>NC_091952.1:89663046-89978046 GCF_031021105.1 Erythrolamprus reginae
CGGAAAAGATTGTTTTGAATGTCGGCTGCCCCCGCCCCCCCAGCGCCTCCGGCCCCCTCACCACTACCCCCCGCCCGCCCGATCTGCCCCTCTCACCGGCTTTCTTGGGGCACGGGTCCTCCTGCAGCAGCACTGGCGGCTACAGCTTCTCGTCCTTCTCATTCGGCCGCTAGCCACTCTGAGCGCTTTGAGAATGCTCGCCTCGCTCCTCTCGCAGTCCCTTAGCTGAGAGCGCTTTCATCCCAGCTGTCAGCGAAGGGGCTGCAGGAGAGGTGGGGCAGGCGTTCTCAGAGAGAGAGAGCAACAGACAGAGCAAGATAGAAAGGAGAGAGGGAAAGAGACAGTGAGAAAAAGAGAGAGAGAGCAAGAGGGGGAGAGTGGAAGGTAGAGAGAGAGAGAAAAATGATAGAAAAAAGGGGAGAAAAAAAGAGAAATGAGAAAATGATTGAAGCAGAGAATGACAGGAAAGAGAGAGAAAGAGAGAGATAAGTGTCTCTTGGTGATGACGTATCATGTCATCGGGTGGGAAAAACCGTAGTATAGAAAAAAACCGCGGAATACTTTTTAATTAATATTTTTTGAAAAACCGTGGTATAGCCGTTTTGCGAAGTTTGAACCCGTGAAAATCGAGGATCACTAATAATAATATTATTTTTATTATTATTTATTATAATTTTTATTATTATTACTACATCACGCTGTCCTAGGTGCTTGGGAAGCGCCCGACTGGTGATGAAATACGAAATCCAGCATAGTGATCTCGTTTGCTGTGTTGTATTGACATAATTTATTATTATTGTTGTTGTTGTTGTTGTTGTAACTTTGAACAGTCACTAAATGAAATGTTTTAGTTGACTATGAATGGATGTGGTTGTACACATGTGGTGTGCTTAATGTATCCAAGAATACAAGATGTTTTATGGTGCTTTTAAATTCTAAGATAACCTTTTATGCAACCAACAATACTGTTTGATATTTCACTATGTATTTTTGAACTGCATTCTCAGATTCTTTGCTGGCAATATGGTATTTCTATGTTGTTCTTGCTTGCTATTTTTCAGGACACGATGCTATTGTCACCCTTTTGAAACATTACAAAAGACCCCAGGATGAATCCCCTTGTAATGAATACTCTCTACCTGGAGGAGGTGTGTGTTGTTAAACTATTCATTTTGCATGGTTAAAAATATAACCTTCATCGCTGCTTTGTTCCGAAGAACTAGATAGCTGTAAGGCCAGTCAATGTGAACAGCCTCAAAACACTGCAGCAAGAGTTAATAGCATAAGCAGAGATCGTTGCTGATGGTAGACACCTAATCAGTTTCTTAGGGGCCAGATGGAATAATAAGGTAGGAGAGAGGGATGAGATCAGGCCCTTAGCAGGAAACTATTTTAAAACACCTGGAGAGCAAGCAAGACATTGAAAAAGAAAGGAAAGGCTAAAGAAATATAAGGAAGGAGAGGAAGACTAAAGAAGGAGAGGAAATTCAGGGGCTTTACAGATGGCTATAGGCAGAGAGAATAAGAGGAGCTTAGGAAATGAGAGCCTAAGTGAATACAAACAGGATTTTCAATAGTTCATAAGGTAAGGAAATCCTAGGAAGAACTAAGAAAATGGAAGCTATAAAGGATGTAAAACCAAAATCAGAGTCAGTACACTGTGTAAGATTTGGCTTCCCTCCTACAATTACACACAAAAAAATGAGCAATTATAGACTTAAGGGGTCTATCTACCCTTTCAATAAGCAAAGGAAGATAAAAAGGCTCTGATCGCATTATGCCCTTATAGTAATTGTATGTAAACTGTCCATTTTACATAGTGGGGATTGGTCATTGATCTAGTACAGGATTGTCAAACTCGGGGCCTACAGTCTGGATGCATCACGCGCTGGTTACATCCACCCAGTGAAGGGCTACAAAAATTTTGCTACTACACTGTGGGTATGGCTTATGCAGGACGCCCTGCATTTTCTTTCAACATCTTTCAGTGCAAATTGGGAGCTTTGGAGTGGAGCTCAATTTTTGCTACTCCACTGCATCCATCCGCCCCCTGTCCGAGCAGTAGCCCACCCCTGCATCCACCCCTGATTTAGCGAGGGGGGGGGGAAAGGCACAATACATCAGGTGACAACAACGTGATGACTCAAGTTTGACACCCCTCATCTAGTAGCTCTGAACATGTCCCATTCACATTATCTATCATAGTCTATAAAACAGGCAATAAACTTGAGTAACATTGAATCAACGTTAAATGTAAGAAAACAGTTTTGTCATTCCATATTACATGTAAGTTTGGGGGTGGGTGCGGAAAGAATCCATTTTGTGACTAATTTTTTCCTGTTATTAATTGATTATATGCTCTCATCAATTTCAATTCCTAGTGACTGTATAGATGGACCTCCTCCATAACTATTTGTCTTTAACTTGTTCAAATCTTCCAACTGTTTGTCATTGTTGCCAAGTTCATCCGCTTGGCACTTTTTCTCTTTCCTTCTATTTTTCCCAGAATTACAGCCTTTGCCAGAGAGCTCAGTCTTTCCATAATACGTCCAGTCTAGGATAATTTAAGCCTGGTAATTTGTGCCTCAAGTGGGAACTCTGGGTTGATTTGTTCAATGGTCTATTCGATTGTTTCTTGGCTGTCCATTCTCAGGAGCCTTTCCAATACCAAAATTCAAAGGCTCTTCGATATATGAGAATAGAATAGAATATTAGAATAGAAATATTCTTTGTATCTTAACCTGCTTCTTTAAAGTCCAACCCTCATTTCATAGCGTTCAATGGAATTCAATGGGCTGTCAGGGTTCCAACGGATGCCCTAATTAATTCATGCACAATTCTGATCTTTGTAGGTCAGATACATCACTGAATTTGAATATCTTTTCCAAGGACTCCATGGCATATTTGCTATTTCTAGTCTGTGTGCTAGTCTGGACATATTTTTGGACTGCTTATTCATTTACTATTGATGATTGATCTTAAAAGGCGGAACAATGATATTTTCATTGTGAATTCTAAGGCTAGTTCTACTCCTCTTGTCATTAATTTTATATTCTTTATATTTCATTTTAGTTCCAGTTTTTCCACCATGGTCTGATTTTTCATAGTAGGGCTTGCGGATCCTTTGCAATTTAAGCTGGAAGAGTAGAGTCATCAGCATAGTGTAGGGCAGAGGTCCCCAACCTTTTTGCACCAGGGACCGGCTTTAAGCTAGACCAGTTTTCCACGGCCCGGTGGGGGGGGGCTTTGGTCAAATGGGGGTGGGGTTATGGAGGGGTGGAGCTTAGTGACGCAGCCCTCCACACTTCTCCACAGGGCGGGGAGAATCAGGAGGCTCCTTTGGCGGCTGGGGGCTGCCTGGCTTTGTGATTTTGGCTGGGGGGGGGAGTTAGGAAGGTCCTACTTCTCCCCCCCCCCAGCCAAAAATTCAAAGCCTATCTGCTGGATACGGGCGATGAGTGGGACAGAGCGGCGCGGAAGCCTCTTGCAGCAGCTGCCACAGCCACCGGCTTCGGCTCCGCTCGTCCCGCTCATCGCCCGTATCCAGCAGATAGGCTTTGAGTTTTTGGCTGGGGGGGGGGAGAAGTAGGACCTTCCTAAGTCCCCCCCCAGCCAAAAATTCAAAGCCTATCTGCTGGATACGGGCGATGAGTGGGACAGAGCGGTGCGGAAGCCTCTTGCAGCAGCTGCCACAGCCACCGGCTTCGGTGCCGCTCGTCCCGCTCATTCCCCGTGTCTGGCAGAAGCTGCTGCCCGAGTGCTCTTGGCCGGCGGGATTCAAAGTGCTGGGGTGGGGGGGCTGTCAGGACACCCCTCACCCCAGCACTTTGAATCCCGCCGGCCAAGAGCACTCGGGCAGCAGCTTCTGCCAGACACGGGGAATGAGCGGGACGAGCGGCGCCGAAGCCGGTGGCTGTGGCAGCTGCTGCAAGAGGCTTCCGCGCCGCTCGTCCCACTCATCGCCCGTATCCAGCAGATAGGCTTTGAGTTTTTGGCTGGGGGGGGAGAAGTAGGACCTTCCTAAGTCCCCCCCCAGCCAAAAACTCAAAGCCTATCTGCTGGATACGAGCGATGAGTGGGACAGAGCGGCGCGGAAGCCTCTTGCAGCAGCTGCCACAGCCACCGGCTTCGGCACCGCTCGTCCCGCTCATCGCCCGTATCCAGCAGATAGGCTTTGAGTTTTTGGCTGGGGGGGAGAAGTAGGACCTTCCTAACTCCCCCCCAGCCAAAATCACAAAGCCAGGCAGCCCCCAGCCGCCAAAGGAGCCTCCTGATTCTCCCCGCCCTGCCCGACGCCCCACCCTGTCCTGCATGTCCTCTGCCGGGAGGGCAGCGGCGCCGCGGACCGGCTGGAAAACCCCAACGGCCCGGTCCCGGTCCGTGGACCGGCGGTTGGGGACCTCTGGTGTAGGGTATTGAAGTTTCTTCCTCCAATTTTAAAAAAGATCATATTATTCCAATCCAGTTTCCCTTAATATGCAGCATATTCATCATATATTGTAAATTGAATAAAGAAGGGGCAGGGAATATGCAGCCTTGTAACCTCATTTGCCAACATAGACCCAATCTCTTTCACCAGATTCTGTCTATATTTAGTTTCCTGACCTCTATATAAATTTACTATGAGGACAATCAGATGTTCTGGGCCTTCCATTTTTCCACGAGCTTAATATGATTGACACAATCAAAGTTTTTTCCTATAATTGGCAAGGCATACTCTGACTTCTGTTTTGTATTCTTTGACTTCCTCAATTTGTATTCTTTAACACAGAAACATAGAAGGTTGACGGCAAAAAAAGACCTCATGGTCCATCTAGTCTGCCCTTATATTATTTCTTGTATTTTATCTTAGGATGGATATATGTTTATCCCAGGCATGTTTAAATTCAGTTACTGTGGATTTACCAACCACGTCTGCTGGAAGTTTGTTCCAAGCATCTACATCTACTATATGTACTACTCTTTCAGTAAAATAGTATTTTCTCACGTTGCTTCTGATCTTTTCCCCAACTAACCTAAGATTGCGCCTGCTTGTTCTTGTGTTCACTTTCCTATTAAAAACACTTCCCTCCTGAACCTTATTTAATCCTTTAACATATTTAAATGTTTCAATCATCCCCCCTTTCCCTTTTGTCCTCCAGACTATACAGATTAAGTTTATTAAGTCTTTCCTGATAAGTTTTATGCTTAAGACCTTCCACCATTTTTGTCTTTGACTTCCTCATTTAGACAAGTAACATCAGTAATGGTGGCTTGTATTTCTCAGGCTTTTGTAAAGCCATCTTGAACATCTGTCATCTCTTTTTCTAACCGTTATTTTGCTAATATGTGAAGTTAAGGATATTGCACAATAGTTTGCATGCCCTATTAAATCTCTTTCTTTTTGTATTAGAATGTAGAATTCTAATATTCTTCCAATCAGTTGGTTACTGTGTAGTCTCTAGATTTGCTGGTTTTGCCTGGTTAGAAATTTGATCGATTCTTCTTCTGTGTCTTGTAATATTGCAGTGGGTGTTCCATTAATTCCTGCAGTCTTCCAACTTGACAGAGATACTGATTTAACCTTATATCCTAGTAGTAGAGATGTGTGCTGCTTCGGTGGAAGCACAGATTGTCTGTGATGACATCCAGGCAGGTAGGCGGAGTCACTGAACTGGGGCAAACTGGTAGCAACCCATCATTGCTTGTAGATAAGGAACATCTTCTAGGATATTCTGGTTGTTGACAACTGTATTATATGTTTCAAATTGGCATCTTCCTTTGATCTCCTTTGAATTTGTTACTATCTGTCCATTGTTATCCTTCAGCATATCAATTGGAAGTTGGAACTTTCTTCTCTGTTTAGCAATCTTTTGAAAGACTATCCTTGTTTTTTCATCTGTTTCCACCTTTGGTATCTTTACAGATGTTTTGCTGCTGCTGCTTGTCTCTTCTAACAGTTCTCAGAAAATATTAAGTTCTTTTCTGAGATTTTTTTAAAAAAAACTTTCTTGGCAATTTCTGCAGTTTGTTCTGACATTCCAGTTTGCTTTCTTGTCTTTCTTCATATTTGGCAATCTCTTTTCACTTTCATCCTTAACAACCTATTTCAGTTCAATTTCTTTGTTTCTCTATCAATAAAGTTTAGAACTTCAAAGAGATTCCTAATGTTCTCCTTAAAATGGATGGATATACGTTCAAGATCATATTGTGGAACTTGACTGGTTGTCTTTATCTTTTTTCACTTAATTTGGAGATTGCATATGAGCAGTTCATGGTCTGCTCCACAGTCAACACCTGCCCATGTCTTTGATGTTATAATTGAACTCCTCCAGATCCTTTTAGTACTAATATAGCCAATATGATTTATATATACTCCATGCAGGGGTGTCCATATATAAAGCCGTCATTTTGGCTGTTTGAAGATATGTTAGTTATAAAGGGACACTGAAGTGGCTGAAATTGATTAGTCGATTGCCTGATTCATTTTGCATTCTTAAGCCATCCAACTACATTTTCTTCTTTCATGTTTCCAACACTAGCATTCTTGTTTCCCATCACAAGGAGCATAAGAATGATTAGAATTCAGATGTAGACATTTTTCCTTGGTTTCAAATATCTATTGTCTGATTATTATTTTTAATTATTTCTTTCTGAACAAGCAAGTTTCTACACACATGGTATGAAAAAATTTACTGGTTTAAGCTGTATGAGAGGCTTATAAATAGTGATGGGCGAACCGAACCCACACAATTCGGGTCCGTACTGAATTTTGCGGTGTTCGGTATGCCGAACACGAACCTGAAATTTTTTGAAACTTTGGGCAAAGTTCGGGGTCGCGTTCGGCATTTGGAGCTTTGACATCACCGGCAGGTTGCTAAGGACGCCAAGGTGATCCCTTCCTGGATTCCATGGAATCCAGGAAGTGATCACCTTGACGTCCTTAGCAACCTGCCGATGACGTCAAGGTTCCGCCCCCAGAATCTCTTCGTGGGAGGGATTCCCCAGCTCCTTCAAAAGGAGGTCTTCATGTAAAAATAAACATTGTTATTTTTATGAAAAAGGACGCTGCAGCGGCACTGCAAGCAAAGGGCAGTCCTTTCACGTAAAAATAAACATGAACACCGTTGGATTCGCCCATCACTACTTATAAAACTTCAGCACAAAATATCAGCAAGGAAATCTTTGCTTAAAGCAAATTAATTTCCATTATACCAAGCTCAAATTATAAACATTACTAAGAAAATAGCGAATGCAGGAACACCCTACTTTAAATATAGGTGCTCCATTGTGTCTAGAAATGTCAGGCCCTTTATTATAAACCAATTAATGAAATAGCACCCAGAAAAATTACTGTTCTTTCTTCACATTTGAAAGTGATTGTAATCTTGAACTCTCTCAAACTAGTGGGATGATGTGATATTTTCTTTTGCACTACTCAGAGTGAGGGAGTAGTTCAAGGCATATAATGCTTTTCTTCCATTGATACTGTCTGGAAGGTTTCCTTTCTCTTGGGTAATACCTTGAATAATTCAAGGAAATAGATTGGAATGCCTTTCTTCTTCAAACTAGACATGATTATTTCTTGGGATAATCTACTTTTTTATTAAAATTAATAAAACCCTAAGATTTTTTTTTCAGTACCAGACCTGATGTTTGTTGTGTAAAATGGTTAAAAGCAAGCCTTTACGTCTTGTTAATGGGTCATCTGTATTATCTAAATTTCATTAAAACCTAATTTTGATTGTCTAAGCTATGAATTGGAGTTTATTTAGAGAATCTCAAAATATTTAGCCGGGATGGCACAGCAGGTATACTGCAGGCCACTGAAGCTGACTGTAGGTCAGCAGTTCAAATCTCATCACCAGCTCAAGGTTGACTCAGCCTTCCATCCTCCTGAGGTTGGTAAAATGAGGACCTGGATTGTGGGGGCAATATGCTGGCTCTGTTAAAAAGTGCTATTGCTAATATGTTGTAAGCCGCCCTGAATCTAAGGAGAAGGACGGCATAAAAATCGAATGAATGAATGAATGAATGAATGAATGAATGAATGAATGAATGAATGAATGAATGAATGAATTTATACGTAACATTAACATGAATATAGCACTAAAAGTTGTTTTAATAAAACATTCTAAATCTTTGGGTTGCATATATCTTTTGATTTTTTTTGACTGACATCATCACTTCTTTTCAAAGCATAAGTAAATAATAACCATATTATTTAATTTGTTAAAAGAAAATTATTTAAAATATTCTACATTTTGTAAAGATTTGTAATGCTTATTTCCTTTTAAAAAAATTTCAGATGGATCATATGTGTCAGTTCCTTCTCCTCTAGGGAAGATTAAAAGTATGACGAAAGGTATGTTGATTACTAAGAATTTTATTTTTAATGTCTTACCAAAAAATACTTTTATTGTAGTTAGGGTAAATTTTTGAGAAACTGGCTTATTAATCTTTATAGCTTTTTTTTTTTTCTCATGCTAAAGTTTTATTAAGGCTGAGGCACGAAGATTCATCTTCTCAATATATCCACAGGCACACTTAAATCAGTGAGAGAATTGTTGAGCCTTTTTATCTTGGATGGGATACTATCTACACAATCTGTTCCTCAAGTGAGGCTTGCCAGCTTTTTCATTCAAATCTTCCCTGTATTTGAGAGCTTGCAAGAAATTTAACAGGCAGAGTCTTGGCTACAGCTCCATACTAGGGGTTGGAAATACAGCTGCCATTTTTTTCTTACAATTTTGCCCCCTGTAAGGAAGCTATTAAGATACAAAAATGCTATCAGAAATAAGCCAGGAAACCTAAGCACTAAAGCTCAGCGATATTGAAAATTGGTAACAGTAGAGATGAGGCCAAAATGGAAAGTGTATTTTATTTCAAACCTATAGTAAAACAGTACAACCCAGGAGTTTTGTTGAATTTGTGTTTGCCAGGATTTGATGGGGAAAAAAACTCAGATTTGGCTGTTCTGTGTTGTGTTGACACAAAACTTCAAACAATTTTAAGAAATAAGGAAGACTCAAAACTGTCTTGGAAAGCAAAATTTGGATGCTTGCTGCATGGCAGCAAAGAGTTCTCAAAAGTAGCATGCTTGGCATCATATTTGTGGCTCAAATAGGATAAATAGTTTGCCTGCCCTGAGTTCAGGATACAGGTAGTGTCAGGGAGTTGTGCAGCAGCTGTCCAAATGAAGTCATAGATGCTGACACGTATTTGTAGTTCTACATAAATAATTTTACATATATATATATAGCTGTGATGCTCCTTCAATACACCAGGGTGATTCGACACAAAAATATGTAACCCTTCCCTGGTGCAGAGCTGAAGGGATTGGACAGGATAATTCTCTGTCTTACAAGGCAAAGGTTGCAGGTTCAAGTTCCAGTGGGTATGGCTAGCTGATGAGGCCAAAATAAGGCCGAAATAGATCTATCCTAGTCTCCCTTAATTTTCAAATTCGGCAAAAAAAAAAGTCACACACACACACACACACACACACACACACACACACACACACACACACACACACACACATATATATATATATATATATATATATATATATATATATATATATATATATTTGTTTTCGTAGATTTACAATTTACTATGGAAACAGAAGCCAATGATCAACTTCCCTTTCTGGATGTACTAATCTATAAAAAACCCAATGGCACCCTAGGACACACCATCTACCAAAAGAAAACCCATACCAACCGTTATTTAAATGCACACTCCCACCACCACCCCGCACAGATCACCTCAGTAGCCAAAACTCTCATCACCAGAACCAAACGCCTAGCTGACCATGAGCAATTAAAAACTGAATTGAACAAACTCAAAGATGTATTAATTTCTAATGGATTCGAAAGGAAAACAATTACAAACCTAATCAAAAAAGAGACACCCCCCAAAAATCAAGACCAAGAACAGGATAATGGTACCACCCTCCTCCCTTACATCAAGGGCACCACAGACAAAATTAGTAAAATTCTACACAAACATAATATCAAAACTTCATTTGTCACTAACCAAAAAATATCAAACATCCTAAGAAACCCAAAAGATAGAATCCAACTAGAACACCAAGGAATCTATGAAATCCCTTGCAAAACATGTGCAGCCACATACATTGGACAAACCAATCGAAGAGTGAGCGCACACATTGCAGAACATAAGAATGCAGTTAAAAAAGAAGAAAAGACTTCCTCCCTTGTCCAGCACATTAAAAAAACAGGGCACGAAATTGACTTTGAAAAAACTAAATTACTTTCCAAAACAGAAAATTTATACAGAAGAATTACTATGGAAGCAATAGAGATTGAGAAACGCCCCCTATGCATGAATAAAAGAGATGATACGTCCCGCCTACCAGAGATTTGGAAACCAGCCTTAAACAAAAAAACATATCATAATCATTACCATGTCAATCCTTCAAGTAATTGTGATTCCATCAACCAATCAAATCACTAAAACATAGTCACCCAATCTATTTGCTACATTCAAACCAAATCTCCACCCCCAACACTATATATAAGGAACAAATGGCAGTTGCAAACATTCCATATTTACAGCAGCACAAAGCTTAAAACTTCAGCCTGATGATGGTGAATGTGATTTCACCGAAACGTCGTATAGACACTCAAAATATTACACGGGGCAAAACCCGAACTCAGAACAATCTACATATATATACCCGTGAAAATATACGAAAACAAATATATATATATATATATATATATATGTCACATGTTTAAGCTGAATTTGAAAATTAAGGGAGACTAGGATAGATCTATTTCGGCCTTATTTTGGCCTCATCAGCTAGCCATACCCACTGGGACTTGAACCTGCAACCTTTGCCTTGTAAGGTAGAGAATTATCCTCTAGGCTACAGTATCCAATCCCTTCAGCTCTGTACCAGGGAAGGGTTACATTTTGTGTCGAATCACCCTGGTATATTGAAGGAACATCACAGCTCCTTTTTTGCCTCTCGGCCCAACCCAGGGCCATTTCCAAGGCAGTTAATTTTATTGATAGCCGACAATTCTATATATAGTGGTACCTCAAGATACGAACCCCTCGTCTTACGAACAACCCGAGATACGAACCCGGGGTTCAGAAAAATTTTGCCTCTTCTTACGAACTTTTTTCGTGTTACGAACGGCAAACCCGAACTTCCGGGTTTGGCATTCCGGAGGCTGCTGGGAAGCCCTGCAGCCCGGCTGTCACCTTTTAAAACAGCCAGGGGGCTTCCCAGTTGCCTCCCGGAGCCAAACCCGGAAGTTCGGGTTTGGCGTTCGGGTTGGAGAGGCTGCTGGGAAGCCACCCGGCTGTTTTAAAATGTGACAGCCGGGCTGCGGGGCTTCTCGGCGGCAGCGGCAGGTACGTAAGACGGAAAACGTTCAGGAGGCCGCTTTGGGTTTTTGGCTGGGAGGGAGGGCAGGAGGTCCGACGCTGGGGGAGGGAGTCAGGAAGGTCCTCCTGCTCCCCCCCTCAGCGAAAAACACAAAGACGGTCTGCCATCGCATGACAGGCAGGGCGGAGCAGCGTGGAGCAAAGGGAGTCTGAAACCGCCAGCAGCTTCAGTTTCCCATTGCTCTGCGGGCGGCGGCAGACTGCCTTTGTATTTTTGGCTGGGGGGGAAAGCAGGAGGCACAGGATCAGGCCGGTGGTGGGCACGGGAGAGGCAGCAGGTCTGCATCCTGGGCGGGTGGGCGGGCCGCGGGCGAGGAGGCGCGACCGAGCGGGCCGGCTCAGGCTCTGGCTAGGACGGGGCGGGCAGCGGCTGGGCGCGGCAGCGAGGGTGCGTCTGACTTGGGGCTTGCGGCGCCTGACGCAGCGGGGAACAACAGCGTGGGAGGCAGGAGAGGACCAGGCAACCGGAGCAGCGTTGCCGCTGCTCCCGACTTGGCTTCCCTGGCCGCCTGGCGCTGCGATCTTCCAATCTTCCCTTGGCGATCTTCTGATCTTTCCTGGCTTCCCTGGCCGCCTGGTGCTGCGATCAGAAGATCGCAGCGCCAGGCGGCCAGGGAAGTGGCCAGGGAAGCGGCCAGGGAAGCCAAGGTAACATCGGAAGATCGTAGCACCAGGCGGCCAGGGAAGCCAAGGGAAGATCGCCAAGGAAAATGCCCAGCCCAGCACCCCCCCCCCAGGCGTTTTCCTGGAAGGAATGCCATCCACCACCGAGCTTTTCGTAATCTGTTTAAATTTCCTTCACTCCCCCAACATTCCCCGCCTTGCCTCGCTTGACTGGCCAGAGGACATGACATTCACCGCCTCCCGTGCCTCCTTCGGCTTTGTGATTGGGCAGAGCGGCGGGAGGCGCGTCCAATCGCAAAGCCGAAGGAGGCACGGGAGGCGGTGAATGTCATGTCCTCTGGCCAGTCAAGCGAGGCAAGGCGGGGAATGTTGGGGGAATGAAGGAAATTTAAACAGATTACGAAAAGCTCGGTGGTGGATGGCATTCCTTCCAGGAAAATACCCAGCCCAGCCCCCGTGGAGGCGTTTTTCTAAAAGGAGTGCAGTCACCACCACCGAGCTTTTCGTAATCTGTTTAAATTTCCTTCATTCCCCCAACATTCCCCGCCTTGCCTCGCTTGACTGGCCAGAGGACATGACATTCACCGCCTCCCGTGCCTCCTTCGGCTTTGTGATTGGGCAGAGCGGCGGGAGGCGCGTCCAATCGCAAAGCCGAAGGAGGCACGGGAGGCGGTGAATGTCATGTCCTCTGGCCAGTCAAGCGAGGCAAGGTGGGGAATGTTGGGGGAATGAAGGAAATTTCAACAGATTACGAAAAGCTCGGTGGTGGATGACATTCCTTCCAGGAAAACGCCCAGCCCAGCCCCCGTGACTGGCCAAAGGACATGACATTCACCGCCTCCCGTGCCTCCTTTGGCTTTGCGATTGGGCAGAGCGGCGGGAGGCGCGTCCATAGGCTTGGTCGGGTCGCCGCAGCACCCTCCCTTCGCCAACCCTTTGGCGGTCACCGGTGGGCTTAGGGTGCCTCGGCACCGACTTCGCTGCCCCTTCCCGAGCCCAGCCCCGTGACATTCGCTTTCCTCCCGCCCGCAGCCGACTGATCGTGGGCTCCTTCGCAACCTCGGAGAGCTTCCTGGTTTTCGTGAGCTTTCATGCCCTGGAAGCTCTCCGAGGTTGCGAAGGAGCCCACGATCAGTCGGCTGCGGGTGGGAGGAAGGCAAATCCCCCGTGGGCTCCATTACATCTTCCGCTGCCAGCCAGGCCATGCTGGCGGCAGCGGAACAATCGCCTTCCTCCCGCCCGCAGCCGACTGACCGTGGGCTCCTTCCCGAGCTCCCTTCCTGAGCCTCCCATTTTCTCTCCCCCCCCCTCGCCCCTTCGCCTCCCTGTGTTCCTAGGAGAAGTGCTGGGGATTGAGGCAAGACAGACCTTCTGCTCCTCACCAGCACTTCTCCTAGGAACACAGGGGGGCGAAGGGGCGAGGGGGGCGGAGAGAAAACGGGAGGCTCAGCATTCCGTCAGCCGCAGCGCTGGCTGTCAACTTTTCTTTTTAAAACTGGGCAGGAGCTGACTTGCCTCCCCAGTGTTAAAAAGAAAAGTTGACAGCCAGCGCTGCGACTGACGGAATGCTGAGCCTCCCGTTTTCTCTCCCCCCCCTCGCCCCTTCGCCTCCCTGTGTTCCTAGGAGAAGTGCTGGGGATTGAGGCAAGACAGACCTTCTGCTCCTCACCAGCACTTCTCCTAGGAACACAGGGGGGCGAAGGGGCGAGGGGGCGGAGAGAGAACGGGAAGCTCAGCATTTCGTCAGCCGCAGCGCTGGCTGTCAACTTTTCTTTTTAAAACTGGGCAGGAGCTGACTTGCCTCCCCAGTGCTAAAAAGAAAAGTTGACAGCCAGCGCTGCGACTGACGGAATGCTGAGCCTCCCGTTCTCCCCCCCACCTCGCCCCTTCCGGTTTCGGCGTTCGGGAGACCGCTGGGTTCCCAGCTGTCTCCGAACGCCAAACACCAAAGCCCCGCGTTCGGCTTCAGGAGACAGCTGGGAAGCGGCGCGGCTCTTTTAAAAGATGACAGCCGGCCTGGGGGGCTTCCCAGAACCCCCGAACCCTGTGCTGGGAAGCCCCCCAGGCCGGCTGTCACCTTTAAAACAGCCGCGCCGCTTCCCAGCAGTCGCGGAAAGCCGTTTTTTTGCGGGGGTTTTTTTGGTTGCACGGATTAATTGACTTTACATTGTTTCCTATGGGAAACAATGTTTCGTCTTACGAACCTTTCGTCTTGCGAACCTCCCCCCGGCACCAATTAAGTTCGTATCTTAAGGTACCACTGTATGTGTATATATATATATATATATATATATATATATATATATATATATATATATATATATGTTTTCGTAAAAAAATTTTACAACAGCACGCAGCTTGGAACTTCAGCCTGATGATGGTGAATGTGATTTCACCGAAACGTCGCATAGACATGCAAAATATTACACAGGGCAAAACCCGAACTCAGAACAATCTACATATATATATATATATATATATATATATATATATATATATATATATATATATATATATATATATACACACACACACACACACACACACACACACACATACACATACATACATACATACATACACATACATCAATTAAGATAGTCAGGCATATCAGTACATCATGAGGTAAATCACCAGATAAATCATAGAACAGCAAACAAGCACATAGAAGGGAAATGTGGTGGGGGGGCAGAGGAAGGAAACAAGCAGGACGGGGTGGAACGCAGTTCCACTGGTGGAAATGAAGATGCGTGCTCAGCTCCAGCTGATCGGCAGTTGTCACTTCCTGGATTACTGCTCTCCTTTTTCCCCCTGCTGCTGCTGCTGCTGCGCTCCTTGCTTTTTTCCTCTTTTCTCCTTCCTCGGACAAGCTTCCCTCTCTCCTGCCCGGCTCCCCTCCAGCCTCACGCGGCCACCTGCCACCTGACATGCAAGCAGAAGGCGTGGGTGAAAGTGGTGCTGGCAGCATTTATGTTTCTGGCAGCATCCGTTCGCCTAGCTATCAAGCCTGAGGTGGGGGAGGGTGACCCAAGAAGGAGACCGCGGGAAACGCGAAGCAAATTTTCACCCCAGCAAGCGACACTGGTAAGGTTGTAAGTGGAGGACTTAACAGTTCACTTGAATGATGATGATCATTCAAGCCACTCCCACCTGATCACATGGCTGGCAAGCCACTCCTACCCAATCACATGACCATTAAGCCACATCCACAAAATAAGCCACACCCACAGTGTGGCAGTAAAAATTTGGCTGCCCATTACTGGTTATAAATTTCTTTTTTTAGCACCATCATAGCATTGAACAATCATTAAACAAATGTTTGTAAGTTGAGAACTACCTGTAACTTAATAATGTGCCTTGATTGAACTCTGTGTTTCTGATCTCTCGTACAAGATGCAACCTTCTCAGATCAAGAAAATGCTCCAGAGCTGATCCTGGCATAAAGAATTACATTCCAGTAAACTAATTAAGAAGTTGTTTTTTAAAAAACATATGATATTGAAGTTCTTTTAGCAATGGCTCTTTAATAAAATTATTCTCACCCTTAAATCCTCACGCTCCATTCAACCATTACATCTCCCAGTGTGGTTTATTTTCATAATTGCCCAGATTGAATGAATCATTGTACCCTTCCTTTCCTATCCTCTCCCTCTTCCCTCCCCTTCTTTGTTTATTCTTTCCCTCTCCCTTTCCCACTCTTTCTTTCTCCCTCTCCCTCTGCCTCTCCCACCTCCCTCTCCCACTTCCTTTCCCTCCTCCCTCCTCCTCCTTCCCCTCCCTCCCTCTCCCTGTCCCTCTCCCTGTCCCTCTCTCCTTTTCCCCCCTCTCTCCCTCTCCCTTTACCTCTCCCTTTCCCAGCCTCCTGCTCCTTCTCCCACTCCCTCCCCCTCCCTCTCTCCCTCTCATAGAAACATAGAAACATAGAAGTCTGATGGCAGAAAAAGACCTCATGGTCCATCTAGTCTGCCCTTATACTATTTTCTGTATTTTATCTTAGGATGGATATATGTTTATCCCAGGCATGTTTAAATTCAATTACTGTGGATTTATCTACCACGTCTGCTGGAAGTTTGTTCCAAGGATCTACTATTCTTTCAGTAAAATAATATTTTCTCATGTTGCTTTTGATCTTTCCCCCAACTAACTTCAGATTGTGTCCCCTTGTTCTTGTGTTCACTTTCCTATTAAAAACACTTCCCTCCTGGACCTTATTTAACCCTTTAATATATTTAAATGTTTCGATCATGGTTCGATCCCTCCCTCTCTCCCCTTTCCTCCCTTCTTCTCTCCATTGCTACATGATTTCTATGAAGCTGAATTATCAGTAAGGAATTAAATAACAATCTGTTCCTGTGTCACAAAGGGAAAAAAGATGGGGAATGGGGGGAGGAAAGAGTTGATAATATTGGAAGGAAGACTGAAGGCATCCGTGTGTGTAATACCTGGAAATGAAAGGCAAAGCAAGGGGAATAGAGCAGAGGACAATCTCTCAAGGGAGAAGACAGGCATTGGTGCTCTAGTCTACATGGGAGTTGAGTCAATCACTGAGACTTTCCTTCCTTTGCATGGAGGGGATGTAGAGGAACCAGCCAATCAGCCCTTGGGCTCTGTTGCCAACCGACTCAATCCAGGCTGAGATTTCTGAAGTTGGCTGAAGAAACAGATGGGAGCAGCGTGGCAGAAAAGCAGCTTAGGCAGCAGTGCAGAATTGCCAAAAGTCCTTCGTTTAGTTTTAAGGTTGGAACCGAAGCTAATTTTCAGAAAGAGTTTCAATTAACACCAATGCCTGGTATGCAGCAGTTAGAAACAACAACGTTCCAGGCACAATGGTTGATTTCTCGTTTGCCGTGGAAGCAGTCAATTGACCTTCTTCCTTGCTTCAGCTTGTTACCCAGACGATATAATGTGCATACACAACAATAATCATTTTTTCTGGCTACAATCAGTCCAATTCTCACGATTGGTATACCCCAAACAATTGCTCTAAACAGCTTTTTATGACAATTAGCTCTGCACAGATGGAAAGGGCGAGAAGCAGGGGAATGATCAATCAGATCTTCCGGTGGACATCCTTTAGACTAAGCACAGCCAGAGGAGTGCTATTTAAATAGACATTTGACCCTTAGAATAGTTACAATACTGAGGCGCCTATGGAATACTTCTTTGTGGACAGAAGATAACAAGCTTATGTTGTATTGTTCATTTTCTTTGTGACTTTTCAACATCCCACTCCAAGTCTTTCTTGATCAGGGCAGGGAATTATTAAATTGATAAACAAATTGGAGTAGAAGGCTAAGAGAGAAACTCTAAAGGCAAATTTAACAAAAAAAGCAGAAAAGGAAAGTTAAATGCATGTGAATGGGTACCTAGCATCTAGCAAATGGATATTTAGACGTGCTACCACACGGACAAAATAATAATAATTGGAAGAACTGATTTCTTATTTCTCCTAATAAGAAAACACGGCTTATTGAAGGGACAGTGGGTTTTTAGGAGATGAGAATGCTCTTTTACTGATGAACTCCTCCAGTGAAGGGCTGCAAAAACTTTTACTTCCACACTGTGGGCGTAGCTTATTTTGTGGGTGTGGCTTGTTGATCATGTGACCAAGTGGGAGTGGCTTAATGATAATGTCATTGGGGTGGCTTAAAGGCAGGGGTAGCCAGCAGGCAGGACGGGGTGGAACGCAGTTCCACTGGCGAAAATGAAGATGCGTGCGTAGCTCCAGCTGATTGGCGGCAGTCACTTCCTGGATTACTGGTCTTGGCTTGGCTCTCCTTTTTCTCCCTGCTGCTGCTGTGTCTGCGCTCCTTGCTTTTTGCCTCTTTCCTCCTTCCTGACCTCGGTCGAGCTTCCCTCTCTCCTGCCCAGCTCCCCTCCAGCCTTACGCGGCCATCTCCCACCTGAGGTGCAAGCAGAAGGTATGGGTGGAAGCAGCACTGACAGCATTTATGCTTCTGGTAGCACCCGTTCGTCTAGCTACCCACCTTAAGGCGGGCGGCGAACCAGGAAGGAGAGCGTGGGAAACATGAAGCAAATTGTCACCCCAGCGAGAGACACTGGTAAGGTTGTAAGTCAAGGACTTAACAGTTCACTTGAACAATGATGATCGTTCAAGCCACTCCCACATGATCACATGGCCAGCAAGCCACTTCTACCCAGTCACAAGACCATTAAACCACACACACACAAAATAAGCCACACCAACAGTGAGGCAGTAAAAATTTTGGCTGCCCATTATTGCTTAAAGGTCATAACTATGACCTAGTTGCCAAGCATCTGAATTTTGATTACACGATCATGGGGATGCTGCAAAGATTATAACAGTGAAAAACGGTCATAAGTCACTTTTTTCTTTTTTTTAATGTATTTATTAAATTTTTCCATTTTTTTAAAAAAACAATACATGATTGTATTTACAGATGAATCTACATCATATATACATTCCTATCAACATTATCTTGTGCTTGCTTTTTTATTTCTTGATGTTTTGTTTCAATGTTTAGTTTGAGTTTCTTTTTTTTGTCCATTGGTACCATTTTGTCCAGATTTCATAGTAGTCCGATTCTTTTCGATTATTGAGTTCCATTGTCAATCTGTCCATCTCTGCGCAGTCGTATATTTTCTTAATGATCTCGTTGTCTTCGGGTATTTGTGGGTTTTTCCAGTTCTGTGCAAATACAATCCTTGCTGCTGTTATTATATACAAGCTTAAATATTTTACATTTTTAGGATAAGTCCTTCTCATAATACCCAGTAGAAAAAACTCTGGTGTATATTCCATTTTTGTATTTGTTATTTGACACAATCAATTATTTATTTTTTTCCAATATTTTCTTGTCTCTGGACATAACCACCATAGATGAAAGAAGGTGCCTTGAGTCTTATTACATTTCCAACACAATGGGCTGTAATTTTTGTGCTTTTTGGCTAATCTTTTGGGTGGGTTATGCCAATGGTATAACATTTTGTATTGGTTTTCTTTGTATATTGTGGATTTTGTTAGTTTAATATTTCTCTTCCAAATCTGTTCCCATTCCTCTCTATATATATTATGTCCAACATTTTTCGCCCATGCAATCATTGTTCCTTTGACTATTTTCTCTGGTCTTTCATATTCCATCAAATATTTATATATTTTTGATATTACTTTTTCTTCTGGGCCTGTCAGTAGTTTATCTAGTGGTTGGTAAGTCACTTTTTTCAGTATTGTTGTAACTTCAAACAATCACTAAATGAACTGTTGTTAATCAAGGATTACCTGTGCTACAGTTCACATGGATTGCCATACTACCAACTCTCTGCTCTCTTTAAAATGAGAGGAGTAAATGATTTTATTTTTGTTATATTGGTGCACTAGCATAGAAGGGACTCAGGATGACACAGACTTGTGACTCAAGCTGGGGTAGATTTTTGTGTTTTGTATATTGTCAGGTGGAGGAAGTAGTTGTCAGCGGTGCCATGGAGCTCAAATGGCCTCATCACAAACTATTGTTGTCGCTGAAACACTCTCAGGCCTTTTCATATGAACATTGGGGGAGGACATTACCATGTGCTAATACCTTAAAAAGGGGTCTCAGTAATTTGGATGGCTGGAGGTTTGGCTTAAATTCAGTAAGAACTGTAATTTAGAAAAGTCATGCATAGAGCATGAAGTATCCACTGATATTATTGCAATACTTCCTATGTCACTGGGACATCATTCTTACTGCGATTTGTTTTTTTATATATTCCAAAATTAGTGATTATAATAACATAAATCTGAATTTCATTTGATTTAATTTGTGCCTTAATTTTTAAAGAATCTTTAAACGTATGTGCATAAAACTAAAACAAGTCAATCATTCTCTTGATTTGTGTCCTTTCTTAATTTTCTTCCCAAATAAAAGCTCTGAGTTCTGTTAAAGTTTATTTCTGCCCATGTGATCAAGAGACATATTCATATTTTTCTTTGAGAAATGTTTGGATGGACCTCTTATAGCAGAGCTTTTGGAATAATAAGTTAATCTGCAAATTAAGTTGTGTATCAAATCCAGTTCCAGGAGTCACTCAACAGTAGATTGCAACGGCAATAGAAATAGCTTCATAAGCTTCTGTTAGACAGAAAAGGAACTAATTCCTTGTATAAAGGATTTTCTTCAGCTATTACATGATGCAGATAGAGTGTGCATACAAACTGGAGCACTGTTCTTTTAGTGATAAGCTTCTAAACCCAAAAAGCTCTAAGACGGATAGGATGTTGAAACTTTGTTTATTATGTGGACTCTTTGTAAGTTACTAAAACAAAGAGGAGCTGAAGATACTAACCAACCAATGTATAGTAAAAAATGGCAGCAATTTATTTGTTTCATAGTGTGAAAATTTGTTTTGATATATGTAATTTATATATTTGCTGCTACGTTCAAGGCTTTTAGTACACATTTTTGCTTTGCAGAGAAGGCCGATGTTCTCCTACTTCGTGCTGGTTTGCCATCCCATTTTCAACTCCAGCTCTCAGATATAGAGTTCCATGAAATTATTGGCTCAGGTAAAGGCAATTGGAAAATATGTTCATTTTAGCATATGCACACATATACTTATCCGTGTGTTCTTAATTTGTTGTAGGATCATTTGGAAAGGTGTACAAAGGGAGGTGCAGAAATAAAATAGTTGCAATCAAACGGTAACATTAATAGTATCTTCTATCCAGTTATTTTATTAATGAATTACGCTTTTGAAGTTGTACCTTTAAATATATATTCTTTTTTTTCTTTATCAGTTACCGAGCCAATACCTATTGCTCTAAATCAGATGTCGATATGTTTTGCCGTGAAGTTTCCATTCTGTGCCGACTCAATCATCCTTCTGTTATCCAATTTGTTGGGGCTTGCTTGGATGATCCAAGTCAGTTTGCCATAGTCACGCAATATATATCTGGAGGATCTCTCTTTTCACTGTTGCATGAGCAAAAAAGGTAAACTGACCTACACGTAACCATATTAATTAAGGCAGACTGGATTGGTCAGAGGTCAGCACCCAAGAAGAGCTTCTTGCATGGGCTCCAATGACCCTATCTGTAGTTGGCTATCTATGATCAAAGTACACTGAGGTCAGTAGTGATCCAGTGGAAAAGGAAAGAAGACAAAAAGAGATAAGGCAATGGAGAAAGGACTGCAAAACGAGGGGGAAAGGGGTGATACGTTACACTGATATTAAAAAAGTGAGAGAAAAGTAAAATGTACAATGCAAAAATATAGGCAGAACTAGAAGCTTGGAAAGTAGAGTAAGTCAAGAGCATGAGGAGGCTGTATGTTACAACTGAGAGCTATAAAACAGACAGGGTGACATTCCTTAGAGGCAGTGACAAATTGCCTCTAAATGATTACCAGTACCTAAGAATTCCTGGTGGTCAGATCTTTCTGATTCCAAGAACATTTATAGAGAAGAAATATATGCCGTATTTACATATTCTTTCAAGACAAGAGAAGGTGCACAAAAGCAGTTGCCTGTTACTGAAGAACCAGTGAACAGATTTAATAAACCGTAGTGATCATTCGCCCGATGTAGAATTTTTCTTTTTCTTTTAATCAGAATATTTCATGCATGTTTCCATGGGGAGGATATGACAATTAGCTTTGGAAAAAAATTATTGAACTTTTCTCAACTACACTGACCCGAATTCCTCAATGGAGATAATCAGTTGAAAAAATAGTCCATGCCTAAATTTCATTCTGGCGGGTGTTGGTTCAGGAGACTTCTTGGCATAAGTCAACTCCCTTTCTATACACATGATTTTAAGCATGAGATGTTGATACAAGCATCATTTCCTTATCACAACAAAATTAATATGATATAAGAATAATAAGAGTTGGAAGAAAACCTTATACCATTTCAGACGAATCGTTGTCCAATCTCTTCTTAACCTCCAGCCTTGGAGGCAACTTCTGGAGGAAAGTCGTTCCACTCATCAATTGTTCTTCAGAACATTTGTCCTTAATCATGATGTCCATCTTGACATCATGACACAAGCTCCCTTTTCTTTTGTTTGTGTTGCAATATTGCTTGAAAGTGTTTTGTCTCTTGCTCTCTTATGGATTGCTATGCACCTTGAAATTTCACTTAATGCCATTACTATCATGATTCTTGACAAATCTATATTTTATTTTATGTACGCTGAGAGCATATGCACCAAGACAAATTCCTTGTGTGTCCAATCACACTTGGCCAATAAAAATTCTATTCTATTCTATTATCCATAGGCCACATTCTCCATCTGAGTGCCTGGTTGAGTTGATTAACTTATTATGATTCAAGGCTTCATACAGGAAATTTTTGAAAAAATCCAAAAAAACACCTCTAAATAAACAAATGAACAAATATGCAAACATCCCCCTTCCTGATTTGATTTCTATTCCAGGATTTAAATATAATTGGTTACAAATTCACCAACAGTATTTTGAAAATACAAGTGAAAGTAGTCAGCAAAAGTTATTTACAATTGTTATGTAGGAAACAGTAGCTGCAGCATAAAGAATCTTAAGCAAATGTGTTTCTACATTTGCCCATCTATTTTCTCCATATTGATTAATAGATATGTTTGCCATCTGATTTTGCTCTCTGTCTCGGAAACATTACAATTTGCAATACACTGATAAATACAGGAAAGGATTATGCATAACGATTGGGTTTAGGCTTCCTCCATGAAAATAACAAATCTATTCCTTTTATGCCTACCTCAGGGGAGCTTCCATTTACCATGAGATTAGTAAGGCGTGAGCATAAATTCCAGGAACAACATGAATTGTAACAAGGAACAAGGTGGGCAAATAATGAGATCATGGTATCATTTCACAGATGATGCTACTTACATCCTTGCATCAGACATTGTGCCTTGACTGACACAAATTACATAATTGCATCCTTTTAACAATACACCTGTCATCATTTTGACATCCTAGTAGTAATGAATGTTCACAGTCATCATGAGATATGTTCTACCTTGTCTTTTCCACCATGTTTTTCTAAAGATTATTGGACTATCAAATCTATCATTGGAAGATATTAGGAGAGCAGATAGAACAGTAGGTAAATGAATAACTTATCTAAGTTCTAATTAAGAACAAACCTATTGCAAATTAGAGATAATTTCTCATTTTAAATTGCTTGGAGAGACAAATTGATTTGCTTATGACAAATACTAGTTATCAATTTACTTACTAATCAGGAGGTCTGACAAATTCATTTCACCTGTCTCTAATTTGATGAAGGCAAGTTTCTTTTTTTTTATTGCAGAAATCTCGACTTGCAGTCTAAATTAATCATTGCTGTAGATGTTGCTAAAGGTATGGAGTATCTTCACAATCTTACCCAGCCAATTATACATCGTGACTTAAACAGGTACAGTACATTGCTTTTGATGCTGCTGAAATCATTAACCATAATTCTGAAATATATGTATGTATAATGGCAGTATCTTCAACGGAGAAGTGCTGAAGCTTTCATCTGAAGATTGAAGTATATTATAGGACTGAACCTATAATGCTTTCAAAACTGACCAATGTTGTGCTCAGAAAAAGGACAATTTGATAACAGTGGCCTGAACAGACTTAAGTGGCCTGAAAATGCGCATTCTTGTGAAGTTAAAAAATGCCAAGCACCAAGGGAATTGGGAAATTTAGGCAATTCAAATGAGTATGAAGATTGATTGATTGATTTTGTCCAATACACATTGAAGAGAATAGACATGAAGTATTATACATAAAGAAAAGATATAAAAATAGAGAAGATATATGAAAGGAAAAGATATATGATATATGAGATAAGGAGAGACAATCGGACAGGGGACAAAAGGCAGGCTGGTGCACTTATGTACGCCCCTTACTGACCTCTTAGGAACCTGGAGAGGTCAATCGTGGATAGCCTAAGGGAGAAATGTTGGGGGTTAGGGGTTGACACTACTGAGTCCGGTAATGAGTTCCACGCTTCGACAACTCGATTGCTAAAGTCATATTTTTTATAGTCAAGCTTGGAGTGATTAATATTAAGTTTGAATTTGTTGCATGCTCTTGTGTTGTTGCAGTTGAAGCTGAAGTCATTGACAGGCAGGACATTGCAGCATATGATTTTGTGGGCAATACTTAGATCGTGTTTTAGGGATCGTAGTTCTAAGTTTCCTAGACCTAGGATTGATAGTCTGCTTTCGTAGGGCATTCTGTTTCAAGTGGAGGAGTGAAGGGCTCTTCTGGTGAAGTATCTTTGGACATTTTCTAGGGTGTTGATGTCCGAGATGTGGTATGGGTTCCAGACAGATGCACTGTATTCAAGGATTTACTGCAAGCTTAAGCTCTCTAAAAAAAATTGAAATACTAACAGTCAAGGAAAATGAGAGGGAGTAAGAAGGCATTCAAGGTGGCTGGACTTAGATCTCTTGTGGGTGTGCAGGGACTCATGACTAATGACGAGATGACCAGGCTGAACCCCCCCTCAGGATCAGCCTGGTCATTCCTACAAAAAATGAGGAATACCAATCTTCCATATTCCATTTTTTTCTTAAAACAATAGTTCTCCACCTTTCTAATGCCGTGACCCCTTAATACAGTTCCTCGTGTTATGGTGACCCCCAGCCCTAGGTCTAGCACCAATTCTCCCAACAGAACTTTAAGCTGATTGGCAGGAAGGTCAGAGGGGCACCCCCGCTGTAAACGCCTGATTGGTTGGATTGTAAAATATGTTCCAAGGCACCAGAATAGAAGCTTTAGTTCCTAACACCATGGGAAATTTGTATTTTCCCATGATTTTAGGCGACCCCTGTGAAACAGTTGTGCAACCCCCAAAGGGGTCCCAACACCCACGTTGAGAACCACTGCCTTAAAATGAAATAAAGATCATAGCTTTGGCTTTTTTTGGTGAATATGGTGAATTTTAAGAATTCCAAAATGATGAAAGGAACATTATGCAATCCATAGTCCTATAGTCTCATGGATAGCATCCATAGGGTTGATTATTTCCATTCCCTCTGATATTTGCTTAGCATTCTTAAAAGAAATCCAATATGGCACTCTCTTTTTTTCCACCACTCTTTATGATTATTTGCATCCGAGATTGAAAGAAGTGTAATGACTTGAGTATCACTGAGGAGATCAACAAACTGGTCTTATTGTATCTCTTTCATTCCGCACAATACAAAACTCTGTAGAAATGGAAAAGTGTAAAAATATACTTAGATATCTCTCCTCAGCTCTGCCCTGTTGGCCTTCAGGGCATTTGGTCAGAGCAACAGTTCTGCCTAATTGTATTTTTGTTTCATAGTCATGATTCCTTTACCAGAAAAGTATGGGAGAATCCATCAGGGAGAATATGTGATATAAATAGTCTGTTCCCATCTCATTACATGTCTCTGAGTGCAGGAAACTAGGAACAGAAGGCAGGTAGAGCGATAAAAAAACAACAACTTGTAGGAAGAATGTATACAGGTTGGAGGGGGGGAGAAATTGAATCTGTTTATCTCCTATTGAGATGTAACTCTCTCAGCATCAGTAGATAATTGATCCCTTTAAACTTCTTGAAGCAGACCAAGCCTGTCCCTTCTTCTTTGATGGAGAAGTCTTATGCTTGTTGCTTAATAGTTTGATATATACTTTTGATGTCTCTTATCCTTTCTTGATGGCAGGCTCTGCCAATTATATCGGGGAAGATGAAGTAGCCCACTGACTTGGAAATAATCTTCCCTGGCTCATTTCTTAAAACTGCCTGCAACTTTTGAGTTTCATTGTAATAATTAATTCCTAATTTGAAAGACATCAACTGTCTCTCATGCTTGAGATAATTTTGGAAGTAATTAATTCATCCATCCTGATTTATTAACTCAGTGGGAGCGCAGGTGATTATTTATTAGAGCAGCCTACCAACCTGCTTTGTTTTTCAGACATTTAGTGAATCTGATATGTAAAAGAACCAAAATGTACTCTTTGCAAAGAAACAAAAGTTTTGATTTTAAGTTTTACTGATACTCTTTTTAAAAAATTTACAAATAACATTTTTCCTTTCAAAACGTACATTTTTTTCCCAAACAAAAAATACTTTCACCCTTTCAGACCACCTTATCTTGATTTATCTAAGATCAAGCAAACATAATTTAAAAAATAAAATATTCTTCACAATCGAAAAGGTATTCGTACTTGCAGAAGAACATTGATAAAACTAGAAGTTCCCAGCAGTATCCGAGAAAACACAGGTAGTCCTTGACTTACAACAGCTTGCTTAGTGACTGTTCAAAGTTACAACGGCATTGAAAAAAGTGACGTATGACCATTTTTCACACTTAAGATCATGTTGGCATCCCCAGAGTCATGTGATTTACGTTGGGATGCTTGACAACTAACTCACATTTATGATGGTTGCAGAGTCCCAGGTTATCCTGTGATCACCTTCTGACAAGCAAAGTCAATGGGGAAATGAGATTCACTTAATGACCATGATACTAATTTAACAACTGCAGTGATTCACTTAACAAACATAGCAAGAAAAGTCATAAAACGTAGCAAAAATCACTTCATAAATTTCTCACTTAGCAACATAAATCAATTGTGGTCATAAGTTGAAGTCTACCTGTACTTTTCTGGATGGGATTGAATGGGAGAAATTAGAGATGAATAATTCATTCAAGAAGACATCCAAAACCTCAGGTTTGACTTTTCTGAACAAAGAATAGAGAAATTCACTCCGTAGATCGCTCTTAGGCAGGGGTGAGTTTCAAAAAGTTTAGCGAGGGATTCTCTGCCCGGTTGCTGGGTGGGCATGGCCCTGATGCACGTGGCCTAGGCAATCTCCTGCACTACAGTGGAGTGGGAAGTGTTTTTGCTCTCCCTGGGTTTCAGAGGATTTCCTCTAGCCTCCAGGAGGGTGAAAACATCCTCCCCAGGCCCGTTTCTGGCCTTTCTGAACTTCTGATAGGGCCATTTTTCCCCTCTCTGAGCCTGCCCATGCGCTCCACAGTTTCATGGCATCCAAAATGGGCCACGTGGAGACTCCTGGGAGGGGCAGGGTGGGTGGAGTCAGCCAGGAATGGGATTTGGGGATTCTTTGAACTGCACTGAATCTTAGCTAGAGATTCTCCTGAATTCCTGCAAACTCCCAGTAGCCCACCCCTGCTCTTATGTCTGCCATTATATATAAACTAAACAGGTCAGTTGTGGCCTGAATTTTGTATTTTATATATATATATATATCTTCAGGCTGGTGCTTCTGTCCTTGTTCTAGGGCGAACACATATATATGCACATATATATACCTTGTTCTAGGGTGAATATATATAGATATATACACACACAGAGAGAGAGATGTATATTCATTTTGTTGGGCATGTACAGGATTATTACAACTACCGCCTTTGATGTGACATTGGAACAATTATTTTGTGTACATGTTTGTCTCATATTTGGAGATGAATTCAGTGGAAGCACCATAGGAGAGCTCATGGTATTTTAAATTATGGCTGTGTACATCATCCATTGATATTTGATATTAAACTCAAACTTATATCTGCTTACATGTGGATAAGAGAAAGAATATTGCTTTGAACAAACTCACTGGTTGAGATAAATAATAAACAAAATGGTATTATAGGACCTTTCCCCCCTCTTTCAACAGCCTGTCATCTTTGACTATTAATCTGTAGCAAACTCAAAGCTTTGCAATACATTTAGCTTCATGGAAAGATTCCAGAGCTAGTAGCTCCTTTGTCAGGGAATGAAATGAGATTTATCTCTTTAAGCTTTGTGCAGAAACAGAAATGTCTTGCATTTCTAGGCTGTGTAGTAGTGGCAGTGGCTGACAATAGCTGTTCAGGTTCCTATATCCACAGAGTATTAAGAATGGTATAGTGTTTTTCATTACATGTTAAGATCAATATGAGACTTCCATTCTGTTTTTAGCTTAAATCTGTTGTATGTATGCCAGCACTTCTCGCAAGATAGGAGAACAAAACTGGAAAGCCAGCTCTCTAGGGATATGATAAAAATAACCATCATGTCTGTATAGTTGCATAGAAGACTGGATGTTGTCATGGCGTAGACACAACTGCAGGATTGTTTACTTTTTTTACTTACATGCATTTAATGATTCCAAAACTTAGCACAAATTGCAAAATGAAGGTTTACTTGGCGCACAATTGCCTTCTTTTGCTATTATGCCCGAATATAATTTCTTAATACTATTTTTTTTAAATTTAAGATATGATGAGAACATGATGAAGAGAAATAAACATATGCACACAATCCATGTAATTATATACAAAGTTGCCCAGGTCTGTAGCATCCCTTAAGCTACTTGTGTTCTCTGGGTGGTGCTAATTGGATGTCAGCAATCGGATGCAGCCATACTGGCCTCCTGGGTCTCATGACCATAACAAATAGAAGAGTGTCTGTAATTAATGCTGGTAAAAAAATATATGCAGAGATGTGTCCTAGCCTCACTTAATATGTCTCTATCTTCTCTGCATTAAATCAAGAGGTTCATCACAAGCTCCTATTGATGTTCATATAAATGCTCAGATCAAGTTATTAAATGCTAGCTATCTCATAATATAAGAAGCTTCCTGCAGTAATAGTGTAAATGTCAACATTTTGCAGTTATAGTAGTGAGCAAAATAATCATGGTTCTCCTACTCGTATTAATGTGCTATACAAGTATCATTAGGTCATATATTGATTCCTATTAGCTTATTCAGATCCACCAAGAAAGCAACTTAAGTGTAGCCTTGTTGGCTTCTTTTTTTAATTTAAGAAAATTTATAGAGATGCCAATTTTCATATGAAATCTGGGAGGCTAGAAAATGTTTATTGGAAACAATTTAATAAAACTTTTGCAAGTCAAGCCAAAAACCAGAATAAGGTATCCAAGGAACCATATAACATACCCAGCTAAGCCTTATTTAATATCCTGGTCCAGGACATGGAAGAAAAGTCAAATTTTCACAGTCTTCTGGAAGGCCAGGAAGGTGTTGATCTCAGGGGAGGAAGCTGTTCCACAGGAGCAGCATACAAAGAAGACATGACTCTATATTCCCCAAGATAACTTTGTTTAACGGAG
This sequence comes from Erythrolamprus reginae, assembly GCF_031021105.1. Taxonomy (NCBI): domain Eukaryota; kingdom Metazoa; phylum Chordata; class Lepidosauria; order Squamata; family Dipsadidae; genus Erythrolamprus; species Erythrolamprus reginae. Next base: position 89,692,141 of record NC_091952.1, read on the forward strand.
GAGCTTTGTGCACATCTGTCTGTCAAATTTAATGGGACAGGCAGAGATTTTTGGAGATAGGTGGTCCCTCCAAGTAACCTGGGCTTCAGAGGCTTTGAAGGCAATAACCAAAACCTTGAATTGTATCCAGAAGCATATTGGAACCAAATACCATGTGCCACAGCAGTGTAAGCCAAATGAACTGGGCAAATTTAAAACTATAGAAGTTATTGTATTCTGAGTTGGTTAAAGCTTTCCAGTATTTTTGAGGACATTGCCACATGGAGCACAATGCAGTAATACAATTGGAGAGTGACCATGATCATGGTCTCCCAGCCTAGAAGCAGTTGCTTAGGATTGGCACAAAAGCCCCAGTAGCTGCTTTTTGAAGACTCCAAAATTGTGCAGCACCAGAGGTGGGTTTCTCCCGGTTCAGACTGGTTTTATGGAACTGGTAGTAACTCGGCGGCCTGGGTCACTGGTATGCCCCGCATCACTTGCCTAGCCAAGGGTGGATTGGTGTAATTGAATATCATCAGCATATTGATATTTCACTCTGTGCTGATAGATCATTTCACCCATTGGTTTCATATTAAATGTTCTAATATATTGTAAAATATTTATGTAAAATAGGAGCGGTGAAGAGTCCAACCCAGAGGCACCATACATAGAAGGAGCCTAGAACTAGACTTCTCCCCCATAACAGCACTGAATAAAACTAATCTCAGAAAAATGAGGAATGCTACCAAAAATAGTGCACAATTATCTGGTGTGTGTGTGTGTGTGTAAATATTTGCATCTATAAATGCATAAATTTGTGTGTGTGTGTGTGTGTTTGTCTATAGTAATAGTCTTCTTTTAGAGAAGTTCTTATTAAATATGGATATAATATTTAGAGGAATACTAATGGCAGTATTCTGAAACACACGAGCCTGGACTTCAAATATAACTGATAGCTGGTGCAGTAGAGGAGGATCAGTGTCAGGAGACCCAAATCTGCATTCTCAAGAACAGCCTTTTGTAACTAATTATAGTTCATTAATCAAATGAAGTAGAAAACCTGCCATTAAGCTTTTGAATAACCATTTCTCAACAATTCATAACTAGACTTCCTGCACCTGACAGGCAGTGAAAATAGGAACTGTGTTAAGTATTTATTGTAGCATAAAAAAATGCAGTGGATGCTACCTGCGAAGACTGGGCAGCAAGCACTGACCGAACCGGATTCGTGATGCCATCGTCACATCACCAGTGGGTCACTGGTTCAAGAGATTTGGTCCTAACCGGGAGGAATTCACCCCTGCCATGAAGTAGATTAGGCTGAAAGTCACCAATAGGGCTGCTATGACTGCAGATGCCAAGCTAAAGACACAACTTAACAAAGTATATAGGTGACCCAGGTTCAAGTCTCTGTCCTCCCAAGCTTGTCATATCACAATAAAATTAGTATATGCCATAGATATCTAAATAAACTTCAAGGCTGGTACCATGTTACTAAGCCTTATTATCATGAGAGAAAACTAAAACAAATTGAAAGTTCCACACTCCTACTTCTTTTTTGAAAATATCTTACTATCAGTGAACAATCATGTGCCTTGGCCACTCTGAAGCAATGCAGGAAACTCCTGTGCCAAGAAAGTTCAATTGCCTCTTGGAAAAAAAACATATTTGGGACATTTTTCTATCTATCTATCTATCTATCTATCTATCTATCTATCTATCTATCTTTCTTTCTTTCTTTCTTTCTTTCTATCTATCTATCTATCTATCTATCTATCTATCTATCTATCTACCTATCAATATATTATCTATCTATCTATCTATCTATCTATCTATCTATCTATCTATCAATCTATTATCTATCTATCTATTTATCTATCTATTATCTATCTATCTATCTATCATCTATCTATCTATCTATCTATCTATCTATCTATTATCTATCTATCTATCTATCTATCTATCTATCTATCTATCTATCTATCTATCTATCATCTATCTATCTTTCTATCTATCTATCTATTATCTATCTATCATCTATCTATCTATCTATCTATCTATCATCTATCTATCTATCTATCATTATCTATCTATTATCTATCTATCTATCTATCTATATATTATCTATCTATCAATCTATTATCTATCTATCTATCATCTATCTATCTATCTATCTATCTATCTATCTATCTATCTATCTATCTATCTATCTATCTATCTATCTATCTATCTATCTATTCAATTTCTATGCCGCCCAACTCCCTAGGACTCTGGGTGGCTCTGAACGGCTCACAACCATCATGATCCTGATTACCGAAGAATCCCCATAGACAAGAGACTACTGTGCTCAGTGAATGACAAAGCACCCTTTGCCACCTAGGAGAAGCAATCCTTAGATCCATTTACACCACTTAAAGATACTCACTGGTTTCTTTTGTAGGTGTATTGCTTACGTTCTAAACAGTGGTGATATTCATTTCTTTTCCTACCGGTTCTGTGGGCATGTCTTGGTGTGTGTGTGTGTCATGTGACTGAGTAGGTATGGCCAACGTGACATCACTCACACCCATGCCCACTCATTTATTTATTTATTTGATTCAACTTCTATGTCGTCCAATTCAGAGAGTCTAATCCCATGAGACTCAGTCACATGACTCCACCCACCAATCCATACCCACAGAACCCAGTAGGGGAAAAATTGAATTTCTATCTATCTACCTATTTTCTGCCCAGGCCTGGCCTAATCCTCCTGCATGTCGCCCACTCTCCCTTCACCAGTCCCGTTTCTGCTCTTCCTGAGGCCCAGACCCTAGCCCCACTTCCTCCACCATAACTGCCTTTTTCTTCATGTTTACCTTCCTCCCGCAACAGCTGGTCCAGACTCTGGAAGGCAAGCTCTCTTTTTCATTGTGACTGAGAGAAGCCTCCCAGTCACTGCTTTTTTTCCAGCTGCTTCCCGACAGCAGTGGTTGGCTGGAGTTGCCAAAAACCACTGGTGGTCTTAAATGCACCAAAAAAGATGCTGCTGTTGCTGCCCTATTCCTCTGCCATGCAGCCATACCCCATTGCCTGCTGTGCTGGAGGGACTGTCCAGACAAGTCTGTGTGGAGCGGGGCAGTAGCGGCTTTTTCGGTGCATTCAATACCTCCAATCGTTTTTGGTAGTCTCCAGGCAGCCACTGCTGCCGGAAAGCAGCTGGCAAAGAGGCAATGATTGGGAGCCTTCTCGCACTTGCATCAAAAAGAACAGCTTGCCTTCCAGAGTCATGATCAGCCACCACAAGAGGAAGGTAACCCCAAAGAAAGGGGCAGTCATCCAGGAGCAACCAGGGCTATGGCTGGGGCCCCTGAAGGAATGTGATGATGCATGTGACCGGCAAACAGAGAGTGGGCAGTAAGCAGGTGGGAGCTTCAGGGCAAAGCCAGAGCCAGGGAATGGTGCATTTCCCAACCTGGCTGAGGCGGGTGGTGGTTCTGGAGCCTTGGTGAATGGTGCATCCCTGGGCCCTGGCCCATGACCCAAGGCAAAGGGCAAGTGGATAGCATGCATTCTTACCTTTGGTGAGCTGAGCTGTGTGGGAATTGGCCAGGTGACTGGTGAGGCTATTAGCTGGGCCGTAGGTAGCATATATAATAATAATAATAATAATAATAATAATAATAATAATAATAATAATAATAATAAATTAGATTTGTATGCCGTCCCTCTCCGAAGACTCGGGGCGGCTCACAACAATAACAAAAACAATATAATAGTAATACAAAGCTAATATTTTTAAAAGTATATATAAAACCCCAACAATTAAAACCATACAACACGTGCATACCAAACATAAAATATAAAAGCCTGCGGGAGGTGTCTCAGTTCAAGGGATGGGTGGATAGGGCAAGCGGCAAGTGGCTGGCACGGTCAGCCAGGTGGTATTTACCAGTTTGGTAAGCTAATTTAAATTGCCATTACTGGTTCATCTGAACCAGACCGGATTGTCCCAAACCTGTCAAATACCACCGCTGGCGCTAAGTATGGAATACCAAAAACACGGGCAACATGAATGAATGTGGTAGACTGGATTCCCAGGAGGGAGGAGATACATTCCAATGGAATAAGAGATAGTTAAATCCAGATACAGTATTTTATGTGAGACAAAGAGGGTGAAAATAGGCTCTCAGTTTAGTTTTCAAAGTAATATTGTATATGAAGATAATGGCAAGATTGTGCCTATAGGTGTGGAGACTCAGCTTGGAAAATCGCACACCATCAAGTATTCTTTTGAGATAAAGTTGCTGTGCAGCTGATATGGCAAGGGCCACTTTAACAAAGTTCATGAATCTTTGCAAATTCAGTCCATTTGCAAAAGCGTTGAATATTCCAAAATTCTATCTTGTACAATGATGCAACTGATAACCAAACTACTGTATTTTTAATGTAATGGAAGAAATAAATAATTAAATATATATGAAAATTATGTCATAATTTAATTGACATCTTGAATTAATTTTAAATTTATATTTTAATTAAATAAACTTTAATTTTTATTCATATTGTAAAGGATGACTCATTTGACAGACAAATTGTGGTCTGTGGCACCAACAAAGTTAGACAGCTTTTTCAAAAGAGTCTAATGTTAGTATTTTTCTTGTCAATAAAGAAGAAGAATATAACTATAGGCAATTATTGTTCACATTGAAGAAGCAGTGTTCCTTACCTTAGATTTGATGAAATTCGCTAATCAGACAATCTTCACGGACCAAATTAAATGAGCTTCTGCAGGTACACATTCATGTTTAAGAAGTGACTCTAGTGTAAGTTTGTGGTCCTGATGTTATAGGATTTGAAAGTGAACAAACGCTGTTGATCTATATCAACTTTTGAGAAAATTCCTCCTTTGTCAAGAGAACGTAGGGTAATGAAAGCACCATAATAAAAAGAAAGACACTGTAGCATATCAGTCTTATTTTAAAGCATAACAGTTGAGTATGTCAAGACCTAGCTTTCTTCTTGACTAAGCCTCATTTATGGGTCTAACGATTTGTAAAAGTTTATAAGAACTGGCTTGGAGATTCAGATAATAAGAGTCTGTGGAAACTCTGTAGTAATGGGTACAGGTGCCTGCAACTCTTTGTTACACATATAAAAAAAAATCCTCTCATAAAATCTTAAAATAGCAGTTGCCTTTCATTAAAGCTTTAGTGTATTAAGGTTAGAAAGATCCTTTACTGACCCCATTTCTTTGGAGAAGAAAAAACACATTTAATAGGCATTGCCTGTCTCTTGTCCTGAAAGATGCAGTATCTGGCAGACTGAAGAACTACTGCATTTTATAAAGGAGAAGATTGATTACACGCGTCTTCTAATTCTTTTTCTAATTCTTTTTTTTTTCCTTTCCACTGTTTTCGTAGAAATAATGGGAAAGGGTATTCTTGACCCGTCTTCAGATGGGATGGCTTGAAGAGCAAGGCAATTTCGTATTGAATCTGATGAACTCTTTATTAACCCCTGCCTAGGCTGTGCTGAATCCCCCCCCCCTTATCTTTCCTGAATGGAAGACTGGAGAAACTACTTTTCTCTGCATTCTTTTCTAAAACTTATAGAAAGCTAGGATGGTATTCGAGAGGCTTCTTATAGCTCTGTTTCTATTGGTTTGGGTGGCTGTTTTCTTCCTAGATATGAATGTGAGTGATTTAAAAAAAATGGGGAGAGATGCAATACAGATGAAAGTAGCTGACCAAAATATATTTATGAGAAATGCACGGCCGGCGGCTTTAACCACCGGCCGAAATTGCCCCCGGAGCTGGGGGACACTGGCAGAAGCTTTGCAGAGCTCCGAACTTCTGGTTTCCGGCGAAACCAGAAGTTCGGCTTTTGGCAGTGCGCCAGCCTGGCGTGTTGCATGCCGGGCTCAGGGGGGAGGTCCTGGATCGCCCTATTTAAGGGCGGTCCGAACAGGACCTCCTCCTTGCCCGGCTGCATCCCGAAGCGAACACCCGCCCACCCTCCGCTATCATACAGTGTGTTTCAAAGAGGTCGCTTCGGGGCTGAATAGGAATTTTTTGCGGCTTCCCCTTTAGAGGTGGCCATTTTTTCACCTATTCCACACTGATGGTATGGATGGACTGGTTAGGGGGTGCGGCGCCATGTAGATATTTGATTAATTTGGCTTCCCTTTGGTCACTGGGGTTTGGCAGGTTGGGGCGGAAATGGGCAGTAGGAGCAACTGCGCATGCTCCTTTTGGGCATCTTTTAAAAGGATGATGGACCGCCTCCCTCCATGAACTATAGGTTGGTACATGGGACTCACCGGATCCAATTGCCCTCGAGGATTGGAGGGTGAGCTCCTCCCACACTCTGAAGGGTGTGGCTCGGATCCAAGTGAAGGTGGCTACCTTCACCTGGTTCAACAAGGAGTTATGCCCAATAAGTTGCCCAGGAAGGTTTTGACAGGAATTTCCGCCCCGTTAGTTTTTGGCCTCTGCAGGTCCTTTGTTTACAGTTGAATTTGAATTATTTAAATATTTAAATTTACATATTTAAAGTTACGTTATTTAAATTTATGCTAATTTAATAAAGTGACCCTATATTTAACCCATACACTGGCTCAGCGTCTTTACTCCGCTTCTTGGGCAAATAAATATGCAATAATTGATGACGCTGGTTCTCAAACATATTGAGTCCAAAAAGATTCATGGGTCCATATTAAAGAGGACCAAAACAAAACAAATGTCTGATAGAGATTACTCCAAAACTAATAAGGTATCTAATAATTATGTTTTTTATCACTATGTCATATCCTGCCCGTCGACTAAACAATGTCGTCTGGCGGGTCCCAGGGGAAGAGCCTTCTCTGTGGCGGCCCTGACTCTCTGGAAACAGGTCCCCCCGGAGATTAGAACTGCCCCCACCCTCCTCGCCTTCTGTAAACTCCTTAAAACTCACCTCTGCTGTCAGGCATGGGAGAATTGAGGCATTCCCCCCTCCCCCGGGCCTATACAATTTATGTATGGTATGTCTGTGTGTATGTCTGGTTTAATAATGGGTTTTTTTAATTTTTTAAATTTATTAGATTTGTTGTGAATTGTTTTATTGTATGTTGTGAGCCGCCCCGAGTCTACGGAGAGGGGCGGCATACAAATCTAATAAATGAATGAATGAATGAATGAATGAATGAATGAATGAATGAATGAATGAAATAATAATAATAATAATAATAATAATAATAATAATAATAATAATAATAATAATAATCCAAATGAAGAAAAGAGCAGGAATTGTGAGATATCTTTACCAGCAAAGGATAAAATATGCTTTAAGGATCTTAACAAAATGGTTAATATTCATCTTTTATCTCACAGCTTTTCTTATGGAACACGTGAATTTGCACTTGGACTATCAGTGAAAAACCATACTGTAGTACTCTGAATATTTTTAACTTTTAATATTTTAAATAAAATCTAATATTCTTTTCTCAACAAGTGAGTGTACACATGGGTCAAAATCATTCAACTTGTCATATTCAAATTGTCTAAACATTTTGATTTTTTAAAAAAGATAGAAAGCCAAAATTGGATTTATTGGAAACTGAAAGAGTTCTTATTGCATGAAGCCATTAAAAACTTTTACTGTTAGGTTTATTATATTCTGTGGGTTTGCTTAATGTGATGGAAAAATCTTGAAGGTATTGATTTCTGGAACTCCTAATTGGGAAATTTAATTTTAACTGTGAAAAAGGAAAATGAATTCCCAAATGGAACTTCCCCCCCCCCCCTATAATCTAAGTAGTATAAAGAAAATGTGTGTTTTGAAAAAGGCTATTGATATACTTTGCATTTTCCCTTTATCACGAATCCTCTTGCCAACTATTTAATTTCTTTCTTTTCAAATACTTGTCGCTTGGACAATACTTTTGACAAATGTTGTATGAGAATTGCTATGTGTACACTCATGCTACTTTATTTTATAATGCGCTTTGCCTTCACAGTCCATGTAATTCAATGCACAATTCAGTAAGGGAATACACAAACCCTTTCATAACATAAACATACGTTTTATAATGTAAAACCGTGTTTTATCCCTGTAGAATTATAATGTGGTCAAAAAGTGTAGGGCATCTCTTTCTGCATCTTTTTTTTACAGTCTTGGTTCCCACATCCTGGTTCTGGGGAAACATCTTTGAAACTCTCAGTTATTTAAAAATACATGGAAATTCTCTTTGTGTGTGTATGAGAGAGAGAGAGAGAGAGAAGGAGGGAGGGAGGGAAAGATATATTTTGTATAGGTAATAAGTGCATGATATAATATCATATTTCTGTAAGACAAGAAATGAACTACAAAATGCATTGCTCACAACTATTTATTTATTTATTTATTTAATTTATTTATTCGATTTTTATGCCACCCTTCTTAGACTCAGGGTGGCTTAAACATGTTAGCAATAACACTTTTTCACAGAGCCAGTATATTTCCCCCACAATCCGGGTCCTCATTTTACCTACCTCGGAAGCAATGTTCCCTCTAATTTTTTTCCGGGGTGGGCGGAAAAGTATAGTGTCTGAGCGGCAGTCCCCTTGGGACTGGGCGGCATAGAAGTACAAACAAACAGACAAACAAATAAACAAACAAATAAACAAATAAAATAAAGAGGTGCAGGAAAGCAGTGTGTTTAAAAGGCGCGCTGCTTTCACGGAAAGAAAAGCCGGCTTTCCTGGCCAGCACAGGGCTTTTCCGCCACTTCCCCCAGAAAACACAACGGAGGATGACAGGCAGGACGAAGCGGGGTGGAGCAACGCGAGGCTCAAGCAGGCAGCTTCCCCGCTTTTCTTTCGGCGGAAGAGGAGGAGATGGGGCGTATTGGGTGGGCAGGGGGCAGCGCCTTCTACTGCCGGCGCCTCTCCGCCCCCACCCCCCGTGGGCTGGCAGGGGGATGGGGACTGCGTGCCCATGGAAAAGGGTGCGCGGGGAGGTATTTTGGGGCACGCGCGTACTCACGCGCGCAGCCTATGGGGAACGGTGCTCGGAAGGATGGAAGGCTGAGTCAACCTTGAGCCGATGATGAGATTTGAACCGCTGACCTACAGATCTACAGTCAGCTTCAGTTGCCTTCAGTACAGCACTTTATCTGCTGCTCCACCCCGGCTCTATACAGTACTATTAAGATAGAATGCACATGTTACTTTAAATAAATAAGGAAAGTGCCTGAGGACTTATCTGCACTTCTAGGTAGAATGAGTAGAAGATGAGATCATCCAATCCTGCCATCCAAAAGTGATCCCTGGCCTAAGCAGCAACCTGGTACAGACCAGGAACCACTTCTCGGTGGGAGGACTGGGTGACTTCATCTTCTACAAATTCCTCATCCCCTGCAAAAATGGATTTCCCTGTTGTACTTTCAAAGTTCTGTTTTCCTACTTCGTTTACTTCAAAACCTGCTGCCCATTTTGCCCGGGGCATATTTTTTCTTCTTGGTCAACCCTTGCACTTGGATCAACCACATCAAAGGAACAGGAACACTTCTCAGCTGATTCAATGGTTGCTATAGTCCCCATTATTCTCCAGAGTTGGTCTTAACAATGGTGGTGTAATAGCAAAGTTATTAATAACACTTGTCTGGCATATAGAACACGGCTGGTTCAAAGCCTGACTTTTAAAAAACAGCTGACAGAAACAGCATTTCATCATTTCTCCTCTTACTGGATGTGTACATAAAGTCATTAAAGAAATGATGAAATAGTGCACTGGTTGTCTTATTAAAAAGAAAAGTCCAGTGGCAGGAGAGTTGGCACAGGAGGAAAAAATAATAATGTTAACATTCTGTTAACAAAACATATTTATAAACACTGTATAGGACTATTGGGACATTAGAGACCTACAGAGTGAAAGAAAGAATTTTTTATTTTTTATGTGCCTTTTAATACTTAAATGGTATACAGTGTTCCCTCAAATTTCACGGGGGATGCCTTCCAAGATCGCCCGCGAAAGTTGAATTTCCGCGAAGTAGAGATGCGGAAGTAAATACACTATTTTTGGCTATGAACAGTATCACAAGCCTTCCCTTAACACTTTAAACCCCTAAATTACAATTTCCATTCCCTTAGCAACCATTTAGATTATTACTCACCATGTTTATTTATTAAAGTTTATTAAAAAAATATTTATTAAAGGCGGACGAAAATTTGGCGATGACATATGACATCATTGGGCGGGAAAACCCGTGATATAGGGAGGAAAAACCCATGAAGTATTTTTTAATTAATATTTTTGAAAAACTGTGGTATAGACTTTTCACGAAGTTTGAACCCGCAAAAATCGAGGGAACACTGTATATACAATACATAGTACATATATAAATATCATTTACTGTTGGTTGTATATTTGTGTGTATGCATGTGTATTTGCAATTCTGTGTATTTCTATTGATAGAATATCCCAATATAAACACAATTTTTCTCAAAATGGCTCAGAGTCAATTGACATTCTTTTAGATCTGAATAACTGGAAGGTTGCCTGATTCTTCTTTTTTAGGAATTGGCCTGTGTCAGGTACAATAAGTAACAAGCGTATAATTGAGGTTTGTGGCAAAAGACAAGGTGCGTGGCTCGGGTCTCTCTTTTTAAAGGGTTTTTCCCCCGTAGGTGTGGCTTTGGAAGCCGCTTGGATTTTCCCGCCCGCAGCTCGGCCAATCCGCAGCTGGGCATGTAGATGAGCTAGTTTAAACACATATTTACATAACCTATTTACATATTTTTATTTACATAGATACATAACACATTTGTACTGTACAGGTCAGGGGCAGTGCAGAAGCAAATATTTCCTTTATGAAAAATAAAAATGAAATAAAAACCAGAGCTTCCAATCCCACTTGGAGAACCTCTTTTATAGATATGAATATTGTAGGGTCTTCTTCATGAGTGTATTTACACATGAATATATTCTTAGATATATTTTACTATGAGTATCTCCTCTATAACCTTCATCATGTATTTTACTATGTGTATATTGATATATACTCATTAAAACCCTCATTGTGTATTGGACAAAATAAATAAATAAATAAGCAAGCAAACAAACAAACAAACAAACAAACAAACAAACAAACAAATAAATAAATATAGCTTTGAAAGTGAATGGGTGTAATGTGTTTTCCTAATATTAATTCCATCTTCAGAGAACTTTCGTGATTTAATATATACAGCATATAACTCTGAATTTTCTAAGACTTAAAAAATAACCCCAAAACCAAAATGGAGTAAATAAGGTGATGATCACCTAATCTTGAATGAAACCCCAAATATTTATTAGGCTTTAAGAGCAGTCTTGCAGTTGTATGCCAAAAAATAGGATTTACTAAAGGCTTGCAAAGGATGGTCACTGATCATTCATTATTCAGAAAAAAACATACAGAAAAGGGCATTGGAGATTAACTTCATACAATCACATTTCTTCCAAGACTGAAATTTGCCTGGTGCTTCTTGGATTCTAGAAACATAGAAACATAGAAACATAGAAGACTGACGGCAGAAAAAGACCTCATGGTCCATCTAGTCTGCCCTTATACTATTTCCTGTATTTTATCTTAGGATGGATATATGTTTATCCCAGGCATGTTTAAATTCAGTTCCTATGGATTTATCTACCACGTCTGCTGGAAGTTTGTTCCAAGCATCTACTACTCTTTCAGTCAAATAATATTTTCTCTTGTTGCTTTTGATCTTTCCCCCAACTAACTTCAGATTGTGTCCCCTTGTACTTATGTTCACTTTCCTATTAAAAACACTTCCCTCCTGGACCTTATTTAACCCTTTATTTAAATGCTTTGATCATGTCCCCCCTTTTCCTTCCGTCCTCCAGACTCTGCAGACTACACAATACACTCCAGGCCTCATAATTCCCCCCTACACCCCTTTATTCTGCTAAGTCATTTTCTATGTTTTCCTGTATTCCAGAGGTCCCCAACCGCCGGTCCGCGGACCGGGACCGGGCCGTTGGGGTTTTTCAGCCGGTCCGCGGCGCCGCTGACAGCTAGCTTTGGCTGCCGGGGGGGCGGGGAGGATTAAATCCTCCCCCCCTCCAGGAGCAGCAAAAGCCTAAGCGGCGGGGTGCATTTCGGCAATGCTTTCCCTCCGCGGTGGGGGGTGCAGGGCAGGCGCAGGCAGCCCCAGGAGACGCCGCCGCTATCCGGGCGCGGCGAAAGCGAGTCGGTCGAAAGGCTGCCCGGGTCGCGCCTGCGGTCGTCCTCGCGCTCCCATCGCGCAACAAGTGCGGGCTTGTTGTGGCTGCCGCACGCCGCTTTGCCTCCCTCTGCTGCGAGCCTTCGGGGCTCCGGGGCGGCGCGGCTGGTGGGAGGGCAGCTTCCAGCGGGACGTTGATGGGTCTTGGAAAGCTTTCTCGTGGCGGTGGCTCTGGCGCGGCTGCAGAGCGTTGGTGGGAGCGGGAACTCCGTCGGATCGCCCGAACTCCAAAGCCTCAGCGAGGTTTGGCTGCCGGGGGGGCGGGGAGGATTAAATCCTCCCCCCCTCCAGGAGCAGCAAAAGCCTAAGCGGCGGGGTGCGCCCTTTGCATTTCGGCATTGGCGCTCTCTCCTCCAGGAGCAGCAAAAGCCTCAGCGACTGATCGCGTCGTTTGCCTTTCTGCTCCATCGCTGAGGCTTTTGCTGCTCGTGGAGGGGAGAGCGCCAATGCCGAAATGCAAAGGGCGCACCCCGCCGCTTAGGCTTTTGCTGCTCGTGGAGGGGGGGTTGGCGGTGCCGATACCAAATGCTTTCCCTCCGCGGTGGGGGGTGCAGGGCAGGCGCAGGCAGCCCCAGGAGACAAAGAGTGAATGAGAGAAAGGAAAGAGAGAGAAAGGGAGGGAGAGAAAGGAGTGAGAGATAGAAAGGATAGAGAGTAAGAGGGAATGAGAGAAAGGAAAGAGAGAGAAAGGGAGAGAGAGAAGGAAAGAGTGAGAGATAGAAAGGATAGAAAGAGGGAATGAGAGAAAGGAAAGAGAGAGAAAGGGAGGGAGAGAAGGAAAGAGTGAGAGATAGAAAGGATAGAAAGAGGGAATGAGAGAAAGGAAAGAGAGAAAGGGAGGGAGAGAAGGAAAGAGTGAGAGATAGAAAGGATAGAAAGAGGGAATGAGAGAAAGGAAAGAGAGAGAAAGGGAGAGAGAGAAGGAAAGAGTGAGAGATAGAAAGGATAGAAAGAGGGAATGAGAGAAAGGAAAGAGAGAGAAAGGGAGGGAGAGAAGGAAAGAGTGAGAGATAGAAAGGATAGAAAGAGGGAATGAGAGAAAGGAAAGAGAGAGAAAGGGAGGGAGAGAAGGAAAGAGTGAGAGATAGAAAGGATAGAAAGAGGGAATGAGAGAAAGAGGAAATGAAGGAAATGAACCCCACCCCCATATGACCAAAGCGCCCCCCCCCCCCCACCGGGCCATGGAAAACTGGTCTAGCTTAATGCCGGTCCCTGGTGCAAAAAAGGTTGGGGACCTCTGCTGTATTCTAAAGGGTCAGGGTGACAATTCTCTCCATAGCCATGGCTATCTGATCTTGTCCTCATGCAATTATAAATTGACCATGGCTGTTCCAGTGGCCTGGCCTTGGTTCCATAAAGTAGACCTGGAATTATTCTGCATAGTTAATATCTCGTTAATTACTTTCTAATGGAAACGTATTCATTTTAAGACACCAGCCACCTTTAGCAGTAAATATAGCAATGATATCCATCTAAATCCCAGCACAAACTGTTTGTGCACGTGTTTGCGTGCATGCGCAACAGTTCTGCGTATGTGCAGAAGTGTTTGGGATGGAGGGGTGGGCGGAGCCTCCCACTGCTGTTACTACCAGTTTATAGAACCATACCACACCAGAAGCAACCCTCCTCTGAACTATAGGTTGTCCTCCGCATACTACTACTGTTGAGCGCAAAATTTATGTTGTTAAGTGAGAAATTTGTTAGGTGAGTTTTGCCCCATTCTACAACTTTTCTTGTCATTTGTTAAGTGAATTACTGCAGTTCTTTAATTAGTAATCTGGTTTCCCCATTGATTTTGCTTGTCAGGAGGTCACAAAGGATACCGCAGATGTCATAAATGTGAATCAGTTGTCAAGCATCTGAATGTAAATCACATCCCCATGGGGCTGTTGCAATGGTCATAAGTTTTTTTAAAAATGGCTTTTTTCAGTGCCATTGTAACTGTATCATTCTTGCAGGAATGATCCCCATATGATCGGATATAAATTCTCCGTATCACAAGAGGCAATAGAAATGGCATATGTAAATACAATCCATGCCTTTAACCTCTCTCCTTCCACTGCAAGGTTACTCCCCTCTTACTTAATATTTCATATAACATTTTGGCACTCTTGCAATACTTTTGGCACCCTTGCACAGTACTTTCCAACTTGGAAAGACCCCTCAACATTAATTACCCTCACAAAAGCTTATTTCTTCATTTTAATGTTACAGGTCAACATGCCCTCTTTCCCACATTCTAACGGCATAAACAGCTCCCCTCAAGAGACAAACATGTCCTATTTATGAGGACAAACTGAAGAGTATCAAATACAAAAACATTTTTGATTACATAGTCATAAAATGGTTATCCAACGGTTCTTCTTACAAGTTCATTTCTTACAAGAATAAGATTCCACTACTCACATCACAAATGTCATAAATGTGAATCAGTTGTCAAGCATCCAAATGTAAATCACATCACTGTGGGGTTGCTGCAATGCTCATAAGTTTGAAAAAATGGTCATAAATCACTTTTTTCAGTGCCATTGAACTTTGAACTGTCACTAAATAAATTGACCTGTATGTCATTTCCTCAAACTATAGATCCCAAAATTTATAACTGGTAGAATCAAAGACAATGTTTTGTTTTTAGTCAAAATATGTTTATATGTGGATAGTCTTAGAGACCTAGAATATCTGTTTATTTTACAGAATAAAACAACACAATATTTAAGATGTAATTTTATTTTGGATAAAATAAAAGAGGCACAGTGGAAGTGAGCAAGGAAGTTTTTCAATCTGGAAGTATCAGGAGAGAACAAAAGTGAATAAAATTATATTAAACACTACAGGGAATTAATACCTTTTTATTTTACTAAAAGAGATTGAGGAAAATTCATACCACTGAAAATCAGGGATGAATCTTGCCACCAAATTCCAGAAATGCTATTTGGAATGGGAAAAACACGATATTGCTTGACGCCAGATGTGTTGATTGTTCATTTAATGTAGCCCACACATTAGAATTCAACAACCTGTGACTGTATTAGAACCAGATTTTCAAGTTGAGAGAGATGCATATAGCATCCATATAGAATGATCCTGTTACAGCTGAAGATAGTCATGCCAGTATGCTTTTTTTATTTTGGTTTAAGCAAGTGAAAATATTTCTCGCTAAAGAATAGATTTCAAAAGCTGCTGCCAGAATGATTTTTAAGTCAGCCTTCATAGGGATAAAGAAAGCTGTTGGATAGTACCAAACTGTCGGGTTCTTTGTTTGTTTTAGCAGATGAACAGAAAGCACTTGAAAAACAGAGAATTGAAATTACCTATGACAATGAGGAGGTTCTTAGGCATAATATTTCATGTCTATACGAGAGGACTTTGTGTTATGTGCTAATGGTCATTGCACTTCATACCTTGTCTAACCAAGCGCACACAATGAAGTAGACCAATGGATGCGGGCTGAACATTTTTCATTACTGGCAACTATTTGAGAGCCATCATATAGCAATCTAGACTAAGGACAGTTGCCTACCTTCCTGAACTGCTTCATTGACTATATTATGAAATATACCACCAAGACATTCAGAAAGGACAAAGGATTTAGGTATTTAGTGTAACTAAGAGAAATTTCCCAGCTTCCTTATGAACATTATCAAGCAAAATTTAAACTGACCGAAAACTAAAACGTTTGCCAATACTGTATTACCAGTATTTTTTAAAAAATGGTTTTCACTATTACTAGGGTTTTTTAAATGTAATTTCTAAATGAAATTTTAAAAATACTGTAACACCAAAGGGAAGACAAAAGAGAAATGATGGTTATACAGCAAATAAAAAATTATAATATTATTAAAATAAATATGAAAAAATAAAACCACTAATCAAACAGAGACAAAAAAGTCTACATAATTTAATACATAAATTTATTGATTTGGGTAACATACAAGCATATTGTTTTATCTTTTTATTCTTAAAACATAGAGATCTTACAAAGATAAGTAATTCATATTTTGGATTCATTCCTTAAAGTCAGGAGAGTAAGTTAATTTCCATTTAAGTAAAATTATCCTCTTTAAGTAAAATTATGTGAGCCCTAGGTTCAAGAGACCCAAAGCAACAATTCAAGCTTCAAGCATCCTTCTTGAAGCAAAAATTCCATATTTTAGTAATATAGTTCAAGATGTCATTGAGTATATTTCTTCTCAAAATTGTCCTCATATGTTTAATGATTTGGAAACAAAAATAAGGCTGTAGCCAGACATAGTCATATGAATTAAGGAATTTTACATTTCTTAAAAGTTCAACACATAGAAAATATCTACATTCATTACTTTTTAAACATATCTTTAGGGAATCTATTAAAAATTAAATAATTTATAATGATTTAATTTATTTTTTAAATCATAAGAATTATATTTTACATTTTTTTAATGTTTTGACTCATTGATTTTCTAAAACTGAAACTTTTCACTCATAATTCACTCCACTATTTTTCATATTATTTTTTAGTTTCTTTGAAAATTCAGTTGATGGTTTCTATGCAAATATTGCTTATCTTAATCATCCTAAAACTGGAGAGACCTTGAAAGTTTTTAGAGTGTCTGAATCATACTGTTGGTTTCGTACGTGCTTCAATTGTACATACTGTTTTACACTTTCAACCTACAAACTATCAAAGAATTTAAAAGAATTATTAAAAATCAAGTAATATTTGAGATCTTGTTTAGCCCTAGCACTAAAGGTAAAAATATTTCTCATTACTGCAAAATATTATAATTTAGGATAAAAACATAGAGCTTTCAAAGCTGAAAACAAAGACAATTATTTAATGTATCTAAATCTTAAAACTTGCTAATAAATATTTTCTATATAGTTATAGTTATAAAGGATATTTATTAACTGTCTTAATCCAAAGTAATATAATTGTACACATCAAAATAAAAAATCAATGATTTAGTTGAAAAACTGGTACACTGAGGCCACCATTATCATACAGAAACTTTAATCTGGCTAAAGATATTGGAGGTGTTTTAACCTACAATAAAATTTTTATCTCATTAACTAATTTATCTTTGTAAAATAACCAATAGAGATTAACATTGGAATCCCTCTTAAAGCACACATTAATCTCAATGTAAGATTCATTTTGATAATATTAATTTTCCTCAAAGATATAATGGAACATTATAACATTTTAACATTGACTTGTAACTATTGAAATTGCAGTTATGCATATACAGTATATAACAATAATATTCTTCATAAAAATAACCATCATGTCCTTAACATATAAGAAGTCATTCAGTATCATAAGACTCGCTAATAGAGGAAGTCAATGGTTCAGAAACCAAATTGAAAATTAAAGGAAATAAGTGACACTTGTGATGGGTGCTACAGTATAAGTCAAGAGACAATTCTATTCATAATAACTCTAACCAGGTTTTGCAATTACTAGTGAAATTTTGAGTCTCTTTTGATTGATTAACACAATGATGAAAAGAGATTGAAAGGAATGTGTGTTTTTCCCCTTAAACCAGAATAAAATACTGTATATAAAGTATATATAAAAATTGAATCACAACAACCCTAGTGAAATAATTTCTCTTCGTGATACCACAAAATGTTGTAGTTATGGTGCTGTTATGATGATCAAGTTCATCCCAAACACCATTTCCATTCAGTGCTTCCTGTAACCAAGCTAATCAGTATTTATGATCAAATTTGCCTATTTGTTTCTTATCCAGTCAACCCCTCTCTCTATATTTTTTAAAAAAATATGTAGCTCCACAAAACCATTAATTCCATTTCTATAGCCCAAATGCAGAAGAAAAGAAAGCTGCCTTCCATGAAGGCATTTTTCAGATAATTTCCCCTTTTAGCACTTTGCTCTACCTTAAAGTATTTTAAAATGAGCCTGTCTCTGACTGAATAGATGACAAAGTGTGGCTCACAATGCAATTGCATTTCGCTGGGCCTCAGACTGATGCACTGCCCAGGAGAGTTAAAATATGTTGCTGTTTGACTTTCATTCCATCTGTACAAACTCAGCATTAAATCACTGCCAACAATAGAGATGTTGCAGGGCAAACTGGACCATTGGGATTCTATTTTCTCAGGCAGTAAATAATATTTAGACTCCTATCTTTCATAAAAGGCCAATGAAATGAGGTGTCCGAGGATCAGCTATAAACACATTCATTTCTGAGAACTTGCCAATAGAGCGCGTGATGAAAGAAATACAATTAATAGAGTGAAAGATGCTGAAAAGAGCGAGACGATGATATAGAAGTGTGACAGCCGTGTTAATTAAATGACCCAGTTTTTATGATAGGTAGTGCAGTGGAAGTGCAAAACTACAATCAGCAATGAGATGAAGACCATGAAACTAAGGTGGGTGTATTTGTTGCAAAGTGTCTCATCTACCACTGGAGATGATGTTGAATTTATTTTCAATGGTATAAGGTATGGTATTAGCCTTTCTGTCATAGGAAATTGCTCCTGTTGTATCAAACTACATTTAGAATTAGAATGTTTTCTTTGGCCAAGTATGATTAGATACCTAAGGTGTTTGTCTCTGGTAATAATCATACAACCATACAACATGTATGGATATACAGTGGTACCTCTACTTAAGAACTGAATTCATTCCGTGACCAGGTTCTTAATTAAGTAGAAAAATTTGTAAGTAGAAGCAATTTTTCCCATAGGAATCAATGTAAAAGCTAATAATGCATGTAAACCCATTAGGAAAGAAATAAAAGCTCAGATGGGTGGGAGGAGGAGGACGAAGAAGAGGAAGAGGACAATCGCTGCTGAAGGAAGAAGGTGAGGTGAGGGGAATCAAAAAAATGCAAAACTGTAAGGCTTTTTTTTTTTTTTTAAAGAGGGACTCTGAGGTGGCGAGGAGGAGCACGTGCCTCTCATACACCTGGCGCAAGGCTGCCTGCAATACACTGAGCCAGAGAGAGAAACCCAAGGGGAATGGCAGGAAACTGGCTGGGCCTTCATGCCACTCTCAAATTTCCTGGGAAATTTTTTCGGGCTCAGGTTCTTAAGTAGAAAATGGTTCTTAAGAAGAGGCAAAGAAATCTTGAACACCCGGTTCTTATCTAGAAAAGTTCTTAAGTAGAGGCGTTCTTAGGTAGCGGTACCACTGTACATAGTTATGACAGTACTATGAGATTAGGTGTTCAGCAGAGTGATGGCATAAGGGGAAAAAAACCTGTTCCTGTGTCTAGATGTTTTGCTATTTAATGCCCTATAGCGGTATCTTGAGGGGAAGAGTTGAAACAGTTTATATCCTGCTGAACTACATCTAGCAGTTAACCAAAGTGCAGTGCTGCACTCTAACCACTGCGCAACCCCGGTTCTTGTGCTTCTAGGAAAATGAATTGAAAATCTGGACATTAGTCAAAGCTACCAATAAAATGTATTCTATGGGGAGGGATGCCCATCCCAGAGCATCATCACACTAGCAACTGTGTGTCACGGGGAACCTTAACAGGTGTTAACAGTGGAGCTTGGAATCAGGCAGTTTCTCCCTGGTACAAAAGATTTATTTCATTCCATTCCTCACCACTTCCCTGTTGAGGTTTTTTAAAAAAAGTGTTGTAGTGAGGCCTTTCATAAATCAATGTGAATCCGTTCTCCAAAATGTATTTTTCAAAATTTTAAAAAGGAGGTTATATGAAAGGGCTCTCTTGCAGCTTCTTCAACAACTGAAGTGGCTTAGGATCAGATTATCTTCGGGAGTGCCTTCTGCCTCATGTATCCCAATCGGCCTTCTTCAGGTCCCATTGGCCAGACAATGTTGACTGGTGGGGCCTAGGGGAAGAGCCTTCTCTGGGGTGGCCCCAGTCCTCTGGAACAAACTCCCTCCGGAGATACGTACCGCCCCCTCCCTCCTGGTCTTTCATAAAGCTTTAAAAACCTACCTTTGCCA
The DNA here is from genome assembly GCF_031021105.1 of Erythrolamprus reginae. Classification (NCBI taxonomy): domain Eukaryota; kingdom Metazoa; phylum Chordata; class Lepidosauria; order Squamata; family Dipsadidae; genus Erythrolamprus; species Erythrolamprus reginae. The sequence continues at coordinate 89,712,271 of NC_091952.1, forward strand.
GTAGGCATGGGGGCCATGAGTGATGAGATTGTCTCTGGCCGATACGAGATATGATTGGATTGGATGAATGTGTGTGCGTGTACATGGGGTCTTTTAAAATGTTTTAGTAAATGTTCATATTTTGTAGTTATTAGATTTCTTATATACTGTTATATTTAATGTTGTATGCCGCACTGAGTCACCTCGAGAAGGGTAGCATAGAAATCTAATAAATAAATAAAAATAATAAATAAAATAACTGTAATATTCAACTGAAGCAGGGGTAGGTTCCTACGGATGCAGTCCAGTACAGGTACTCTAGTAGTGGCCTGCAGTTTTGGCACGACAGCTCCGGTGCTGTCTGTGCTGGTCTGTGCGTGCCACCATATTTTTTTTTTTTTTTAAATGGTGATTCTTCAGGTCTCTGAGCATGCCCAGAAGTGAAATCGTACAAGGTGATGCTTGCACATGCAAAACGTTACAATGCACACTGGTAGGAAAAGGTAAAAGGAACCCACCTCTGAACTGAAGGCATTATTATTAGTATCATTTTAAGTATATCCCAAAACAGCCTTTATCAATTTATTGTTCTCTCCAAACTGATATAAATGGCCATTATGACTGGGAATTAGAGGTGCCAAAAATTTGAGGTTGGGTAAAGTTTTCCTGGAAGACTTCCACATATTGCTGGAATATTCTATAATCATATTTATGTGATGGTCTGTTGAAATAAAGAGATTTTCAACAAATGTTACTGGTGATTTGTAAGGTATCAAATAGTTACCTGATAAGATATATATTCTGTCCTGCAGATTCATTTGTGCAAAGGATGGCAATCTAGGTAATCAGGGGCCAAGAAAGATCTTATAAAGGAGCTTAAATAACAATAGCACTTAGACTTACATACCACTTCACAGTGCTTTACAGCCCACTCTATGCAGTTTACAGAGTCAGCATATTGTCCCAAACAATCTAGGTCCTCATTTTACCAACCTCAGTAGGATGGAAGGCTGAATCAACCTTGAGCCGCTAAGGATCCAACTCCTGGTAGTCGGCAGAATTAGCCTGCAATACTGCATTCTACCCACTGTGCCATCACAGCTCTTAGCTTAAAAACAGAAAACAGATGGCATTAGAACAGGGTTGTGCAACTATGGCCATTTTCTGACCTATGGGCTAAGATCATCCAAGGGCATGGGGTGAGGTATCATCAGTATGCGGATGATACCCAGTTGTACATCTCCACCCCATGGCCAGTCAACGAAGCAGTGGAAGTGATGTGCCGGTGCCTGGAGGCTGTTGGGGTCTGGATGGGTGTCAACAGACTCAAACTCAACCCGGATAAGACGGAGTGGCTGTGGTCCTGCCTCCCAGGGACAATTCCATCTGTCCGTCCATGACCCCGGGGGTGGGAATTATTGACCCCCTCAGAGAGGGTCCACAACTTGGGTGTCCTCCTCGATCCACAGCTCACATTAGAGAAACATCTTTCAGCTGTGGCGCGGGGGGCTTTTTCCCAGGTTCGCCTGGTGCACCAGTTCCGGCCCTATCTGGACCGGGACTCACTGCTCACAGTCACTCATGCCCTCATCTCCTTGAGGTTTGACTACTGTAATGCTCTCTACATGGGGCTACCTTTGAAAAGTGTTCAGAAACTTCAGATCATGCAGAATGCAGCTGCGAGACCAATCATGGGCTTCCCAAGGTATGCCCATGTTACACCAACACTCCGCAGTCTGTATTGGTTGCTGATCAATTTCCGGTCACAATTCAAAGTGTTGGTTATGACCTATAAAGCCCTTCATGGCATCGGACCAGAATATCTCCGGGACCGCCTTCTGCCGCACGAATCCCAGCGACCGGTTAGGTCCCACAGAGTTGGCCTTCTCCGGGTCCCGTCGACTAAACAATGTCATTTGGCAGGACCCAGGAGAAGAGCCTTCTCTGTGGTGGCCCTGCCCCTCTGGAACCAGCTCCCCCCGGAGATTAGAACTGCCCCCACCCTCCTTGCCTTTCGTAAAGTTCTTAAGACCCATCTCTGCCGTCAGGCATGGGGGAACTGAGACATCTCCCTCGGGCCTATGCAGTTTATACATGGCATGTTTGTGTGTATGTTTTCTTTTAATAATGGGGTTTTTAGTGTTTTTAAAATTATTAGATTTGTTCTTATATTGTCTTTGTTATTGTTGTGAGCCGCCCCGAGTCTACGGAGATGGGCGGCATACAAATCTAATTAATAATAATAATAATAATAATAATAATAATAATAATAATAATAATAAAATCCCAGAATTCCTGAACCAGCATAGCTTTGGGGAGTTGAAGTCCACAGGTTGTAAAGGGGCCATAGTTGCAGTAGAAGAAATAAGGGGAATTGATGAACAAGTGGAAAGCAGATGCTCCCCAGGTTGGAAGTAGATTCACACACCAACCCTGGTTTTAATGAAAGGCTTTTCACAATAAGTGGTAGCCAAGGAAGGTAGGCAAAGAGATTAATTGAGCTGTTTTCAAAATCTTTTTCAAGTGTATTGTTGCTCATAGGAGACCTTTTTTCTCTTCAGTTTCCTGGCTGGCCTATCTGAGTCACCATGGAGATACTAAGCCTTCACGGGGGGACTTGCCAGTCTTTTCTCTGACTTCTCTATGCTCTTTCCAATGAGAGACAACAATTGGTCTGGCTTTGTCCTGCTCTATTAGGTTGTGTTGACCTAGCACTCCTCCTTTCAAGCTGAGGGGCAATTTTATTGAAATTAAACTACCAATAATGTATACTATTCACAGAGTAGACAGTTGCTGAGGAAAAGTAGTAATAGTTTTATTTCATAGGTGTTTATAACTCAGTGTAGTAGAGGTTAATCTAATGTGAATCAAATGTGCATACAAAATAAACCAATATCACAATATAACCATATTATTTAACACATTTCTACAAGTCCCGTCCTACCTATGTGACTCTAAGCCTTGAATGACTCTCTACAAATAAAAATGGTGAAAACCAACACAGTTAAAAAGCGGAGGGCAAAATTTGAAAGTTAACAATTACAAAGGTTAAAAAAGTTTAAAAGCTTTATAGATAGATAGATAGATAGATAGATAGATAGATAGATAGATAGATAGATAGATAGATAGATAGATAGATAGATAGATAGATATTTGTCTCAAGCTGAACAACTTTATCTAGAATGTAGGACAAGAAATTGGGAGAGGTCGAGAGAAAATGTACTCTTCCTTGGATGAAAAAGTTTGCTGAATGAATTATATGCATATTTTATGACTTTCTGTTAAAGCAAAGAAGACTAGGTTAGCAACAGCATGCGTAATGGATCCATGCTTTGAAATGGTACTCAGTTGTGTTAAATCTTCCCAGAGGCATGTCTCTTTATACTCTTTCTCCCCTCTGCAAATAGCAAGCGAAGCTTTGGCAATCAGTAATATCTCCTTATTAGCTCACCCTTTCACCCAAAGCTAAGATGAGGATAACTTATCCACAGACATGTGAACAACAGTGTAGGCTCTATTAGAGTTCTCCCTATGGACACTTCAGCTGTTCATTCCGGTTGGCCTGCGCCTTGGCTCACATTTCCTAATAATGAATGGTTTCTCTGGCATGGTTGCATGGACTCAACTCACAGAAGTGAAGTCCTTGGAACCGCGTCAACAGTCTTTCTATGAAACAATTAATCATATAACTGGGCACTCATAAAATACAATCGGTAGAAGCTACACAATCCAAACAAAAATGTCAGACAGTCCAACATAATGGTTTCCCTGGGCCTTCCCAGCTTGGCTGCATTGTGTGGAATAAAATATGCAAGGTATCAGGTGGATACATTCAGATGCTTTATGCAAGAAAATTATTTATAGTTTTAAAGTCGTTTAAAAATAACTGCTACTTTTTCCTGTGATGTGGTGGAAAAGTTTGGTGATATCAGAGAGTTATCTGTGCAATGAAACAACCACGTTAGAGGAAATTAGGTGTAAAGGGATTCTGTGATAAGTCTCATAAAAATTACTCAGTAAGTTGATAGTAGCCTGGAACAAACTTTCTTTCTTTCTTTCTTTCCTTCCTTCCTTCCTTCCTCCCTCCCTCCCTTAATTCCTCCCTCCCTCCCTTCCTTCCTTAATTTCCTCCCTCCCTCCCTTCCTTCCTTAATTCCTCCCTCCCTTCCTTCCTTAATTCCTCCCTCCCTTCCTTCCTTAATTCCTCCCTCCCTTCTTTCCTCCCTCCCTCCCTTCCTTAATTCCTCCCTCCCTCCCTTCTTTCTTTTTTTCTTTTTTTTCTTTCTTTCTTCTATCCATCTTACTGGAACCTAGAAGAGGAGAGGGACAGAGCTGCTGGCTTCTCTCTCTCACTATCCAAGTGGGCTACATGTGTGGCCCCAAGCCTCCAGTGGGGAGGGAGGAAGGGCCTGGCCACCCCTGTCCTTACCACTGCCACCCCCTCACCCCCAGTGGCAGTGGTTTTCACACTGCCTCTTCCCTTAGCGGCAGTAGAAGCAGCAGGTAGGGCCCCTGCCCTTCTCCCTGCAGCTTCCACTGCTGCTGCTGTTCTTCTTGGGTGGCAGGGCGGTGCAGATACAGCGCATCAGCAGGGAAGTTGTTGTGCTTTCTTGATGGGGGGGGGCTGTGTGTGGGCCATCCGGCTCTTCTGGGGTGCCTGAACCAGTCAGGTGCTCTGGACTGCAGATGCACCACAGGCTGGAGATCTGGGCCCATGCAAGGAGCCCGCTCAGTTGGGGAGGGAGGGAAGCCCTGGACTGCCCATCCTTGCTACCCCTACTCTCGCCACTGCTGGAGGCACCTGTCATGCTGCCACTTCCGGATGGGAAGCTGGAGTGGCCAGTAGAAGGAGAAGCTGCCAGTGGGGAGGCGACCTGCCCCAGGTGGACCGGAGGAAAGTGTATCTCCTCATGCATGGAGACATGCTGGCTGGGAAGTGGTTGCAGTAAGACACACCGGGTGGGAAGTGATTGCACTCCCTTGGAAGAAGTGGTGGGAGAGGGGGCCCATACTGTTTGTTCCAAGGCTGGGAAGGAGCTCTGGCTTTCCAGTGGAGGTAGGCAGCAAGGACCCCCAAAAGGCAAGGCACAGCCAGTGCATGCGTGCCAGACAGCTGGTCTTCGTGCATGCATATGTGCCAGATATGCACTGGCATATCAGATGGCAAGTGATCTGATGGCGTGTGCTGAAAACCAGAATATTATCTGGTTTTTGGTCAAAAATGTTTGCGTGCACTTCTGTTCCAGCATTCTGTTCCAAAAAGGTTCGCCATCACTGCCATAGGAGAAGGGCGGCATAAAAATTGATTGATTGATTGATTGATTGATTGATTGAATGAATGAATGAATGCTTGGAGGAGTCCCTTATTGGCACTGTGTTTTATTTTCTGTATGGAACTATTTGGATTCCAAAAGCAAATCTTTCTCCCACATCACTGAATTCACCATCAATAGTTCCTGGGAGGTTCTTTGTTGCTCATCATGCAATTTTCAATCCATAGTACTAAAAGAAAAGTAGATGGCACACATTTACTGAATGCCTTTTTTCAGATACCAGAACACCAGCTGAGGCTTAAGAAAATGCTAGATTCACTTCTGATCACTTTAAAAGGAACCCTGGTTCTCTCTGAGATGGATAACATGTTTCCAAATATTTGTCTTGATCTACTGTAATGCACATTCCTTCTATTCTTCTACGTAACAAAGGGGCAGAGTTTGCAGTAAGATGATGCAACCCTACTGATGCTGCTATGAATAGCTTATTAAACCGTAAAGCACCAGTATTAATTTATTATTTAGTTTAATTAATTTGGGACACAGAGGACATTATTTGCCACATGATCTAATATTCAGTTAAGTATATGAAGACTAGAGAAAAGCAGTACATTGAAAATCTGACATCAAAGGCAGTTGCCCTAAAGTAATTTCCAAAAATGGTGAGGGGCTTGGAAGCTGAAACCTACAAGAAGCAGGAACCTAGTGGATTTAGCTCAAAAGGAGAAGGCTAAGGGGAGACCCCCTTGGCAGTCTTGCAATATATGAAGGTGTATTTCACAGGGAGGGAATTTTGGATATATTCCCCATAGAGAAGAAGACAAAAGGGTAAGATATAACCAAATAGTGAAAGCTTTATAGTGACAAATCTAAATTTAAAATAAGGAGGAATTTCTGTGAACTGTTTGCTTTCTGGGTACTCCATCAGTGGACATATTCAGGAAAAAGATTGGACAGCAATTTTGTCTGTGATGGTATGAAGATTCCTGAAAGACAGAAGCCTCTAAAGTTTTTTTTCCAATCCTGTGATGCTATAAACTTGCTTTTAGAAACTTCTTAAAAAGATTGTTCTGGCCTCACATGCATAACTCCGCAGGAATGTCAATATTATACAGAATGTAATTCAAATATTGATCAAACCAATAGGAACCTTTCTGATATACAGCGGTCTGTATAATGTAATAAGCTATTAAGTCTAAGTAGTTGGGAAATGTAACCACTTACTACCTTGGCCATCAGCTATGATTATCTACTGCATTATTAAGTACAAAGTATACTTAAACTGCAGACAGATTATAAATTAATACTGAGCTGAATTAGGGCTCCAGCATTCATAGGAAGTTAGAAAGAGGGTTGTTGTCTCCAAGTTGGAAAAACTTGTGGAATGGGAAAGAAATCCTGTTGATGATCAATTATTTTTATTTTGTTGAAAATATCTCCCTCAATATTTCAAGAATGGGCTTAAAGTTTCTCTTTTCTTCCACAACGCAACATGAACTGGTCACACTGGCAGTAAGAAGCCTTTCATCAAACAGAGCGAGAAAGACAAATGACCACAGAGAAGAGTAATTCTTTGACTACTTGTCTTCTCATTTTCTTTATATATTTAATAAAATATTGGAAATGTGGCTGAAGTTTAGATTAATACTAAATATGAGTTAATTCTTTTGCACATTACATTCTTGTATATAATTTATATAAAAGATAAAACCATATTCTAGAAGCCAGCTCTGCCAAGTCTAAGGCATCAGATAGGTTTGTTTTATTTTACTTTATTTTGATATCCTTTATCTTTTTAAAGAGGGCTTGTTTCAGCTTCCATGGATTTTGTATCTCTCCGACTCAAAGGATAAGATTCCTCCCTGTCTTTGGTAAACTACTCAAGACTCATTTATACCGCCAGGCATGGGAGAGTTGAGATATTCCTTCCCCCTACGCCATTACAAGTTATGCATGGTATGTTTGTGTGTATGTTTGGTTTTTATAAATAAGGGTTTTCAGCTGTTTTATTATTGGATTGCCACATGCTATTTTTATCATTGTTGTTAGCCGCCCCGAGTCTACGGAGAGGGGCGGCATACAAATCCAATAAATTATTATTATTATTATTAATTATTATTATTCAAGGGAAAAAGTATTTAAAGGTGATGCCGCCCTATAGTACAAATACAGCTTTCGTAGAATAGAATGGAATGGAATGGAGTGGAGTGGAGAGGAATGGAATGGAATGGAATGGAATAGACTAGACTAGAATAGAATAGAATAGAATATAATAGAATAGAATAGTCAGGATGGCTTCACTCAGAATTTAAGAAAAATAAAACTCAAGGGTCCATTTTGAACTTCAAAAGTGAACTTTACGCAAATGTATGCATCAGAAGCAAAGCAAAGTCTGAAGAAAAAGGCGTGATAGTTGCCCATATCAAAGAATCCCACTTGCGCCCCATTGGGAAATAACCATCCCCATTGTCCATCTCTGTCAGTTGGATGCATCTCGCGTCATGCTTATGGAATGCAGCTTCTAACGGACTTTCTTCTCACCTCTTCTCAAGGAGAATCAAAACTCATCCTGGCCTTCATTAGAGCAGTGTTTCCCAACCTTGGCAACTTGAAGATATTTGGACTTCAACTCCCAGAATTCCCCAGCCAGCGAACACTGGCTGGAGAATTCTGGGAGTTGAAGTCCAAATATCTTCAAGTTGCCAAGGTTGGGAAACACTGCACTAGAGAAATGAAAGTTATTAGGGCCCTTCCAGAAACCTTCCCCCCCCAAATCCCCCATAACCCTACCACCTCCCCCCATTACTTATGACAGCCGAAGCATGTGGAAATATGAAACATAGCGAATGGAATGGAATGGAATAGAATAGAATAGAATAGAATCTTTATTGGCCAAGTGTGAGTGGACACTCAAGGTACATTGAGATAGAATAGTCCACCCTTCCTCCAAAACCTATATAGTGTTCCCTCGATTTTCGCAGGTTCGAACTTCGCGAATAGCCTATACCACGGTTTTTAAAAAAATATTAATTAAAAATACTTTGTGGTTTTTTTTCCTATACCATGGTTTTTCCCACCCAATGACGTCATATCGCCAAACTAATAATTTTTGCAAATAAATAACAAAATAATAATAATTGTTAATAAATAATTATGTTTATAAATATCAGGATCACTAAGTGTCTTATTCAATGGTGAGTACCAGTAATAATGGTGAGTAAATGGTTGTTAAGGGGATGGGAAATGGTAATTTAGGGGTTTAAAGTGTTAAGAAATGGCTTGTGATACTGTCCATAGCCAAAAATTGTGTATTTACTTCTGCATCTCTACTTTGCGGAAATTCGACTTTTGCGGGCGATCTCGGAACGTATCCCCCGCAAAAATCGAGGGAATACTGTATACTTAAATCTCCCACTATTTTTTTTCCGATATAAACCTTCTCATTCTATTTATCGGGTATCTGCAAAAAGAGTACACAACATTTTGAGATGAGACCTTTCTCTTCCCTATCCAAAAAGGCACACACAATCATTTTTAACAGGCTTTGTTGCCAACAAGAGATCTGTATCAGCTGTGATGATGAAGTGAAACAAGGAACCAGTTATGGCAAAAGGGAAAATGCTTTAACAAGGCCTATCTAAACATACTTGCTCAGCTGAGATAAAGGAGATGTGGAATAGGATGGATTTTGTGAATAAAAGGAAAGAAATATGTGATAATCTTCCAGTTGTGCAGTTATTTCAGTTATCCAGTTTGTGATACATTGCACTAGGGCTAGGCAAATGTAATACTAAAAAAGGTGGTGGGGGGAGAGATCTTTTCTGCATCCCAATGGATGCCTGAAATCTAGTAGGTATTGTCATTCATTTCAGTCAAATGTTGAAAATAATGAAGTTACCAGTGAATAGGGAGAGTTATTTAAATGTAATTGCGTGTGTGTGTGTGTGTGTGTGTGTGTGTGTGTATAAAAATGTAAATTTGGATATTTATATCAGTTAATCAGAATTGTCAACTTTGTATGAATTGATGTTGCCCAAATGGTGGCTATAAAGAGGCCCTATGGAAGCCCTACTTAATCACTTCTAACTTTCCCTGCCAAAGAGAAAGGCGGGAGGGGGGGAAAGAAAGAAGGAAGGAAAGAAAGAAAGAAAGAAAGAAAAAGAGAAAGAAAGAAAGAAACTTAAAATTTTAATAAAATAACAGAGTTGGAGGTCTTCTAGTCCAGCTTTCTGCTCTCTACCATTTCAGACAAATCCAATCCTCTTGTTAAAAACCTCTAGTTGGAGCACCCACAACTTCTGGAGGCAGGTGATTAATTGTCCCAACTATCAGGAAATATTCCTCTGTTAATGCAGCTCAGGATTGTATTGGCCTTTTTGGCTGCAGCTGCACATTGTTGGCTCATATTTAGTTGGGTGTCCACCAAGACTCCAATATCCCTCTCGCAGTCGCTGCTACTGAGTGTGGTTTCATCCATTTTATATGTATGACTTTGGTTTCTCTTACCTGGGTGTAGGATTTTACTGTTCTCTGCATTGAATTTAATTTTATTTGTTTGTTAAGAGGTTCCTTTATTAAATTTATTTATTAATAATGTATTAAATTATTAAATTTCTACACCATCCACTCAAGTGACTTTGGGTGTTTACAACAGCATAATTGGGTTAATTTTAATTTTAATTGTCTTTGAGGACATTCCTTATAAAAACAATTATAAAAATATAATAATAATTATAATAATAATAATTTATTAGATTTGTATGCTACCCCTCTCCGAAGACTCGGGGCGGCTCACAACAACGATAAAAACAATATTATAATGGCACAAATCTAATATTAAAAAACTAAAAACCCTATCATAATTAAAAACCAAACAGCACATGCATACCAAACATAAATTATAATAAGCCTGGGGGAAAGATGTCTCAAATCCCCCATGCCTGGCGGTATAGGTGGGTCTTAAGTATACGGAAGACAAGGAGGGTGGGAGCAGTTCTAATCTTCGGGGGGAGTTGATTCCAGAGGGCCAGAGAAGGCTCTTAAAAACAGTGATTATCCAATACCATTTTTAATTTATGGGAAAAATGCTTCATAAATTAAAGAGAATTGCTGCTGAGTTCCTTTTGAATTTTCACCATCTATATTATTTATTTATAAAATTAATCCTTCATTTCCACAATTTCTGAAATTACATAAAATTGTCTTACATGTAGACCCCAGCTACTCTCACCCACAATGGTATTCTATCAATGGTTTATACAGATATAAGTATAAACATATTTAGGAATACATAAAATGGATACAAATTAATGGGGATATTAGGATAGGGATGGTAGGCACGCTGGTGCCTCTTACAGATCTCTTAGGAATGGGATGAGGTCAACAGTAGACAGTCTAAGGTTTATTTGATTGGACATAAAATAAGTAAATAAATAAATAAATAAAGTAAGTTATGGGGGGTTGGGGAAGAGACCACAGAGTTAGGTGGTGTATTCCAGTCATTGACCACTCCGTTGCTGAAGTCATATTTCTTGCAGTTGAGTTTGTATCTATTGTGTGCTGGTGTATTGTTGTGGTTGAAGCTGAAGTAGTCATTGACAGGTAGGACATTGTAGCAGGTAATTTTATGTAATACACTTAGGTCAGACCGAAGTGGGCATAGTTCTAAGTTGTCTAAACCCAAAATTTCAAGTTGGTGGCATAAGATATTCTGTTGCGAGCAGAGGAGTAGGGGACTCTTCTCATGAAATATCTCTGGACTCACTCCATTGTATTAATATCCGATATGCAGTGCGGATTTAAGACATATGAGTTGTATTCAAGAATTGGTCTAGCAAATGTTTTGTATGCTCTAGCTAGCAGTACAATATTACCAGAGAAGAAGCTACACAAGATTAGGTTTATGGTAAGTCACAATTATTAACTTGACAATTCCCTTTCTGGCATTAGGTAAAAGTATGCCCAGGCTAGCTAAAAGTCACAGGTTGCCATTGAAGTCATAATGACAACATGTTTTCTATACTAAGCCAATGTTTTCCATACTAAGCCAATGTTTTCCCTTTTCTTTTCTCAGTGTTCTTTTTTCCCCCTTCTGTTTTTCCTCATATAGCAGGGAACCTGCCAGAGAAATGGCTAGTTGCTTGTCCCAGGTCCATGTTTTATGTTCCATTCATTCATTCATTCATTCATTCATTCATTCATTCATTTATTAGATTTGTATGCTGCCCTCTCCGAAGACTCGGAGCGGCTCACAACAAGAAACAGTACAAATCCAAAACTTAAAAGAAATTAATTTGTTTGCAAAGGTCTGTTTGATGTTAGTTAGAAGACCACATGTGGCCTAGGGCTAGAATTTTTCATCCCTGGTTTCTGTCTTCACCAAAGTAAATCCCAGCGTGCAAACTGATACAACGCCTGTACAAAATGAAAATTAATCTTCAAAAGTCTATGGCGCCTTGAATCCAAATAGTCCACTGTATTATACAGATAGAATATTGTCATTTAGGTTCAGCCTCTTCATTTTCTTCCCCACATAAATGACAACATATAAAGGGGACATTTCTCTTCTTCCCTCACCCTCTATAAGACATTCTGCTCCTTTGTAATATGTGAATATCAGCAGGCTAATTTTAGAAGTAATATAAAAATGATATTACTACTAAAGGCTAGCCGCTAACCTTTATTCCCAGCCTATTGTCAGCTCAATTGACAGAAAATTGAATCTACTGCTGTGTCTTCTATTATTAATCTACAAGATTCTGAAGCTCCTGAAAGAAATTTAAGATGGAGTGAACATGGCCGTGTTCTGTAACTACTTTCTCTCGCTTTTTTCTCCCCTGCAGTTAGAAAGCATCATGTTGAAGACAAATAATAGAACAAGTATAAGTTTCCTAGTACTTTTAAAGGACAGTATACGGTTGTGTTATGAGGCAAATCCAGATCTTATAAAGGTTTTCTTTTAGGTTCCTTGACCCTACTTAAGTATTGCATTGCTTTCAATATCTCTAAGTGATCACAGTTGTGTCTGTCTTTGAGAGACGTAGCCAAGAGAGTCAAACAGATTGATTTCACTCAAGGGTCACTAGCATTCTGTGAGGATTTAAGAGACTGTCAAACTAAAAGATTCTCACATTTTCCTCCTATATTTTGAAAATTAAAGGACCTTTTTTTATTAAAAAAGAAATTGCAGTTATCTTACTGAGCATCCACCGTCCAGTTAAACGTGCAGTTCAGAAAGCCAATGTCAGAAGTGTTTTGCAAGAAGTTCTCTTTTTTAAAATGCTAAGGAAATAATAATGTTGTTTAAGATAAAATAAAACATATAAAAGGTACTATCTACCTGGATGGTTTTCTAACCTGCTACTGTTTGTTCTTCTTTACCATGACATCTTAGCATTATGGTATCTTTCTAGAATGAATATGTTCAATTAAGCTCATAAATGTACTAATTGAAAGGTTATATAAATGTAAAGTTAATCTATGTCCTTAAAATATAGCTAATCTTTATCCCCAGTCTTTAACAGTGTTAATATATGAGTCAATGTGTCAAAGCCCAACAATTGGGCCAGTTGAATATATCATGGTTAAATAACTGAGGAAAGGTTTGCTATTGGAAAACAGGTTAACTGTCTGCTAATTTCTGCGCAGTGAGATTTTTCTATTGTTTCATTTTGAACAATTTTTCATACCTTTAGTATGAAAGTGCGAGTGGATACAACCTTGTAGATGACCCTCACTCTGTCAAATACTCATATCTAATGATCTAAGTGCCAAAGCCCACTGTAACAACATTGTCAAAAAGGCAGTAAGAATTGTTAAGTTAATCTCGCGTAGCTTCTTCTCTGGTAATATTACACTACTAATCAGAGCAGGCAAAATATTTGCCAGGCCAATTCTTGAATACAGCTCATCTGTCTGGAACCCGTAATGCATATTGGGCATTAATACAATTGAGAGAGTCCAGAGATATTTCACAAGAAGAGTCCTCCACTCCTCTGCTCACAATAGAATACCTTATGCCATCAGACTTGAAATTCTGGACTCAACAATTTAGAACTATGCTGCCTTCGGTATAACTTAAGCGTAGTTTATAAAGTTATCCACTACAATGTCCTACAATGTCAATGACTACTTCAGCTTCAACTAGAACAATACACAAGCACACAATAAATACAAACTTAAAGTGAATTGCGTACTTTCAAACCGGTAGGGAAGGTAAGTAGATTTCACCACTGATGTCAACATTTACAACCCTGGGCTGTTATTTCTGTACTACAATTCATGTCTGCATTAATGAATCATTCCAAATAAATTTTATCTGTGCAGGCTTGCAAATTTTCTGAAGTCACTTATCAAAATTTTATTTCATAGGAACTTCACTGTTGTAATTGTTTTCACAATTCTTTATCACATTTATTTATGACAGAAATGTCCACCTGTAATCTTTTCTAAAGGTATTGCTCTAATTTTTAAGATTTTTTAAAAAAATTTATAAGTTTGTTGAACTTGTAAATTCAGAGAGAGAGGAAAGGGGGAGCCCTGGTCCAAGCTAATTAATCATTAAGGTATTGGATAATGAATTTGTGATTCAGCAATCTCAGAAAATCTATTAAAGAGATAAAGAGAATATTCATTTATTTGCAGCCTAATGTTACAGTATAAAAATGCCACAGTTCAAAATAGTCAAAGTTTTCTATTCTGTTTGTATAAACGAACATGGAATTGCAGCGGCTGACTCTGTGATTATGATGTTTGTATAGAAGTTTGAATTTTTGTGATATACTTGCTCCCCAATCAAATAATAAGGCAGTTCAAGGTGACTTTGATTTGTATCAACAAAGTACTGGGTCTGCAAAGGTGATCCTGTTTGCCGTATCTGAGATAAAAAATCAACATGGTTTGCTCATCAAAATGTTTTTCCTGGAGGAATGGCTGGTGAAAATGATGGAACTTGCTGAGATGGACAAATTGACTCCTTTGATTAGAGGGAAGATAATATCCACATTTATTGCTGACTGAAAACCCCTTATAGACTTTTTAGGTGAAATAGAAAAAGTGAACTTGTGATGATTATATAGAATGGGTTATAGAAAGAAGGGAAGTATGTTCTAATCATAGAGGCAAACTTATAATTATACATAAAGAAAATTGTTAGCTATTTCTTTGCATCTTCTTTCTTTTTTTAATTTTTTTTAATTTTTCTTTCTTTCACTTTTTATTTTCTCTATGATTTTCCCCTTCCTTTTTTCTTACTATATATTAGCTCGTATTAGTTTTTTTTAGAATATTGAGAACATTAAATGATTCACAGTCAAAGGAGCAGGCAGGGTTCAGAAGTTGCTACAGCACAATGGATCTCTTCTAGGTTGTTCAGCAATTCATTGAAAAGCACAATGTGTACATTATGCCTCTGTGTATACCTTTCATTGTCTATGTAAAGGCGTTTGACTCAGTATTCCAGTGAGCAATAATTCATACATTGCTTAACCAAAGCATAGACACTGTTTACATAAACTTGCTACAATCAATATATGAAAAAACAGTGGTGACATTTTTCCTTAATGACTTTAAAGTGGAAATCAACATAGAACAAGATGTACGAGAAGATGATACAATATCCCCTATCCTTTTCTCAGGCTACCTTGAAAAAGTATTTCACAAACTAGACTGGGTAAAAGAGGGAATAAAAATCAATAGCGCCTATTTAAATCAAGATTTGCAGATGATGTTGTTCTCTTCTCACAAGACCCAGAAGAGCTACAAAGACAAAGAGCTGCACAAAGCAGGAGAACTATTTGGCTTAAAAATAAACCTGAAAACGAGCCAGGTTATGTTTAATAAATTCACTAAAGAAAGAAAAAAATATATATGTGGAGAAAAAGTGCATAGATGTAGTAGACCACTACATCAATAGTAGGTTTCACTTACCTCTGCTACTGGTTTTGGGAACAGGAGTGTGCAGGCAACAACATTTTTGATGACATCTGGGCAGGTGGGTGGAGCCTTCCACTGCCGCCACTACTAGTTCACCTGAACTGATGTGAACTGGTAGCAACCCACCACTGTACTATATATACCTTGGCAAATAAATCTCAATGGAAGGTGATACAATAACGGAAATAGAATGGTGTGATAAATGTGGTTATGAGGCAGTTAGCAAGCTAAGTGTAATTTTCAAGAACAACCTCCCTCTATGTCTAAAAAGAAAAGTTTTCGATCAGTGTGTGCTATCTGCTCTAACATATGGCGGTGAAACATGAACCCTAACCTCACAATAGGCAATACTCCAGAATAACCAACACTCCAAAAGATAGGTGCAAAATACAGAAGGATCTTGACAAACTTGAACAATGGGCACAACCTAACAAAATGAAATTCAATGGTGAGTAAGGTTTTACATTTAGGCAAGAAAAACAAAATGCACAAGTATAGTATATGTGGGTACATTGCTCAACAGTAGTAACTGTGAGAGGGATCTTGGAGTCCTAGTGGACAACCGTTTAAATATGAGCCAGTAGTATGCAGCAGCTGCCAAAAAAAGCAACACAGTTCTAGGCTGCATTAACAGAGGGATAGAATTAAGATCATGCATCCTACTTAATAAGGCCTTGGTAAGACGACACTTGGAATATTGTATTCAGTTTTGGTCACCACTATGCAAAAGGGATATTGAGACTCTAGAAAGACTACAGAGAAAGCAACAAAGATGATTAGGACTGGAGACTAAAAAAATATGAAGAACGGTTGCAGAAACTGGGCATGGCTACTTTAATGAAAAGAAGGATTATGGGAGACATAGCATTGTTCCAATATCTCAGGGGTTGCCACAAAGAACATGGAGTCAACCTATTCTCCAAAGTACCTGAGGATAGAACAAGAAGCAATGGGTGGAAACTAAAGAAGGAGAGAAGTAACTTAGACGTAAGGAGAAATTTCCTGACAGTTAGAACAATTAATCAGTGGAACAGCTTGCTTGCAGTAGTTGTGAATGCTCCAACACTGAAAGTTTTAAAGAAAATGTTGGATAAGCATCTTTATGTAGTGTAGGGTTTCCTGTCTAAACAGAGGGTTGGACTAGAAGATCTCCAAGGTCCCTTACAACTCTGTTGTTTTTATTGCTGCTACTGCTGTTGTTGTTGTTGTCGTTATTATTGTTGTTGTTATTGCAATCAGTACAAAAAATACAAGTGGAGCAAAGAGCCATGAAAAGATACATGCTCTGCATTACAAGACAAGATAGAAAGACCTGCACATGGATTAGAGCAGTGTTTCCCAATCTTTTTTGAGCCGCGGCACATTATTCATGTTTTCAAAATTCTGGGGAACACTGAACGGGGGCGGGGGGGCGGGGGGGCTAAAGAAAAGTTTGGACAAAAAAAATATCTCTTCCTCCATTTCACTCTATTTCTCCCTCCCTCTTTCTTTTCCTTCCTTCCCTTCTTTCTCTCCATCCCTCTTTCTTTCTTTCTTTCTCTCTTTTTTGCTCTCTTTCTCTCTCCCTCCTTCCCTCCCTCTATGTCTTTCCCTCTCCCTCCTTCCCCCCTTTCTTTCTCTCTCTCTCTTGCTTTCTTTCCCTCTCTTTCTCTTGCATTCTTTCTCTCATTCTCTCTCCCCTCCTTTTTCTCTCTCTCTCTTTCTCTCTCATTCACCACGCCAGCAACAGAGAGAAAAAGAAAGAGCGAGAGAGAGCCAGAGAGAGAGTGGAGTGCGCAGCAGCCATCAGCCTCCTCGCCCTCCCAGATGTCCCCAGCGCCCGGCCTCGCGCCGCCTCCCGTTAGCCCGGCCGACTTTTCCCTGCTGCCGATTTCTCTTCATGGCGCAAAGCCACACAGTCCCGGACTCCCGGATCGCTCGCTTCTCTGGCCAGCGCGGCGCTTTCCTGGGCAGATGGCTTTGCTGACCGGAGAAGCGAGTGATCCGGGAGTCCGGGACTGTGTGGCTTTGCGCCATGAAGAGAAAACGGCAGCAGGGAAAAGTCAGCCATTTTCTCTTCATGGCGCAAAGCCACACAGTCCCGGACTCCCGGATTGCTCGCCCCAAGGCAGGAGGCGGCGGCGGCGGAGGAGAGTGGGCGGATCGGGCGGGCAATGGGGCAGGGCGGAGAAGCCAGGGGCGCGTTTGGCCGGAGGCACCGTGGGGAGCCAGGGGCAGGGAGGTGTGGCAGTAGGAGTAAAGGGAGCCGCGGCTGCCCCTGCCTCCCCACGGTGCCTCCGGCCAAACGCGCCCCTGGCTTCTCCGCCCTGCCCCATTGCCCGCCCGATCCGCCCACTCTCCTCCACCACCTCCTTTTTCCCGCCTTCCTTCTTTGGTGCCCAGCAGGAGAACGCCGGATACGGCGGTCCGGCACCGGCAGCGCCCTGCCCAGCTGGAGCTTCCTAGGAGCACCGCGGCACACCTGACGGTGTCTCGCGGCACACTAGTGTGCCGCGGCACACCGGTTGGGAAATGCTGGATTAGAGAACAAGTAAAAGTATACAATATGATCAAAAGAGTAAAAGAATTGATGACAGGTGGACCAAGGCAGTCATAAAATGGATCCCACTTGATAAAAAGCACCCACAAAAGAGACCTAAGACAAGGTGGATTGACAACATCAGCAAGGTGGATTGACAACATCACTCAGGATCGTATGGGCTGGAAACATGCAGAAGAGGCTTTCATCCTGTAGTGGATAGACCAGTGATGGTGAACCTATGGCATGGGTGCCACAGGTGGCACACGGACACATATTTGCTGGCACATGAGCCATTGCCCTAGCTCAGCTCCAACATGCACGTGTGTGATGACCAGCTGATTTTTGGCTTCCCCAGAGGCATTGGCAGGGCGCTTTTGGCCTCTGGGGGATGGAGGAGGGTATTTTTACTCTTCCCTGGCTCTAGGGAAGCCTTTGGAATCTGGGGAGGGCGAAACATGAGCCTACTGGACCCACCAGAAGTTGGGAAACAGGCCATTTGCAGCCCCCAGGGTACCTCGGGGGAGCAGGGAGGCTGTTTTCACCCTCCCCAGGCATTGAATTATGAGTGTGGGCACTCACACATGCACAATTGTGTGCACACATGCTCTTTCAGCACCCAAGGAAAAAAGGGTTCGCCATCTCTGGGATAGACAATACCTAAAATGATGATGATTAGATTTTTTAAAATGTATTTATTTTTAATCTTAAGGCACTTTTCCATTTTTTTATTATTGTTTATTTATTTATTTTATTTATTGGATTTATATCCCGCCCTTCTCCGAGGACTCTATGGAAAAGAATGAAGCAAGATTTCATTTTGGTGGTGGGAAGAATTGTTGGCAGAGCAGCTTCAAGCAAGTAGTTCTCTCGAAAATTCACTAAACTGATACAGTGCCCTTAAAATGAAATGGCCAGCAGGTAGAGCCTTCCAAGGAGATGTTGAGTTCTGCAAGTAAAAGCTTTGGTAGTGGCAGTGGCAAGAATATGAATTAAACTTTTATTTTAAATCAAATTCAGTCTTATGAATTGAATCTTAGAAATATATGCAAAGTTTCCCATATTTAACTCCCTCCACATCTTTGGTAAATGCATAATACTGATTGTTTGCAGGCTAAGGCTGACCAGGTACATATGTATTGTATGAATCCATAAGCACTTTCATCCCTTTGCTAAACATTGCAATAACACTGGTATATTTAAAATGTTCGTTTAGTGGTACTATTAGCTAGCTTCTCGGGTGCAATTCATTTAATTTTTCTATATATGATCAGCTTCACATTCGTCATCTAAACTTGTGTCTCCTTGGGCTGCGCAGCACTTTGGAAGAAAGAAGTTTCAGTTTCCCAGCATCCTGTTGCTGTCTTCTGCAGCTGTAGGGCAAATGGAAAATATGTTCAAAGAACCCAGATGGATTCAACTTCTTTCATTCATTCATTTATTCATTCAGCTTATAAACCAATCAATTTCCAAATGGCTTAAAGTTGAGTGGTAATTCAGTGCCTTAAAATTAACAAGTTAAAATTAAAACCAAGAAAATGAATAGCAAAATCAAAGCGGTAACACATTAAGAGATAGTCATCAGTCCCCAAAATTACAGTGGTTATTTGTCCACATTCCTATGTGAATCCTAAAGTGAACCTGGCTGAGGCCATTTTGAGCCTCAGGGTTGCTACAAGGCAGAAGCAGAGACAAAGGGGTGGGGGGAATAGATAGTTGTGGTTTGCAGTCAAAACAAAAAGTTTTGACTCTGGGAACCAAGGACATTCCAACAGGTGCTGCGGAGAGGAGGAGTAGAGTTACCAAGCAATCAGCCAAAACCTCTATTGGACAATGTGACTGATGACTTGGGTGAAGGGGGAACTTTCACATTTTAATTAGGACATTTCAGAGTCAGCTTCCCCCAGTTGTGCTTGTATGATGTCTTCAATAAATTGTTCTTTGAGGAATCTACCTGCCTTGGAGTTCTGCTTTCTATGGATGCATTACTTTTTATGGATTCATTACAGTTTTTATGTAGAAGTCTGTGCTTCAAATTCCAAATCATAATAAAATCAATTAGGCCATATGATCATAGTCCAGCTACAGTAGAGTCCAGGAGACTCTAACTGTGCTGGGATTCAAAATCTTAGAAATTCATACCCACCTTTGTTGCTTGGAGATTCGGGGAATTGAAGTCTCAACACAGTTCAAGAACATGAAGTTTAAAAAGACTAGTGAAGTCAATGTACTCTATTTAAGTCTTCCTTATCAAGGAGAGAATTCCCAAAGTATTCTAGACATAGTGCTACTCATGGGAGGGAAGGATATATGAACATCACGTCTGGCTTGATTATGATACTACAGACTTTCTAAAATTTACATAAATGTGAAAGAAGTAAAAAAATGCACTATGGATCACTCAGTTCTACTCTCCCTCCAAATATTTGAATTAAGGAGCTCTATATTTGAGGGGGACTATAATATATGGAGAGTTATATGTGACTATGTTTTGCATTGATACTGCATAGCTTTAATTCTAATGAAAATGAAATTTGCCCAGTTATATTACCTAGACTAATTTTTGAACCAGGATTTCTTTTGTTACAGTATCTGCCTTGTATGATATTTAATTGATATTTAACTGATGACAGTTGGCAAAACAATCAAGAACAAATAGAGATATATTGGCTCTTCTTGATTGCTATTGACAATTGTCATTCTCTGTGTTGTCTGTACTCACATTCTAATTTTGAATCTACAGACAGAGTCAAACCATATGGAGCAAACTCCATGCAGTTCCCACTAGGATCAGCACCATTGAGAAAATACACTTATGCTAGACAGATTTTCTCTGGCTGGTATCTGTCATATTAAGGCATTAGACAAGATATCAACCAAGGCTTGTTAATCTTACATCTTTCAAATGAACAATTAATTAGTTTATGACCCAACTGAAAGATAAACCCAATCATGATGTAGCAGCCAGGCAAATCCCCCTAGGGCCTATAGAGAGAAGGGGCCCACTGTTTCTCTCCCCTACCTCCCATCTCATCTTCAAAAAACACGATTGTATATTATTATTATTATTATTATTATTATTATTATTATTATTATTATTATTATTTATTGGATTTGTATGCCGCCCCTCTCCGCAGACTCGGGGCGGCTAACAACAATGATAAAAAACAACATGTAACAATCCAATTTAATAAAACAACTAAAAACCCTTATTATAAAAACCAAACACACACAAACATACCATACATAACTTGTAATGGCCTAGGGGAAGGAATATCCAAACTCCCCCATGCCTGGTGACAAAGGTGGGTCTTGAGTAATTTGCGAAAGAAAAGGAGGGTGGGGGCCATTCTAATCTCTGGGGGGAGTTGATTCCAGAGGGCCGGGGCCACCACAGAGAAGGCTCTTCCCCTGGGGCCCACCAAACGACATTGTTTGGTCGACAGGACCTGGAGAAGGCCAACTGTGTGGGACCTTATCGGCCGCTGGGATTCATGCGGTAGAAGGCGGTCCCGGATGTATTCTGGCCCAATGCCATGTAGGGCTTTAAAGGTCATTACCAACACTTTGAATTGCGATGGGAAACCGATCAGCAGCCAGTGCAGGCCGCTGAGTGTTGCAGAAACGTGGGCGAATCTAGGAAGGCCCATGATGGCTCTTGTGGCCGCATTCTGCACGATCTGAAGTTTCCGAACGCTTTTCAAAAGTAGCCCCATGTAGAGAGGGTAGGACCAGTGAAGGGCTACCAAAATTTATACTACAACACTGTGGGCACGGCTTATGCAGGAATGCTCTGCATTTTCTTTCAAAATCTTTCAGTGCAAATAGGATGCTCTGGGGTGAAGCTCCATTTTCGCTACCCCACTGCGTTTCCCTCCCCCCGTCTGGACAGTAGCCCACCCCTGGATAGAACTACTATAATTGGAGGGGTGGAACCATCCAGACAACTAGTTGTAGCACCAAAGAAATGCTCATTTTCTTTCGTATCAGTAAAACTGTTAACAATTCCTTGTCACACTGGATTCCTATTGGATGAGACCAATGGAAAAACAAGACAAAATTGTTTCACCAGCCAGGTTTTGATCTATGTCATATCTAATTAATTTTGAATGTTTATGTTCCAATTATACTTGAAACTGGAGTTTTCTTTTTTCTAGGTAAGGCATATTAATAGTTGAATCCATATGTAATACAGTCCATTTCACAACATCTAGTATTAATATTGAATTGCCTGTTAACAACAGGAGGCATTTTTAGTCTACAAAGCAATTTATATTCCATAAATTGTTTGACTGCTCGAACACTCATGAGGTGAACACAAAGGCAGGAATGATGGTTAAAATGTCATTAAATTAATTGGAAACATGGCAGTTGTGTATTTTAGACTGGGATATAAATTTAGCAATGGTTCAGTGGTCGCGTGTTTTTCATGCTCTCCTCCCTATCACAACTCCAGAAGAAACCCATTTGGGAATGTGACTGCAATGCTGGAACTGCACATCAAGTACACCCTGACACCATTTCATTGAAAGGAGATTAGTTCAGGGAGAATTCTGAATACAGAAGGTCAGGCAGAAGTTACCAGAAATGGTAGAATGTCTTGCTTGTTTCTAAGCTGATACCTAGTAAACAGCAGTCAGCCAAATTTAGATGCTTTTCCAAATGAGCCTACAGAGGTCTAACAAAAATCAGCTTTTGATAAATAGCATACAATATTATTTTTACGGATCAGAGATTTTTTCTTTTCTGGTTGGCTCTATTCTTTCAGTTTCTTCTGTCATCTCCCTACTGTAGTTTATAGTATATGAAGCTGATGCTAGTAATTTGACTATCAGTAGTAAAGTATTTCTCTATGTGGGAACTGTTGCTTTATAAATTTCTTGTTTAAATTTCTAATTCTATACAGAAGCATTTTAGGGAGCGTTACTGACATAATGTTATAATGTTATGCATGTATGCATGGAAAAGTCAGAATATGAAATTATGATTTAGGTGGAGTGCTGGTTTGTGGTTACAAATAAAAATATATTATATGGAAAGGAAATGCTAGAAAAGTCATTTGAAACGCAGGATGAGATGTAATTATTTTGATGAGGATAATAATAAACTTTGAAATTACTTTAGAAAAGGTATTTTGTTGCATAAAGCAAAGTTTTGTTATTTATTTATTTATTAGTTAGTTAGTTTGTTTGTTTGCTTGCTTGCTTGCTTACTTACTTATTTTATCAAGCATGTATTGGATAATATATATAAGTATAAACATGATTTGAATACATGAAATGAATACAAATAAAAGGGAACATTAGGACAGGGAGGGTAGGCATGTCAATGCACTTATGCACACCCCCTTATGGACCTCTTAGGAATGGGGTGAGGTCAACAGTAGGCAGATCAAGGGTAAAATTTTGGGGATTTGGAGATGAAACATCGGAATCAGGTAATGCATTCCAGGCATTGACCTCTCTGTTGCTGGAGTCGTATTTTCTGCAATCAACTTTGGAACAGTTCACTTTAAGTTTGTAATATATTATGTGCTCGTGTATTGTGGTGGTTGAAGCTGAAGTATTCATTGACAGGAAGGACATTGTAGCATTATGAACTATGTTTAGGTCATACCGAAGGCAACATAGTTCTAGGTTATAAGTTATAATATTAACTTCAACTCAACTTTTTCTCTCTGGCCTCTTTCATTATCTTATAGCAAGTATTATTCATACTTCCATACTGCAAGATAATTTCCCTTATGCTTTCTTTTCAACATAGGGATTCATCTTCACCCAATTTGATACTCACTTTTACCATCCAAGGACATTAGACATTGCCAGCTAATATTCTCAGTGTATTTTGAGCCAGACTAATTGGACTCAGTGGGGCAGGACGAACATTCTTGCTAGGCCTCAAGGCAAACCTCTCATGCAAGTTGAAGAAACTGAAATATTCTGTGGCCAAGAGTTAAAACTTTATTTTGCAGTCCAAATTTCTCCACTTATTCCTTCACCTGTTTCTCCTCTTATTTCTTCAAGATTAGGGAAGGAGGTGGAGGAGGAAGAGGAGGAGAGATGGTTTCCCGGGGAAACTGCTGCTATTGAGATGAGACAACAATATAAATAAAAAACAAAAAACATGAAAACCCACAATTTCTGGAGATTCTCAGTCATCCAGGTCATGATTGTCCAAAAGGTGCTTTTTCAAGAGGCAGCTAGGCTTTCCAGTTTTTCTTTGAAAACTTCAGGGAAGTCTTCAAATAAAAACCAGAAAGTCCAGTTACCTCTTGAAAAAGCACTTTTTGGACCACAAGCTTGTAGAGCACAACAGTCACTTTATCTGATTCAGGCACCTTGCAGGCTTGCAATAGAAACCAAAAGATTGATGGAGACAGCACATTTCGGGGCAGGGAAGGAATTAACCTTACCTCAGGGGAATGCTGCTCCAGAGAAGGGGAGCCACATCTGAAAAGACATGCCGCCCTGGTCCTGGCAGATGGAACCGCGTAATTCCCATCTAATGGAACTTAGTCCCCTTAGACAGGATCCAGAGCATACCTTGGATGGGAGAGTAGATGTGGCTGGGAAAAGCTGGTCCCACATGAAACCTGGTATCCTGATTTCATGTTATAGAGAGCTTTAAAGGTCAAAAATCAGCCTCTTGAATTGCATCCAGAAGCAAACTAGCATTCAATGCAGCTCACCGAGTAGAGACGTAACATGTCTCTACTTTTGGTAGGGAAGGTTTGCCTATTTGCCAATGACTCTAAAGTGTGCAATAGGGTTGATATTCCTGGAGGCATCTGTAATATGGTAAATGATTTAGCTTTACTAGATAAATGGTCAAAGCAATGGAAACTGCAATTTAATGTTTCCAAATGTAAAATAATGCACTTGGGGGAAAGGAATCCTCAATCTGAGTATTGTATTGGCAGTTCTGTGTTAGCAAAAACTTCAGAACAAAAAGATTTAGGGATAGGAACAGTGCAGTCAGGCGGTAGGGAAAGCAAGTAGGATGCTTGGCTGCATAGCTAAAGGTATAACAAGCAGGAAGAGGGAGATTATGATCCCGCTATATAGAGTGCTGGTGAGACCACATTTGGAATACTGTGTTCAGTTCTGGAGACCTCACCTACAAAAAGATATTGACAAAATTGAACGGGTCCAAAGATGGGCTACAAGAATGGTGGAAGGTCTTAAGCATAAAATTATCAGGAAAGACTTAATAAACTCAATCTGTATAGTCTGGAGGACAGAAGGAAAAGGGGGGACATGATCGAAACATTTAAATATGTCAAAGGGTTAAATAAGGTCCAGGAGGGAAGTGTTTTTAATAGGAAAGTGAACACAAGAACAAGGGGACACAATCTCCAGTTAGTTGGAGGAAAGATTAAAAGCAACATGAGAAAATATTATTTTACTGAAAGAGTAGTAGATCCTTGGAACAAACTTCCAGCAGACGTAGATAAATCCACAGTAACTGAATTTAAACATGCCTGGTGCTGTGTCTGCATAGTAACAGCCGGCTGTCAGAATCTAGCTCGCGTATCCCTCTCCAGGGTGCTGATTGGGCGCGTAAGCCCAGTTACTTGCAAGCGGGAACTTTTCTCTGTATGTGATTGGTAGCTGCCTCAGAAGGCGTCCTGTATATAAGTCTGTGTACTCTTGTTTTGTTTCTTAAGCCTGTATCTGCCCGGTTGGCACGTTCTGATTAAACTGACATGTTCTGGTAAAGGGCCTCAGTTATTATACTGGCGACGAGATTTCAGCCCTGCATTTCCATTTCGCATCTGTGTCTGCAGTAAGTGACAATGTCTGTACAACTTACTTTTCCCCCTTTCAACCCACAAGGGGAGACCTGGGATTCCTACGTTGCCCGCTTCGACTGCTTCCTAATCTCAAACGGGTATACCGAGATTTCTGGGGACCGTAAAAGGTCTTATTTTCTCGGTTTCTGCGGCCCCGAAATGTTCGAGACGGCCAGAGCTTTATTCGCTCCAGTCTCTATCCACGATGTGCCTTGGGAGACTTTCCTGTCAACTCTCCAAGATCATTATGCCCCAGCCCCGTCCCGATGTGCCCGGCGCTACGTTTTTTATCAGAGAAACCAGGCAGAGGGTGAATCTATTAATGAGTTTGTGGCTGCTCTCCGCCGGGCTGCATTATATTGCGAGTTTACGGATTTGAATGATTACTTGCTGGACAGGCTAGTGTTCGGAATCCGGGATGGCCGCCTTAAACGCCGCTTGCTGGCCACCCGGGATTTGACTTTTCAGACAGCTTTAGCTGAAGCTCGTGCTTTTGAGCTTTCCACAAAATCTCTGGCAGCCATGGATAGCACGGTGAACGCAACGGCCAAAGTGCCAGCGGTGCCAGAGAACCCGAAAGCCGCTGCGGAAAAGGAGGTCGGCAGCGAAGTTGAGGAGGAGGAAGTCTGCCGGCTGGGTGCTTCTAGGGGTCGTGAGCCTCCTGCTAGTCGCCCCCGCCCCCCTCTGTCCCCATGCAGGGGTTGCGGGGGAAACCATTATCGGTCAAATTGCTCGTTTAAAGAAGCGGCTTGCCGGCGTTGCGGGGCCAGAGGCCACATTGCGAGAGTCTGCCGTTCCCGGAGGTCCCCTCCAGCCGCCCCTAGAGAGCAGAGGGAGTTCCAAGGTTTCAATCCCCATTGGCAGAGGAGATTTTCTTCCACTAAGAGGGATGACTGCAATGCCATCTATAGCTGCCCGCGCCCAGCTTCTACGTTTGTGAGGAACACATCAGTTTCTTCTGACAAGATCTCCGTGACAGTTCGCCTGGGAGGCGTGAATTGCTCCATGCAAGTGGACACGGGCTCCGCGCATTCATTGGTTTCCTGGGCCACCATCAAGAAATGCATGCCCGAGTTGAGCAAGAATCGGTTGCAGCCATGTACTGTGACTTTACGGGACTACCAAGGGGCGCCCATTCCGGTGTTGGGGGAAGGGAGATTCCCTGTCATATTCAAATCGTTCAGGGGCAGGTTGCCTCTGATGGTGGTGGACGGGCCATTTTCCAGCCTCCTGGGTTTAGACTGGTTTAAGTCTTTGGGTTTTTCTGTTGCGGGGGTGAACGCTGTGAGAGGGGAATCAGTATTTCAAGGGCTTACTAAGGAATTCCCCTCCGTCTTCGATGACAAGCTGGGTTGCTACACCGGAACTTTCAGCCTTGATCCCAAAGTACCAGCAGTGAGGCTGAAGCCCCGCAGGGTGCCCATTCCCCTCAGGCCAAAAGTTGATGCTGAATTGGACCGTCTGATTGCCCAAGGGGTGTTAGAGCCAGTTGACCAGGCTGTCTGGGAGACCCCACTGGTCATCGCTTTTAAAGGGGATGGGGGATTGAGATTGTGCGGGGATTATAAATGCACTGTTAATAAGGCCCTGGCTCACCACTCATACCCGCTCCCAGTGGTGCAGCAGTTACTTCACACTCTGGGTAATGGCAAGATCTTTGCCAAGCTCGACCTATCCCAGGCTTATCAGCAGCTCTCCGTAGACCCCTTGACTGCAGAAGCCCAGGAGATTATAACACATAGAGGGGTGTTCAGGTGCCACAGGCTGCAATTTGGGGTCTCTATTGCACCGGGTATGTTTCAGGGATTGCTGGAGAGGTTGCTGTATGGGTTGGAAGGCACGGTGCCCTACTTTGACGATGTCCTGGTCTCGGGGAGTTCCGAGGACGAACTTCTTTGCAGGGTTAAGAAGGTATTGCTTAAATTTCAAGAAGCTGGACTGAAGCTCAAATCAAAAAAGTGTGTCTTTGGGGTTCCAGAGGTTGATTTCCTGGGTTTCAGGGTGGATGAAAAGGGAATCCATCCCACCCCTGAAAAGACTAGGGCCATTTGGGATGCCCCCAGACCCCAGTCGAAGGAGGAGCTGCAGGCTTTCCTTGGTCTCTTGAACTTCTATGCGGTGTTTATCCCGCACAAGGCTTCGGTGGCAGAGCCGTTGCATAGGCTTCTGGACAAGCGGTCCGCTTGGCACTGGGGGGAGCGGGAAGAAGCTTCTTTCAGAGGGGTCAAAGGAATACTCACCTCAAACAGTGTCCTAGCTCAGTATTCCCCTAGTCTGCCATTGGTTCTCACCTGTGACGCTTCCAGGTACGGAGTGGGGGCAGTCCTCAGCCACAGATTGCCAAACGGCTCGGAAGCCCCTTTGGCGTTTTTTTCTCGGACTTTGGCCGCGGCAGAAAGAAACTATGGGCAAATAGATAAGGAGGCATTGGCCCTAGTGGCGGGAGTTCGCCGTTTCCACGAGTATTTGTATGGCAGAAAGTTCGAGTTAGTAATGGACCACCAGCCCTTGTTAGGGTTACTCTCAGGTAACCGCCAGAGCCCAGCTGTGTTGTCTCCGCGTATGACACGCTGGATTGTCTTTTTGGCCAATTACACATACACGTTAACATACAAACCGGGTCGTCACATAGCACATGCCGATGCACTCAGCAGGTGCCCAGTTTATGAGGAATTAACAGACCCTGCACCTGCCAGCTCCGTCTTTGCCCTGACAGACGGGCCATTGGTATTGGCTGCCCCCAAGGTATCTAAAGAGACAGGGAAAGACCGCATTCTGGCCCAGGTAAGGCAATGGGTTTTGAGGGGGTGGCCACTCTCTACCCCAGCTGACCAGTTCATTCCGTTTTTCCGCTGTCGCACGGAGTTCTCAGTAGAGAGAGGAGTTCTTTTAAGGGGTGGCAGAGTGGTCATACCAGGCAAGCTGAGGAACCAGGTGTTGTCCCTGCTGCACAAGGGGCACCCTGGAATAGTTAGAATGAAGGGTCTGGCCAGGGATTACGTGTGGTGGCCAGCATTAGATAAGGAAGTAGAGCAGTGTGTGGCTAACTGTGCTGTTTGCCAGGAGAGCAGGTCTTTACCCCCACGGGCTGAACCTTTAACATGGGAGCCACCAGCTAGCCCCTGGACACGCTTGCACATAGATTTGGCCGGTCCCTTCATGGGACAAACATTTTTGGTCACCGTGGATGCATACTCCAAGTGGGTAGAGGTGGCCCAGTTGCAGTCCACTCAGTCACAGGCCATCATAGAATCTTTGATGACCCTATTTGCCACACATGGATTCCCGGACCTGCTAGTCTCGGATAACGGCCCGCAGTTCACATCAGTCCTATTTGAATCATTTTTGGCTACTGCTGGCATTAGACATGCCTTAACCTCGCCTTGGCATCCGGCCAGTAATGGCCAGGCGGAACGGGCAGTTAGGTCAATTAAAGAGTCCCTCAAAAGGTTGCCCCAGAACTCTTGGAAGGCTAGATTGGCTGATGTGCTCATGGCCCAACATACCACCCCATGTGTTACCACGGGAAAGACGCCAGCGGAGCTTTTAATGGGCCGCAAATTGCGGATTATACTTGACAGGCTGCACCCAGGGTACGCGGGAACAGTACAATGGCCAGAAGCTGCCAGACGTGAGGTGTCTGTGGGAGACGCGGTATTTGCCCGTGCCTATTCGGGCCAAAAGAATTGGGAGAAAGGTACAGTATGCAGGGAACTGGGGCCTCGTTCGTTTGAGGTAGAGCTAAGGGACGGGCGAATTTGGAAAAGACACCTGGATCAGATTAGACTTAATAGGGAGGATCGGCATGGAGATCGGGAAGCCAATGAGTTCCAGGGGGAGTGTTTTCAGGAACCGCCCACGGCAGCAGGAACTTCAGGAAATCCTTCCTCAACGTATAGCAGGGAAGAGGAGGTGGGCCAGGCTCCCAAACCTATCCATCCGGCCGAGATCGATGGTTCAGAGCATTCCACAGAGCCCCGGCGCTCCGAAAGAATTTGTCGCAGACCGGTGTATTTAAAAGATTATGTCTGTGTCAGCCGAAGGGGCAGGAGTGCTGTGTCTGCATAGTAACAGCCGGCTGTCAGAATCTAGCTCGCGTATCCCTCTCCAGGGTGCTGATTGGGCGCGTAAGCCCAGTTACTTGCAAGCGGGAACTTTTCTCTGTATGTGATTGGTAGCTGCCTCAGAAGGCGTCCTGTATATAAGTCTGTGTACTCTTGTTTTGTTTCTTAAGCCTGTACCTGCCCGGTTGGCACGTTCTGATTAAACTGACATGTTCTGGTAAAGGGCCTCAGTTATTATACCTGGGATAAACATATATCCATCCTAAGATAAAATACAGAAAATAGTATAAGGGCAGACTAGATGGATCATGAGGTCTTTTTCTGCCATCAGTCTTCTATGTTTGTATGTTTCTATGTGCCATCTTAGGGGCACACATAACTGTCCACTCAATTCCATTCTGCACCAACTGAAGCTTCCAGATGTTCTCAAAGGCAGCCCAAGTAGAGTGCATTACAGACATCCATTCTGGGGATGACCAAGCCATGGGGGACAATGAGTAGATTCAGAAAG
The DNA here is from genome assembly GCF_031021105.1 of Erythrolamprus reginae. NCBI lineage: Eukaryota > Metazoa > Chordata > Lepidosauria > Squamata > Dipsadidae > Erythrolamprus > Erythrolamprus reginae. Next base: position 89,742,341 of record NC_091952.1, read on the forward strand.
GGGTGCAACTGGAGCATAATGCAAAGCTGTGCAAATCCTCTCTTAACCACAACTGCCACTTAGGTCACTCTGTTTTGCTAGGGTTATTCCTTACCGCCTTAAAAGGAGGAGTGGGGTGGGTGGGTATCTTAAGTCTTTGGGAAATCAAATATAGTCTAGATAGGATAGGATAGGATAGGACTGAACACACTCAAAACTGAACACACTCAAAACCGTAGAAATGGTGATAGACTTTGGGAGAAACCCTTCCATCCTTCCACCTCTCACAATACTAGATAGCACAGTATCAACAATAGAGACCTTCAAATTTCTTGGTTCTATCACATCTCAAGACCTAAAATGGTCACCCAACATCAAAAACATCATCAAAAGAGCACAACAAAGAATGTTCTTTCTGCGCCAACTCAGGAAGATCAAACTGCCCAAGGAGCTACTGATACAGTTCTAGTAAAAACTTGTTGCTTGTATCCTAAGATTTTTATTAATATTAATTGTTACTTCAATGCTTATTTGACCCCTATGACAATCATTAAGTGTTGATTAATCATTAAGTGTTGATTGTACACTGAGAGTATATGCACCAAGACAAATTCCTTGTGTGTCCAATCACACTTGGCCAATAAAGAATTCTATTTTATGAAGAATTCTAGATTAGGAACCAGTCAATATAAATTGTAAGGATGCAAGCAACAAACGTACAGTCATACAGTGATTAGTGGGAAGAGATGGGTGATGCGAACAATGAGAAGATTAATATTAGTACAGACTTAGTAAATAGTATTGAGTTTTGAGGGAATTATTTGTTTAGCAGAGTGATGGCATTCAGGAAAAAACTGTTCTTTTGTCTAGTTGTTCCGGTGTGCAGTACTCTATAGTGTCGTTTTGTGGGTAGGTGTTGAATCAGTTTGTATCCAGGATGTGATGGGTAAGTAACTATTTTCACAGCCCTCTTTTTTGACTCATGCAGTATACAGGTCATCAATGGAAGGCAAGTTGGTAGCAATTGTTTTTTTTCTGCAGTTCTGATTATATCTTCTGAAGTCAGTGTCTGTCTTGTTGGGTTGCAGAACCAAACCAGACAGTTATAGAGGTGCAGATGACAGACTCAATAATTGCTTTGTAGAACTGTATCAGCAGCTCCTGATGATGAAGTATATCCACTATTAAGGAATTAAGATACAAGTTTTCTTGGGATAGTGAAAGCCCAGCTACATCCTTTTGGGATTCATAAGGATAAATATTGTGTAGAGTATTGCAGATGTTCATGGTTCATTCTAGCAAAACTTCATCAGTGCAATGATCCAGAAGATATATGCTATAATGAAACTATGTTTATTTAGTTTTGATGTGGAAACACAACATTTCCTTTCCTTTCAGATCACGCCAGTCTGACTTTCCAGTCTGAGCCTCTTTCAGGGAATATTACCATGTTGAGAATATTACAAATGTTTGCGACACTGAAAGATTCACTTGCAGATAATAGCTCTAATGGCTAGACCGGTTTAAAAAGGGAACCTTTTAGTGTTTCCCTGAACAAATTTTCATGTCATTATTCAGCATAACATTTTGCAAAGTAAAATTATCATGTGATGCTTTTTCTTCCCTTTTGTATCTTTCATATGAAAGTTTTCCTACAGGTATCATGCCCAAATGTATCCACTGAGTCAGTGGCCACAAGGCAGATGAATGAGTGTGGTATCTAATTGCAATTAGCCTTTAACCTTGTATTTTCTTGGATGAATGGAGCATGCCCTTGGCAATGAACAAGGTAGAGGTTGAAATAAACTGATGGCAAAAGTTGATCCAATAATTTGCCACAATTATCTCTAGATAGCGCCATAGAAAGAGGTTTAAAGATCTGCTTGTTCTCCCTAACAACATGCAGCTCGTTAATAACATCCAAGGAGATTCGGTTCTTCAAACAGAAAGTAATTCTAATAATAATAATAATAATAATAATAATAATAATAATAATAATAATTTATTGGATTTGTATGCCGCCCCTCTCCGCAGACACGGGGCAGCTAACAACAATAATAAACACAACATGTACAATCCAATAATAAAAAACAATTAAAAACTCCTATTATAAAACCAAACATACACACAAACATACCATGCATAAATTGTAATGGCCTAGGGGGAAGAGCTATCTCAACTCCCCCATGCCTGGCAGTATAAATGAGTCTTGAGTAGTTTACAAAAGTCAGGGAGGGTGGGGGCAGTTCTAATCTCCAGGGGGAGTTGGTTCCAGAGGGCCGGGGACGCCACAGAGAAGGCTCTTCCCCTGGGGCCCACCAAATGACATTGTTTAGTCGACGGGATCTGGAGAAGGCCAACTCTGTGGGACCTTATCGGTCACTGGGATTCGTGCGGTAGCAGGCGGTTCCAGAGGTAATCTGGTCCATTGCCATGTAGGGCTTCAAAGGTCATGACCAACACTTTGAATTGTGACCGGAAACTGATTGGCAGCCAATGTAAGCCACGGAGTGTTGAAGAAACGTGGGTGAATCTTGGAAGCCCCACGATGGCTCTCGCAGCTGCGTTCTGCACGATCTGAAGTTTCCGAACACTTTTCAGAGGTAGCCCCATGTAAAGAGCGTTGCAGTAATCGAACCTCGAGGTGATGAGGGCATGAGTGACTGTGAGCAATGACTCCCTGTCCAAATAGGGCCGCAACTGGTGCACCAGGCGAACCTGGGCAAACGCCCTCCTCGCCACAGCCGAAAGATGATGTTCCAATGTCAGCTGTGGATCGAGGAGGATGCCCAAGTTGCGAACCCTCTCTGAGGGGGTCAGTAGTTCCCCCCCCAGGGTAATGGACGGATAGATGGAATTGTCCTTGGGAGGCAAGACCCACAGCCACTCCATCTTGTCTGGGTTGAGTTTAAGTTTGTTGACACCCATCCAGGCCCCAACAGCCTCCAGGCACCGGCACATCACTTCCGCTGGTTATAGGTTGCATGCAATCTGTTTTGATGCACACACTAGTCCAGTGATGGCGAGCCTATGGCATGGGTGCCACAGGTGGCACACGGAGCCATATCTGCTGGCACACAAGCTGTTTCCCTAGCTCAGCTCCAATGTGCATGTGTGTGCCAGCCAGCTGATTTTTGGCTTGCACAGAGGCTCTGGGATGGCGTTTTTGGCTTCCAGAGAGCCTCCAGCTGGATGGGGGAGGGCATTTGTACCCTCCCCTGGCTCTAGGGAAGACTTTGGAGTCTGGGGAGGGCAAACACGACCTACTGGGTCCACCAGAAGTTGGGAAACAGGCGATTTTCGGCCTCCAGGGGGCCTCCGAGGGGCGGGAAAAGCTGTTTTTGCTCTCCCCAGACATTGAATTATGGGTAGGGGCACTCACGGATGCACAATAGCACACCTGCATGCTCTTTCAGCATCCGAGTAAAAAAAAGGTTCACCATCACTGCACTAGTCTATACAGCTGGGAGGCTGTAAACCTTTCTATTAAGGTTGCAGGTTGGGCAAGTGAGTGTAATTCTTTGAAATGTCCTACTTTGGGTCCAGAATTCTTCAAGAACAATCAAAGAATTCTGCATTCTCAGAATACAAAATTCTGAGAGAAGGTTTAATGATAAATTCCTTTTATAAACAATACAGCCCAATCTCTAGATATAAAAATAGGACCATATAAGATGCTAAGGAAAATCAGTGATCCTACAAAGAATTTTAAAGAAAATCAGACAAGCTAGTCTAAGTTAGCTACATATATTTGCAGAAGTAGGATTTGGTCTCCAGAATACATAGAAAATTGTAGATAGGATTGTTTAAGATAGAATTCTCATTAGGTTTGGTAGAAGGTTTTTTTCCCTTACATACCTTGTTTTTCTTTTCTTTTTTTATAGTCTGTTTTTTTAATTAAAATAGTTTATTGAATTTCAAATATTAAAAAGGGAGAGGGAAGGGAGGAGTCCATGGGGTCAAAGGAATATGAAAACATGAACACATGATTACATGTTAGTGCAATCTTTTCTTTTTTACAGTCTATCTTAAAGAATGCTTGTTAGTACAAGGTACATTGTTGTTAGGGTTTGCCATTGTAAACTACCTATTGTAGTCTCTTGTACTCTCACTTTAAATATTTTGGGCTGGTTCACCATAAGAGGGCGCCAGTACTCCTTCCCTCAATGATGCTGTATCGCTCATTCGCTTTTGCTTTGCCTTGAGGGGGGAGTGTATTTGCTTAGTGCTTATTATATTGGATGGCTTAGTGCTTGTTATGGATTGTTTCTATTGTGTATATATGTAAATAGTACTTATTAAGCATAACTAAGTCTGTGTCTTTTTCTTTGGCTTTACCACACATCCATACTCTGCTAAATTTCTCTGCTCAGTGTATGTCAAAGGTCTCATAGCCTAGCTATACCGAGACATACCAACAATGATCAGGAAAGTAAAAGGCAGCCTCTTAAGGAAGGTTGACTATTGTCCAATTAAGAAATACATTCCTTCAAGAAATGGGTTCCAAATTCCATCACTATCGGTTCCCATGTGTGCTCCGACACTACCAATCCACCAAAATGGGAGCAACTCACCACTGAATCCATCTCTGACAACACATATCTAATCAGGAAACCCCCAAATTATTTCATCACTGAACCTTTTCAATGACCCCATAAAGCTACTAATCAGTTTTGGCAAATAAAGATTTTGTGTGAAGAACCATTATAATTGAGATGCCTTTGCTGTTGCTAAGTTGTGTCTGACTCCTTGCAACCCCATGGAACACTGCATACCAGATCTCCCTGTCCTCCATTATTTTCTGGAGTTTATCCAAATTAATATTAATTACATCAATGACACTATCTAATCGTATGAGAAGGAATGTATACACCCTGTGTCTTTTTCACGCCTCCCACATGGTCTAATTTACCAGGAGTAAATTAGGGAGGATATTCAACATAAGCATACGGACGCTTGCTATTAAAAACATACTTCTATTTTTCCTCCATGTATGAATCACCATTTCTTTTAATCTATAGGTGAATTATTCAAGATGACAAAAAATCAGGGTAAAATGATGCTTTATGCAGGTGGATGCATTCTATTTTATGGAAGGATAAGGAATCCCAGAAATAGTTCTATCCTTATTTGGCTCCCTCTGAAGAAGAGATTTGGAAATTCAAGCACAGCAAATTAAGTACAAGATGACATATAGTCTTGAGAAGCAGCAGATCTGCCACTTCAAATCAGATTTGTAGAAAGAGGAATTCCAGGCTTCCATCCCTACCAGGGTTGTGATGGCCTTTAAGCACTCCAAATATATCTCTGCACCTATAAAAATATATCTCATTATCATTAGCTCTGATAAAATCCGCTGACTTCCTGAAGTCATTACAAAATTATATGTTTATTAAAATCTTAGACATGAATAAGACAATGTGGCAGATGTAGTCAGAAAGTAAGGTCTTTGCTGAGAATAGTTGGATGAATATATTACCTGCTTTCCTGTACCTGATATTTATTATCATCACCACAAAGTAAATCATTCTGCATTATGATTTAGAAATGGAAGAATATATAGTTAAAGGGAATACAGTGATCCCTCGATTATCGCGAGGGTTCCGTTCCAAGACCCCTCGCGAAAATCGATTTTTCGCGATGTAGGGTTGCGGAAGTAAAAACACCATCTGCGCATGCGTGCCCTTTTTCCCATGGCCGCGCATGCGCAGATGGTGGAGTTTGCGTGGGCGGCGGGGAAACCCCGATCTTCATCTGCTCGCTGCTGCTGCGGCCGCCCAGCAGCTGATCTGCTCGGCGGCAGCAGCGAGGAGCCGAATCGGGCTTTCCCCTTTGCGTGGGCGGTGGGGAAACCCCGATCTTCGTCTGCTCGCTGCTGCTGCCGCCAAGCAGATCAGCTGCTGGGCGGCTGCAGCAGCAGCGAGCAGACGAAGATCGGGGTTTCCCCGCCGCCCACGCAAAGGGGAAAGCCCGATTCGGCTCCTCGCTGCTGCCGCCAATCAGATCAGCTGCTGGGCGGCCGCAGCAGCAGTGAGCAGACGAAGATCGGGGTTTCCCCGCCGCCCATGCAAAGGGGAAAGCCCAATTCGGCTCCTCGCTGCTGCCGCCAAGCAGATCAGCTGCTGGGTGGCCGCAGCAGCAGCGAGCAGACGAAGATCGGGGTTTCCCCGCCGCCCACGCAAAGGGGAAACCCCGGCTCCTCGCTGATGCCCCCGCCCGCCCGCCGAGAAAGAGAGAGAAGGAAAGAAAGAGAGAGAAGGAAAGAAAGAGAGAGAAGGAAAGAAAGAGATGAGAGAGGGAGGAAGAGAGTGTGAGAGAGGAAGAAGCAAGATAGAGAAAGAGAGAGAGAAAGAAATATGAGAAAGGAAGGAAGAGAGTGACTTCATCGGGTGGGAAAAATCGCGATATAGCGTTTCGCGAAGATCGAGATCGCGAAAATTGAGGGATCACTGTATACATAATTGGATTGGAAATTTTGGATATAATGTTGATTTGAATAAATGGGATATTATTTGGTCAAAGAACTACAAACTAACAAAATCAGCAGCGTATAAAGAAGGGCAGCGCCGGACTTACCCGGCTGGCAGGCTTTGCTGGAGGGACCGGGAGACACGGTCCCTCATGGCGGCCGCCATCTTGGATCCCGGGCGAAGTCTCGCGATGCGAGACTTCGCTCGGGAGGTCGGAGGCTGATTGGTCAGGCTCCTGATTGGTCCGGGCGGGGCCTGCTTGCACTATATAAGGGCGAGCAGGCCCGGGGCTCTCCCTTTTCGCCCGGACTACACAGAAGAGCAGACGTTCGTTCGTCTGTTCCGGCGGCCATTTTGGTGGCGACCTCGTGCGAGGCGCCATTTTGTGGCCTGTGGTTAAGCGATGAGCCTTTTATCTATTCAGCGGAGCCAGCATCGGCTGGACTCCGCTCCGGTTTGGAGCCTCATTGCCTGTTTTTTGGGTGGTGGGGGGTGCTGCCTTTGGGAGGCCCCGCGGGCCCGCGGTGGTCCCTGGGTGGCTTGTGGCCTGGGATAAAGGCCTGGTGTCGGGCCTTGTTGCCCACTGGGAGGAGGGATTGGCCTCTTGAGAGGGTTTTTTGCTCTGCGGAGGCCTGCTGATTCAGGCAGGCCTTTGCCCACGGGGTGCAGGGTCCGTTGGTGGGGGGGCTTGGTCCTGCCCTATCCCTTCTTGTTTAAAGTAGATTTGTCATTGCTGTAATGGCCCCTAAGAAGCGGCCTGCTAAGGCCCTCCCGGCCCAACCAGTGGTGCGGCCTAGGAGGGCTGCCAGGCCGTCTGCCCGGGCTCGGGCTGCGGCGGAGGGCCCCCCGGGGGGGATCCCGGTGGGGGGTGGTGGTAGGGTTTATGCCCACAGTCCCTCAACCCGAGGTGTCCCCTTCTCTCTCCTGGGCCAGGGTCCTGGAGCGGCTCGACGACTTGGAGAGGTGGCGGTCGGGGGCAGGCCCGGAGGGGCTTTCCTCGACTGCCACCGCAGCATGGGGCGCAGACCCCGAAGAGGAGTCGGCCCCAGCAGGGCAAGTGGCCCACAACCTGCAGATGGCTGGCACCGGGCAGACGGGCAGCACCGGGCAGACGGGCCACACTGGGCAGATGGCCCAGTCTGGGCAGTGGTCATCGTTCCAGGGCCCAACCAGGATAGGCCCACCGTGGATGGCTTCTACCCCTTACGGGGCAGGTGAGGTTGCACCACAGGTAGGCACATCACCGCTCCTGCCCATCCAGGGTCCCGGGTTCATCCCGCCGGCTTTGGGGGGTGGCAATAGCTTTCTGGGGACTGCTGCAGGCACCTGTGGACAGGTCTGGTCCCCGCCGGCTCCGCCAGTGGGGGCGGTGGGGGTACCTGTCCCACCCGGGGCGGGGGTGGGGGGTTGGATCCCTCCTCCACCGGCCATTATGCCACCGGTCCCGTTCATGTATCCACCGGGGCTTGGGGTGCTGGGCTCGGGGGCCACCACGGTGTGGGACCCGTTCGCCAGCATCAAGCCTGGGGCCATCCCTTGTGGGTTGCCCGCGACGCCTTTAGGGTACCATCTTCACCCGTCAGTTAAGGAGGCAATCTGGCAGGGGGAGTACGTTGATCTTTTCTCCATTTTGAACAGGGAAGTCCCTAAACAGGACAAGGAGGTGGTCCCTGGGGAGAAGGTTAAAAAGACAAAGGTCACGAAATGCTTCAGCTCATGGCTGTATGCCTTTCTGACCTTTGCGTCGGTGGTAATTCAGAGGCAGCCGGGTAGGGCCGCTGCCTTGCTGAAGTACATCGACCTTATAGCAAGGGCCCATTTTGAATATGGGGGCACCATATGGAGGCATTACGACAAGGGGTTCAGGATGCGTATTGCCCATGACCCCTACTTGCCTTGGGATATGGTGGTTCTGGACCTGTGGTTCCAGGCCACGCATATGTCAGGGAAGGAGGGCTGTGATAGGACCGATAGCGGTCACTTTATGGAAGAGGAGCCCGCGACGCCCGCGCCGGCCAAGGCCGTGGCGGGTGCCGTTGGAAAAGGGGCCTCTTTGGTGTGTCACGAGTTCGCTGCAAAGGGGGCGTGTTTCCGCCCCTTTTGCAGGTTTCGTCACGCCTGCGGAAGTTGTGGGGGAAACCATTCCGCAGCCGTGTGCCCCCGCCCCAAGAAGGGGATTGAAAAGAAAGGCTCGGGTCTCCCAAAGCCTCCCCCACCTGCTGGGGGAAAAGGGGCCCAGCCCAATTAATTTAATGGTGCTTGAGGGTTGGTTGGGTGACTACCACCCTCGCTCGAGAGCGGCCGCTCTCTTGCTAGGTTTTTCGGAGGGATTTAGGATCCCTTACATGGGTGTTAGGAGGGCCTTCATGTCTGACAACCTTAGGTCGGTTGTTGGTCATGAAGACATTGTTAGGGAGAAGATTCGGAAGGAAGTGGCCGAGGGCAGGGTCCTCGGGCCCTTCCCGGAGCCGCCCTTCCCGAATCTTCGTGTGTCTCCCTTAGGTGTGGTCCCCAAAAAGGCGAGTGGTGAATTTAGGTTGATTCACCATTTGTCTTTTCCAAAAGGGGAGTCAGTGAATGACTTCATTCCTGACGAGCTGTGTTCAGTCCGGTATGCATCCTTTGATGCAGCCGTGACTATGGTTAGGAAGTGTGGGGTGGGAGCCCTTATGGGTAAATGCGACATTAAGTCGGCATTCCGGCTCCTCCCCATACACCCAGACGACTTTGAGCTGTTGGGCTTCCATTTTGAGGGGGGTTATTACGTGGACAGAGCTTTGCCCATGGGGTGCTCTGTCTCGTGCTCGCTTTTCGAGAGTTTTAGCACCTTCTTGGAGTGGGCGCTCAGGAGGCAAAGTGGTCTGGGTACGGTCGTTCACTACCTTGATGATTTCCTGTTGGCGGGGCCTGCGCATTCGGAGCAATGTTTTGCTTTAATGCGGGACTTCGAAGCCCTTTGTGCTCAATTAGGGGTGCCTTTAGCCTCTGAGAAGACCGAAGGCCCCGCCACCAGGATTACCTTTCTGGGTATTGAATTGGACTCAGAGGAGCAATCTTCTAGATTGCCCCTAGAGAAGTTGGTAAAGATTAAGCGGAAGCTTGATGAGGTGCTGGGCTGCCGGAAGGTGACCCTACGGCAGCTCCAGGAATTGGCAGGCATTCTTAATTTTGCCTGTCGGGTAGTTGTTCCTGGAAGGGCCTTTTCCAGGAGGTTATATGATGCGATGAAGGGGCTCCGTTTGCCCCATCATCGTACCCGCCTTTGCGCTGGGGTCAGGGCTGACCTCGGCGTGTGGCGGGACTTTTTGGTCAGGTTTAATGGTTTGTCTTTCTGGAGGCACGAGCTTCTCTTGGAAGCTGAGTTGCAGCTCTGCTCTGATGCCGCGGGGACTTGTGGTTTCGGGGTAGTGTTAGCTGGTCGGTATGGCCTCCGGAATGGAGTGCCTCTTCGTTGGTTAAGGACCTGACGTTCTTGGAGCTCTTCCCCTTAATTGTGGCCTTAGAGCTTTGGGGGGAGCAGTTTAGGGACAAGACCGTGCACTTTTGGTGTGACAACCTAGCGGTTGTCCATGTGGTGAATGCCCTGTCCTCTAAGAGCGACAGGGTCATGCGGCTTGTCCGCCATTTTGTGCACAGGTCCTTGTCCCTAAACGCGTTGTTTTTGGCTAGGCATGTCCCCGGGTTGGATAACGGGGTCGCGGATGCCTTGTCCCGTGGTCAGTTGTCCAGATTTCGGACCCTGGCCCCGTGGGCCCGAGAGTTGCCAGAAGCGTTCCCCAGCCACCTCTGGAGTCTGGGAGGGATCCAGAGTGGTGGAGAGTCGCGGCATCCCGGGCAATCCCCTTGTCTGTAACGCCCGGCACCCATGGGGCATACCAGCGTGCGGGTAAGGAGTTTGGGGATTTCAGGCAGGGCAGGGGTTACCAGCTTAGCTGGCCCGTCCCTGTATAGCGCCTGGCCGGGTTCTGCGTCCAGCTTGGGCAGCGTGGCCTGTCAGTTAGGACAATCCGGTCCTGGTTAGCCGGCCTCGCCTTTCTGTCCAAGGCGGGGGGTTTGCTGCTTGTTTCGGGTGACTTTGCATCCGGCAGGTGCTGGAGGGCTGTATGGGGAGCGATCGGGGGGCCCTGGTGACACTCGTCAGGCTCTGACGGTGGAGCAGCTGTCTTTAATCAACGTGGTTTTTGGCAGTCTGTGTTCCTCATTGTAAGAGGCCCGTCTTTTTGGGGCAGTGACTGGTGTCATGCTTGGGGCCCTTGGGGTCAGCGAGGCCTGGCCTCATCTCAGGCTGGCAATTCGCTCCGTGCCTTCCAGCACGCTGATCTGGCCGTTAGACAAGGGGGGGGTCCCTTGTGGTAAGGCGGTCTGAGTCAGATCAGCTACGCAGAGGGGTTACCATCTACCTTAGTGCGGCCGCCGACCAATCGGTGTGTACGGTGGCCGCCCTACAGCTTTGGTGTTTTCTGCGGGGATCAGGTCTGGGGTACCCGTCTAGGCATTGGGACGGTACCCCTTCTGACCCGTTTATACTTTTGTGCGTTAGTACCCAGGGCAATGGCCCAGGTGGGCACGGATCCCGCCGGTTATGGAACGCGTTCGTTCCGTATCGGCGCCGCCACTAGCACGGCACTTTCTGGTTTCCCGGCCCACTGGATTCGGGTGATCGGCCGCTGGCGGTCAGCGGCATATTTGGGTTATGTTAGGCCCGCTGAGGATCCTAGGCAGGGCTTAGGCTAGGTGACCTCTCTGCGTGTGTTTCCTCTTGCAGGTCCCCAGGCTGACGTGACACCGATGGCGCTGCTGTGTGGCCACAGCATGATTTGCTGGGCCGGCAGCCTGGCGGCCAGGAGCGCTGTCGGGACCCAGCCGTCCCTGGGGCGGTGGGTCAGGGTTGCCTGGATGGGCCGGAGAGGTATGCGGTGGGAGGGTCTCCTACCGGTGTGGCTGGACGGTCAGCATTTGGTGGCTGCGCCCGGCAATATGGGGGGCGGCTCCTGGAGTCGTTCCCAAGTGGGTTTGGGTGGGCAGTGTCCTGTGGCCGCACCCAGGTGGCAGGTATTGCACTTAGGTGGCAATGACCTGTGCATACTGGGAGGCCTGGCTCTGATCATCCAGGCACGCGAAGGCCTGCGAAGGCTTCGTGAGGTCTGGCCCACCACGCAAGTGGTGTGGTCAGAACTATTACCTAGGCTTGTTTGGAGGGACGCCTCTCCCCTTAGGGCCATTCACCGGGCTAGGCGACGGGTGAATAGGGCTATGGGTAAAACGGTTAGGGAATTGGGTGGAGTGGTAGTATCCCATCCCCTTATCTCAATAGGCCGGCCATGGCTTTACCGAGATGATGGCGTTCACCTGTCTGAGCGGTGGAACGCCATTTTCTTACAGGACCTGCAGCGGTCTCTGCGTGAGCTGGCGCAGCTAGAGGGGGGAGTCGGGGGGCCAAGATAGAGATCTGACCCCCACTCCTGTGGCAGGTTAGGGGCAGAAAACTGGGGTGGTTTAGCAACCGCACGTTCTCCCTTGGGCATCTTTGGGGATGATTGACAGGTTCTCTGCAAGCTCATGGAGGGAGTTTCTGCCTGAGCAGCTGGGGGGAACCTGTCTTTGGGTCCTGCACCTTTAATTCCCCGATTCGGGTTAGCCGGTGGGACCCCCCTCATGCACAGCATGGCAAGAAAAGGTCGCAGGTGACGGCCTGGCCCTCACCTGGACCTTGCATCGAGATACGCCCATGAGTTGCCCAGGAATGTTTGTTGGCATAACGTCATTTCCGCCCCGGAAGTAGTTGTTTGACCCTGCAGGTCCAGTTCTGGGTCATAATTGTTTATGCTAATTTATGCAAAGTATTTGAATAAATTATGCAAATTTATGTTAATAAAAATGACCCAATTTTAAATCCAGCTCTGGTGTCCGTGTCGTTACTCCGTCTCTCCAGCAAGGGCAGCGCCGGACTTACCCGGCTGGCAGGCTTTGCTGGAGGGACCGGGAGACACGGTCCCTCATGGCGGCCGCCATCTTGGATCCCGGGCGAAGTCTCGCAATGCGAGACTTCGCTCGGGAGGTCGGAGGCTGATTGGTCAGGCTCCTGATTGGTCCAGGCGGGGCCTGCTTGCACTATATAAGGGCGAGCAGGCCCGGGGCTCTCCCTTTTCGCCCGGACTACACAGAAGAGCAGACACCCGCCCGCCCTCCTCTATTTTGCAGTGTGCTTAGGGGTCGCCCTTAGGGGGCCGAGTGGGAATTTTTTGCAGTTCTGCCTCTTAGCTGAACTGTTTTTTCGCCCATTCCACACTGAGATGATGGATGTGCGGTTAGGGGGTGCTTGCAGTAATTAGGTTAATTGGCTTACCTTTGATCATTTGGGTAGGCAGGTTAGGGGCGGAAAACTGGGGTGGTTTAGCAACCGCGCGTTCTCCCTTGGGCATCTTTGGGGATGATTGACAGGTTCTCTGCAAGCTCATGGAGGGAGTTTCTGCCTGAGCAGCTGGGGGGAACCTGTCTTTGGGTCCTGCACCTTTAATTCCCCGATTCGGGTTAGCCGGTGGGACCCCCCTCATGCACAGCATGGCAAGAAAAGGTCGCAGGTGACGGCCTGGCCCTCACCTGGACCTTGCATCGAGATACGCCCATGAGTTGCCCAGGAATGTTTGTTGGCATAACGTCATTTCCGCCCCGGAAGTAGTTGTTTGACCCTGCAGGTCCAGTTCCGGGTCATAATTGTTTATGCTAATTTATGCAAAGTATTTGAATAAATTATGCAAATTTATGTTAATAAAAATGACCCAATTTTAAATCCAGCTCTGGTGTCCGTGTCGTTACTCCGTCTCTCCAGCAAAACTTATACAAGATGTACTATAGATGGCATCTCTCACCGGCAAGATTACCACAGATGTACCCCAAACTAAATCCACAATGTTGGAAATATGAAGAAAAAAGGGGAACATATTACCATATCTGGTGGACCTGTCCAAAGGTCAAAAAAATTTGGTGCAAAATACAAAAATGGTTAGAGGAAATCCTTAAAATTAAAGTAATATTGAAACCTGAAGCATACTTACTAGGTATTATCAATCAAAAAATAGGAAAAGACAAATATTATTTGATAATACATGTCCTAACTGCTGCTGGGATGGCTCTATCACAATGTTGGAAACAACCTGAAATACCAAATGACTCACTGATCATTAAAAAAATGTTAGAATGTGCAGAAGCGGATGCGTTAATATTAAAACTAAGAAACAAAGAAGACACTGATTACTATAAAATTTGGAATGATTTCTATGATTGGTTAACCAAAAGAAAAGAAAATTAAAATAATGAGATAGATAAGAATAAGATTATTGTTCCTTTTCTATTTAATATTTCATTTGGGAAACTACAAGGAATTTAAGTATACATACACATGTACTTTATGTATAGAAATAATAATTTTTAAGGTACTAATACTAAAGATAACCTTAACATAAGGCAGTAAACAAATAATAAACATATAGATAAATTCTTAATTAACCAAAAAGAATGAAGGAACGCCGATAATTCATTATTGGCCGAACGACAAATGAGATTTAGACTTTTGTCTTTCGCTTTTTTTAATTCCTTCTTACTACCCACGAAATATGAAATAAGTTTAATATGTTTTCCCCCCCCCTTTTTATGTGTTTTTGTTATCCTCATGTTTTGTTTTGTTTTCACGTTGGTTGTTGGAATTGTTGTTGTTCTTGATTATGGTTTCCTGAAGGTATGTTATATGTTTTGTTTAATGGAAAAATTCAATAAAAATATATTTTAAAAAATAGAAATTCAGAGGTATTTGAGATGTATCTTAACATTCAAAGTAGACCCAGTATCATTATATAACATTTGTCCATGGAAAGATCACTTTGAGCTTATTCTAAAGACAACATTAACACACTTCTTACCATGAAATGATGCCCATTTAATAACAGAACTTATTTCACTCATCAGAAGTGGTAATTTTCTATAATATAGTTTGTCATTATTAAAACATTATTAAATGATTACAGGTAATTGCATTTCTTTGTTTGTCATTCTTGTTTGGTTTTATCCCAGCCTGTAATATGTACTCATGAGTCTGTAATTCTTTAATAAATGTCATTGTAAATGAAAATCTTTGACTTTAAAGTTTGAGAGTGAAAAGTTGCTTCCTATCCAAAGTATAAAAATGAAAAAAACAAAGCATAAACCCTTGTTAAGGGGTTGCCTTTGAACTGGGCAAATGCATATCCCTTCAGCTCTTCATTAGCTACACTAGAGGTCTTCAGACTTGGCAACTTTAAGACTTGTGGACTTCAACTCGCAGAATTCTGAGAGTTAAAGTTCACAACTCCCTGGAACCTTCCAGCAAGTCTTCAGATCTGTTCATTAGCTGAAATGCAAGTAGAAAGTTAGTTCAATTGTTCCAAACTCCTTCAGTAGGAGTTTATTTAAGTGAAGGTGCTATGTATATATGAAAAAAGAGTGTACATTTCAGCCCATAAGGATGAGAGAAACAAATATCTTTAAGCTGCTGTGATTTCCTTTGAACTCTCTTCTTCTTCTAAGCACCAGTTTTCAATGCACCCTCAGATACAATCGGTTTAGACTGTTGGAGGCTCGTGAGATGCATCCTTCAAGCTTCTGTTTGGTAGAGATATGGTGAGGGCAGTTTTGTGTTGCAAAATTGCCGAAAGATTTGGCTGTTGTGATGAAGTACATCAAGGCTTGTTCTGGGTAAATAAAAGCTTCTCATACAGCAAAGGCTCTGCAGGTGGAACATACCTCTATTTGATGATGAAGCTTCCTGGCTCCCTTGTGTCTTTTTAACAACAAAAACGTCTGTATATCTGAATCCGCCTATTTCTATATTTTTGACCTCTCTAGACCTTTTGCCTTTGCTTTACTTACACTCATTTCTCCCTTTTTGCCCAAACTCACTCTGTCTTGTCTGTCACATCATATATATGTGATTGTTATGACATTCACAATGCCGGCCTTGAAAATTGAAGTGGCATAAGTTAGCAGAAAAGATGACCCAGATAAATAAGGAACTGGAAACACAGTTTATTTTCTTCTTTTTAAGTTTTGCTGGCTAGTTTTGTCTTGCAGAACTGAAAAACTAACAGTACTAACTAGGTAGCATACCAAGTACATACTGGCACAGAATCAGTACAATTTAAAGTCCCAATTCTGACCTGAAATGTCACATGAAACCTCAAAGCAAACTCACCAGACATTAATTATGCTTGATCAAATTTATGTAGTTTGAGCTAGACCTTTCAGTGATACCTCTTGATATACATATACACAGAAGCAAACTGCACAGCTAATAACTAGTGAGGACATTTTGGCCAAAACAAAAAGGCAATTTAATTTAAAATATATACCATTCATTTACTGATCCATACTACCGAAGCTTACTATAACAACAGCAGACCCATAACTTAAACTGGAATGTAGACTACTGCTGAAGCTATATAATTATGGAAGGTGCAAGGGGAGGAGTATGATTTTTTTTAAAGTGTAATTAATGTGAATAGACAAACCTTGTTCTATGAACATAGTATGATGGGGGGAGAACATATGGAGGTGAATGAGCCACAGATATTACCCTTACAAGTTATTCCCTTCACTTTATCTCTTTTGTTGGATGCTTCTAATTTCTTGAGTTTAAGGAAAGGCTTTCCACGTCCTCAAAGTTGCTCTTTTTATTACTTTTAGCATCAATAAATAAAACCAATAAATAGAAACGAGGGCTAAGAATTGGTCTGTGGATGGGATTATAACCTTTGTAACAGGTGTGTGCCTTAGAGCATATAAATAAATGCAAATTCAGCTATAATAATAAATGAGGGATGTCTGAAACTTAATTAACTAATTTCATCTTACACATTGGATTTTGTCCTTTCAGAAGATGCATTAACAATTTGCCACTCTTATGCATGAAGGGTTCCATTGTGAGGCTGAAGAGGGGTTTGGCGCTTGTCTTTCTTTCAAAATGCCCGACATTATATTTCAGAGCTGGCCTAGGTTAAGAAAAGCAACAGCCTACAGAAGTTTGCACGACTCTGAAATATTCACCTGAGGGAGAAGAGTATTACTTCCAAATTCAGGTGTTATTTCAGGTAATGTGCCTACTTCCCTGTTTTGTTTTTGTAACAGCACATACTAGCACATACACAAACCCCTCTCCCATCTGATAGGTGAACCTGTAGGTGTTGGCTATTTTCATTCATTGTCCTGGAAAGTGGATGGATACATTGCTGAAACCATTTTTGAGTTGAGGAAGCTGGAGAGAATACTTACATTTGTGGTTTAGCTCAGTGTTTGGGGTTCTGATGACACATTTAGCTATAAAGTGACCTTCTGGGTGATATATAGTGAAGCAAACCATGATTCAAAGTGGATTGGATGTAGTCATATTTACTGGCCAACATATCTTAGAAATCTTAGAAATAAGTACACAAAATTTGAAATTATATGCATGCTTACATGAAAATAAACCCAGGTAGTAATTTTACATTTTAAAAAAAAGACTAACCTGATGAAATCTAATAGTAGAGGTAAACTTTATTTTGTTTTCTAATTCATGTGTGATATTTCTCCTGGCTACAGTAATCATACTTCCCTCTAAGCTGAGCAGTGAGCAATCGCTCACTTAAAAATCATCATCAACTCAGAGTTTTCCAAACCTGCCCAGAAGCCGAGAGGGAAGGAGAGAGAGAGGAAGAGAGGAAGAGAGAGAAACAGATAGAAAAAAGAGAGGAAGGAAAAGAGAAAGAAAAATAATGGGAGTAACGAAGAGAGAAAGAAAATCAAAATCTAGTTTGAAACTCGCTCAACTATTTAAGTGGCATTTTGATATTGATAGAGTTGCCCTATTATGAGCTCACTGTTATAGACACACAGTACAGTATTTTATTTTGAAATTCTCTGAGGCAAAACAGGGTGGGTGTTTTGTTTGTTTGTTTGTTTGTTTGTTTGTTTGTTTGTTTATTTATTTATTTATTTATTTATTTATTTATTTATTTATTTATTTATTTATTTATTTATTTATTTATTTATTTATTTATTTATTTATTTATTTATTTATTATTTCTGTGCCGCCCAGTCCCGAAGGGACTGCCGCTCAGACACTATACTTTTCCGCCCACCCTCCCCCAAAATTAGAGGGAACATTGACAGTAATATATGCCTTTGAATTCCACCTTTTAGTTGAATATGGACAGTTTATTATTACTATTGAACATGGCTGACTCTGGGAGTTGAAGTCCACAGTTTGTAAAATCCCTGTTGTTGCCCCTCCTCAAGTTAGTTTTATATAGAAGCAGGGCATCTGCTAGCAGGGTGAGAAGCAAGTCAAACCATTAAATATATGCAAATGCAAACAACTCGTAAATCATGCAAATGCCATGAATTCTCTACTTGAGTCAGACATTGCAATGCAAATTTGAGATGGCTACATTTACATAATGTAACTGCTCATGTGTGCCCATTTTGATATCATGATTTGTTGTGCATGTCAGTGTAAAGAGGCCTTTACTCCTGCATCCAAAGGAAGCAAATTACAGTGTTACCTCTACTTATGAACTTAATTAGTTCTGTGACTAGGTTCTTAAGTAGAAAAGTTTGTAAGAAGAAGCAATTTTTCCCTCAGGAATCAATGTAAAGCAAATAATGTGTACGATTGGGGAAACCACGGGGAGGGTGGAGTCCCTGTTTCCTCCCAGGAGATTCCTAGAGAGGCCTCACAGAGGCTTCTCCCCATCTTTTCCGGCCCCGTTTTCTCCCAGGAGATTCCTAGAGAGACCCGACAGAGGCTTCTCCCTGCCTTTTCTGGTTACAGTTTCGGAGGCTCGGGTTTGTAAGTGGAAAATAGTTCTCGAGAAGAGGCAAAAAACCCCATCAGGTTCTTATCTTTAAAAGTTCGTAAGTAAAGGCGTTCTTAGGTAGAGGTACCACATAAGGTTTGCTGAAGATCTTCATTCAACTATAGTTGTTGGGATTTTTGAAATAGAGAAGATTATTAATGTAGTACAAACTTTATGTGCATTTTATATGTATTTTTCTTAACTCAATCTTCTCAATATTCCAAGAAGGACCAAGACTTTTGTTGGAAGGCACTCTATAGCTTATTTCCCAAGACTTATGAGTCTCTTTAGAGATATGCTATTATTAACATCATGCATGAGATTTATTCCAGACATTTTAAGTCTCTATTTTGCATTCCCCAGTGTTCAGTAAACTGAAAGCAAAATGGAAACATTTTTGTTCATGTTACCCTCAATAAAGGGGTTTAACCACAAAACAAATCTCATAATTCACCTCTTCAGTCCCAGTGGTTACAGGACAAATCCACTAGATTTAGCAATAAGCCTTAAATATACCTGCACTGACAGGTGTACAAAAAGGTAGGGTTTTCTTATTCTTTACCTTTATAGGAGCTTCTTGTTGCTATGGTTTCAAATGTTTAATTGAAATCAGTTTTGTTTTTACTCACTCTGTATGGTTAATGCATTTGTTTCCACTCATGCTATTTACAATATGTTTGAAGCGTTCAAGTGAAATTTTGATGGTGGCAAATACGATAAACAAACAGAAGGACAAAATGATACTTATGTGCATTTTTTAAAAAATAAAAATAAAACCTAGGTAAGAGCAATGAAGTCCTATGACTTTACTATCAGAAAGGTGATCTCTAATAAAATCTTGCTAAATATAGAGACATTGGAAAATATCAGAAAAAAGCAATCATATTAGAGATGGAAGCACTTTTTTGAAATGAAAATGGACTAGAGTATTAATGGAAAGAATGAGAATTTTATAAAAGTATAAAATATAAAGAATATAGCAAAAAGAAGTTGATTCTGTCTTTCCACTTTCTATTTCTCTTGAATGGTTATCCAGAGATATTGGGTAAAAATGTGGCAAATCAAAGTGGACAAAGGCAATTTATTTTCATGTAATATTTTATTATAGGTTTCCTAGATTTGAAATATAGAGATGTTATTTAGGGTAAGATTAGTTGCTAGTAATATCCAGCAGCCTCATAGGCAAGATGGAAGGTGGAAAGGTGGCAGTCATGGCATCAAGATAATAATAATAATAATAATAATAATAATAATAATAATAATAATAATAATAATATATTAGATTTGTACGCCGCCCTTCTCCGCAGACTTGGGAAGCCCCACCCCTTTCTAGTAGTTCGTTGCTGCCTCCATCTTGTTTATTTTGGTCCTCTGTGTAGATATCACTGAGAATAGCTCTTGCAAACATTATCAAAACATGTTCTGCATTGTTATTCTCTAGCAGTGATAAAGTTATATAGCATCCATTTCATTCAAACAACTAAATTCTTAATCTCTTTCCACCGAAAGAAAGCCAAATAATGCTCTTGAAAGTCCACATTTGCATATGTCATTATGCTATTGCCAAACCCAATGTAGTATTTCATACCCCCATAGCCATACCCACATTGTTAAGTTTACCATCTAGTCATGAAAAGTTGTCCATCATATTATCTAATACTGTCTTAAACTACATTGGCCTGCCCCCAAAATATGTGTCTATTGCTCCCATAATTTTCAGACAGCATGGTCAATGATGAATATAGCAGTAGAGTATAACCAAAAGCCAGAATCATTGCAATTTTTGTTTTGTTTTTTTAGAAAAACTACTCTTTCTCCCTTGCGTACTTTCCTCACAATTGAGCATTTACACATTGCTTCCTCCAAACGCTGACTGCCAACCGGGGGTGAATTCCTTCTGGTTCGGATCGGTTCACCCAAACTAATAGTGACCCACTGGTGATGTCACAATGATGTTGCCCAGTGATGGGGTCCTACCAGTGCAGTAGGCAACTCCACACTGGTAGTGGCCACCAGATTGTGCAATTTGTGCACAACTACTCTGGTACCGGTCCTTTAGGTGACACTATCTTTTTTCTTGAATGTGCAGAAGCAAAATCTTGTGAAGGGATGCTCACATGTGTGAGATTTTGGTGATTTTTTTATTCCATGCATGTGTGGAAGCAAAAAATAAACAAAATCTATGCACACATGCTCCCTTCAAAGATTTTGGCACATCTGTGAGGGATTCACATGTGCATGAGAGTACATAGCATGCACATGCACATGAGAATCTTCATGCTAACTGTAGCAGCAGTAAGAGGAATCCACTCCTGATGTTACTGAACCAGATTTTTTTCAGTTGGTGTCGGTCCATGGGTGCCGCTATCTTTTTAAAAAAAAATTGTTCATTTTATTTTATTTTTCTTCTGTGAATGCACAGATGCTGAGTTTCTGGCACTCTGCATGCAGTCACCATTTTGTTTTTGGCTTTAAAAAAAATGTCAGGGCCTTTTTATACTGCACGTGCATGCACACACCAAGCACACACCTATCTGGTCATGCAGCTTGGGAGGCAGTGAACTGGCAGTGAAGTAAGTTGGAATCCACCCAGCAGTGGGCTACTAGCCGGAACGCTAAATTGCACTCTCCGCCGTGGCTCGTAAGTGCTTGCAGGTCCAGCGTGATTTTAGCTTCTGCACCTGTGGAGGTAGCAAAATCATGCATGGAACTGCAGGCGTGCCCCTGTTTTGATGAGGTTTTTTTTCTTCCGCGCATGCTGAAACACAAGCGCACCTGTGGCGCCATGCATGATTTTGCTACCTCCACAAGTGCAGAAGCAAAATCGCGTTGGCCCCGCAAGCAATTACGAGCCACTGTGGCAAGCGCAATTTAGCATTCCGGCTAGTAGCCCACCAATGAATCCACCTCTTCTGCCAACAGCGAATTTTAAGTGGAATGATAGATTTCCAAGTGCTTAATACTATAACCAAACACATCTTCTCCTGGATTTCAGCCATTTTTGAGCAGGTGTGTCTATACATGAATATTTTAATGATGTGATGAAATTAAAACCAAATCTAATTTTTTGCAGAATTGTTAAACCTGGAAGGTTTCCTAATATGCCAGGAGCAGGCGGGCAGTGGCTCTGGGGCAAGGCTGGAGCCAGGGAATGGCGGATTCCCTGACCCGGCTGAAATTGATGGCAATCCAGGGCCTCGGGGAATGGAGGAGCCCTGGTGACCCCCAGTTCCTGACCCAGGGCAAGCAGGCAGTATGCTTACTTACCCTTGGTGAGCTGAGCAGAGCAGATGATGCACGAAAGCTTCTGGTGAGGCATGTAGTTGGGCTGCAGAGTGTACTGAAGGCTTATATAGGGCTTGGGTAGGCAGGGCAAACATCAAGTGAGTGTCAGACTGGTGGGCGGAGTGAGTAAGCACTGGGTGGGCAGGGCAAGTGAGTAGTAACCAGGCAGGTTGGGCAAGTGAGCAGCAACCAAGAGAGCAGTTTGGGGGCATGGCCAGCAAGATTTGGCAACCTTGGCCAAATTTCCAACACTGGTTCACACTAACGGGTGCGAACCGGCTGAATACCACCTCTGAAATATAGACACAGCTTGTGTGTGCTACCCAGTTTTCCAACCTTGTCAATTTGGGATTGCCAATACCAGATTAAAATAATGCAGGATATTCCTCCTGTTATGTCTGTGTGTTTGTGTGGGAAAGAAATATACTTGCATGTATGTGTATATGCACATCAGCCAAAATCTGTGTATCACCATCTGTATATAGTAACTATTCTGTCACAGAAGGCACTTTCATACCTAAGCACCCACATATATATATAGTGGTACCTCGTCTTACAAATGCCTCATCTAACAAACTTTTCACGATACGAACCCGGTGTTTAAGATTTTTTTACCTCTTCTTCCAAACTATTTTCACCTTATGAGCCCAAGCCGCCACCGTTGAGATGCCCCGCCTCCGGACTTCCGTTGCCAGCCAAAGGCTCCCGTCGCTGGGAAAGCCCACCTCTGGACTTCTGTTGCCAGCAAAGCTGCTGTGAATCCCAGCAAGAGGAGCCTCAGGGGAATCCCAGCAGTGCAAAAACACAGAAGTCCAGAAGTGGGGTTTCCCAGAAAGGGGAGCCTCAGGGAATCCCAGCAGTGCAAAAATGGGTGCTTTGTTGGCAACAGAAGTCCGGAGGTGGGGTTTCCCAGGGAGGGGAGCCTCAGGGAAATCCCAGCAGTGCAAGAATGGGTGCTTCGGCTGGCAACAGAAGTCCGGAGGCGGGGATTCCCAGTGGCATAAGGCAAAAGGGGTGAGTTTTGGGCTTGCACGCATTATTCGCTTTTACATTAATTCCTATGGGAAACATTATTTCATCTTACGAACTTTTCACCTTATGAACCTCGTCACGGAACGAATTAGGTTCATAAGATGAGGTGCCACTGTACTTGCATATTCCTTTCTTTCTAGAAGAGTTTTAAAAATGACATGTCCCCAGAAGTGAAGCTCTACCAAGAAGGAAAAAGAAAGGTGAAGAATAACTTTGCAGGGAAAAACAAACCTTGTTGAAGCATTAGAAAAATAGGCTAAATTTAATCAGGGAGAAGCTGTGCCTTTCCTAAATTGAATTGTAGTGATTAGGCTTATTTAAGCATCCATATTAGTGAGATCTGCCCGTGTTCACATCTTCTGTTTATTTGCTTCATTTCAGTATCTTCTCAGCAATCATGAAGTAGGGTGGGAGTTGTTTTACAAGTAACTATCTGGGGCCTCTCGTCTCTACAATACTACAGCTAACATATGCATCCAATCAGAATGCAGTCTCCTTGGCTACCAAAGCCCTATGAAAACTAGAAGCTTGAATCTCGGCTAATAATAAATATCTGTGCTCTGTCAAGCTGGCCAATTAATAGGAAGGAGAGTAAACAGAATGTGTGATCAAGGACAAGGGAAGATCTAAAGTCAGAAACTTTTGAGGGACAGCATTCAAAAACAACCATACATTTAAAACAGAAAAGGGGAGGTAGGTATGCAATAAACATAGCTAGGAATTGAAAGTAATGAGGAAGGCAAAATTTGTCAAATATCTGAACCTTCAAACATAGATGGTTGCAGAGATGCCATTTTAGGTTTCAACGGGAAGAAGTGAGTAAAACAGGCAAAATTCACAATATATTGGAAATATTTGATTTGGGATATATTGAAGACAGAACTCAATATTTTAAAAATATGTATTTTAAAATTATTTAACTGCCAAACTTTGGACATCTCAGAGTGACTATGGATAGACATTCCTGAAAAATGTGATATGAATATGGGCCCGCACCTTATTATATGGTAGTCTTGGATTTGAAAAAGATACACTATTATGCAGTTCTTCTGTGGACATAGAGGTGGTTGTACGTTCTCAGTCTGGAAGTGTAGAATCTAGCACAATGGGGGCATTGAATGTCCACTGTTGTAATAACTGGGTGTTATTCTGTGATGCCACTCATGGTTTTCTATCAGTTTGTGGTGATGTTTTGTCAGCAGCTGCAGCTTCTAGTTCCTTCTAGTTCCCTTGGGTAAATGACCCAGTGGCATAGGGTTTCTCCCCCCAGGATTTTGTAGTGCTTCCATGGTTGAGTCCGAGATCTCTTTCCTGACTCCAATACACTATAGAGCAGTGTTTCCCAACCTTGGCAACTTGAAGATATTTGGACTTCAACTCCCAGAACTCACCAGCCAGCGAACGCTGGCTGGGGAATTCTGGGAGTTGAAGTCCAAATATCTTCAAGTTGCCAAGGTTGGGAAACACTGCTATATAGCAACTGACAAAGCATATTGTAGTCATCCATTCTGACATTTCCCATCTCATCTGACCTTTGATAATCAGGCGCTCAATGCTGGTGGACACCACATGGCCCATGTCCTCTAGATTTGAGACCCAACCTTGCCAACCAATGCTGAACGTGCAGCAGAAAGCATACATGTGAATTGTACATACATGTGAGCCGGGGTGGCGCAGCAGGTAGAGTGCTGTACTGCAGGCCACTGAAGCTGACTGTAGATCTATAGGTCACCGGTTCAAATCTCATCACCGGCTCAAGGTTGACTCAGCTTTCCATCCTTCTGACGTGGGTAAAATGAGGACCCAGATTGTGGGGGCAATATGCTGGCTCTGTTAAAAAGCGCTATTGCTAACATGTTGTAAGCCGCCCTGAGTCTAAGGAGAAGGGCAGCATAAAAATAAAATAATAAAATAAAATAAAGTAAAATAAAATAAAATAAATAAAATAAAATAAAATAAAATAATAAAATAAATAATAAATACATAAAATAAAATAAAATAAATACATAAAATAAATAATAAATACATAAATAAAAAAAATAAGTTTCTCAAGTTGTTTGATATGTCTTTGGTACAGAGTCTAGGAATCACATTCGTATAGAAGAAAAGGGAGAACCACAGCCCTGTAAACTTTCAGCTTTGTGGAGATAACGATATTTCAGGGATTTATTTTAATGTTCATCTATTTGTATCTGCATATATGGGAATAAAACATCTGAGAAGAAACAAATGCAAATAGAATTGAAGGATTCCTTGAATTCCATTGATGTAGTTGCATTGATTCTGAGCATCCCTAGACTCACAAAGCTTATCCATCTTACAAACATGTTATGCTTCTGTTTGCATCTTTTGGTGGAGCTGCAGGTAACCAAAAGACTGTCCTTTTTCCCTCTCTTGCCAATGTTTGAAATATCCCGAGAGTTTGAATCTCTCCCTGATGGACATACTGATCTACTGCAGATTTAGTTTTGACATGAATATTTCCTTTTTCTCCACACAATTGAGATTCTGATATTCTCCCACAGTGGAGAACTTAATGCATTGAAAGAAACCTAGTAGGCAGGTGCACAATGCTCATTAAGCTGTCTTGCTAGCATCTGCCAATGCAATCAAGCCATTCCAGAGCTAAAAATCTTTCGGCACGTATTGGAGAAGGTTCCATCATTGCAAACCAGAGTCCTTCTGAAGGCTATTCTCCCCAGGGTGGTATCTGCAATGATTTTAAAGATTACCTTGTCATGAAGAGGTAAGATCCATGTAAATCCTTCATAGTTCTTTTACACAAAGAGGAAGAGGGGGGAGGGGAATACCATGAACGTGTGACGATTATCTGTGAAATTAAGTCAAGTTTTCAAAGAGAATTCAGCCTTTTGAAAACAGCTCTAAATAGCCTTCTCCTTAAGAAGCTTTTATAGGTGTTGGCAGTACTCTGCTCACAGCTGGATTCTGCACTTTTTCCCCCCTCTTGCACACATTTATGCCATTGTAAATTAGGAGTGGCTCATTTTAGCTGAGTGGCGCTTAACTGAGAGGATAATCTCAGTTCTTCAGAGGTCTTCTGATTTTATTGAAATGTTATCACCGGGTTCAGTCCCCAAATGTCAGCATCTTCATTCCTGATAGGTAATGCTGTCACATAATTAATAAGATGGTTACAGATGATCTTCCACTAATTAGGCAATATACTTGTTCTACTTACTAATTAAAGAATTACTCTGACATTTGGACTTCCTAAGCTGTCAACCTTTCATGTATGTGTATGTGTGGGTGTATACAATCAGATGCAGAAATACATAATGTTTTAAGTGTGTTTGTGTTTGTGTATGTGTGTTTTCCAGTAATAACTATTAGCAAGATCCTAAGGGCTACTTGATTAAAAAAAAGAAGAAGACATAATATATGAGAGCATGACATCGTCTCTTGCACAGATTATCACTATATTTCTTTATGTCTAATCAAACATGTATAAAAATATTTTTATTTTCTACAGTCACAATATTCTCTTGTATGAAGATGGCCATGCTGTTGTCGCTGATTTTGGAGGTAAAAGAATGGGACTTTTTTAAAAAACCCACAGTACATATTTCCATGCTCTGTAAAAAAAAACCAAGATGATATAATGATGTTACATGAGTAGATGAACTCTTTGGAATTTTCAGTACAGGTCACAGGTCATTTATAAATAATTGGCTTTGAGTAGCAGGAGATATTTTGCGGAAGTACTCACCCCTATGTACCAGCGGTGGTTTGCAGTGGTGGGTTCCTTCCAAGGCGGCCTAGAGTGCCACATTGGTAGAAACCCACTGATGATGCAATATTCGGCAATTTTTTTCTGGTGTCTCTGTATTGGAAGAAGCACTCCCGCCCATCCTTATCTTAAGGCTGACTTTTATTCTTCGTCTGAAGCACAGCTGAGAAGCTCCTTCTCAGGAGACGTTGGGGGAAAAATCACAGAAAATTGCATCATCAGTAGGTTCCTACCAGTATAGCGCTATGGACCTCACCAGTAGGAATTCACTCCTGGTGGGTTGCTACTAGTACATAGCAGTTCAGGCAACCTGGTAGTGGCAGGGGAAGGAGGCTCTGCCCATCTGCCTGGATGTCGTCAAAAATTCTCTGCACATACATAGAAGCATTGTGCACACGCAAAGCACCTGTATGCTCCCATTTCCAAGCCAGTAGCAAAGGTAAAGTGAAACCCACTAATGCTATGTATCTACAACCCTTGAAGTCTGGTCTGGTTCCAGGACAGGTTAGTACAGATGGTATTTCTGGAAAAAGAGAGGTCTACAAAATGACCTATCATTGCCTCATGATTGCAAAGTTACAATATTTTCATCTAGCAACTCTTAATTGTAGGTTTTTGTGTAAAAGAGCCCTGTGCTTAAAATAAATTCCTTTAAAAATGCAAAAATAAAGAAAATACCTGTACAGGATTTTCTGCATTAGAAGTTGCCATTTGTTAATAAATTGAAATACCCTTTTTAAAAAAATTCTTTGGAAGTATACTGATGTCTTTGTTGCTGAAATATTCAAATTAAAAAATGTGTGTTTTTACTAAGTTTTTTTTATGTTTCATGAAACCGATCACTTGGATACTCAGCTGTGATATTACTGTATTTCTATTTTTTCACTTAGTTGTTGTTCTGTCTGGGTGCCCCCAGACTTCAACACCAACTGGAAAAAACAGCCAGACACGCTGGTACAAACAAAGGCACTTTATAGTTTGAAAAATAAACACAGAGAAAAACCTGTTCTTCCCAACAGGCAGGCTATGAGACTTCACAGCAGAGTTCTGACAGCCAGACAATACAGCAGACTTCTTGCTGGCACACCCACCACTGTAGAGAATAAGACCCACACCTTTTCCCCCCAAGGTTTCAGTATTCAAAGTCACAAACCAGAATTCCAAGACGCCAAAGATCACAGCCAGGTCCCAGGACTCCCAAAGATAATACTCCACAAGCCAGGAAGGGTGGGTCTGCCTTTTCAGCCTTTCCAGAGAGCACCACACCCAAACCCAGCTGTTGCCTCTTTAGTGCTGAAAGTACCTGGCTAATTGTCCCCTTCGTTGTGTTGCTCTTCTCTGCCGGAGATCGATGATTGCTTGTGCATTTTCATCTAAGGAATCCAGGCTGCTTGCTGGGGAGAGCTCCCCCTCGGGGGACTCTGGCTGTCCTCCCTCTCCCTCAGCCTGAGATTCCTCCTCCCCGTCTGCCTGAACCTCCTGTTCCTCATCCTCCCCCTCTGAGCAGGAAGCCGGCAGAGGATCAGCCGTTCCCTGAGGGGCCTCAGACGGAATCACAACAGTTGTTAACTCTTTTTTCCACTTGTTTATCTGAACTAAGTGATATTGATTTAAATACTCTCCTCCCTTTGTTTTTTGCTTTAATTTTTAATCTTAGAATCAAGATTTTTGCAGTCTCTGGATGAGGACAATATGACAAAGCAACCTGGGGTTTGTCTTTTTTCCCTTTAACATTTTCATGAGTTTGAGTGTGTGTGTGTGTTATATATTGTACACGTATATACCGTATATATTAATCCAAGTTACAGTATATTGATAGTGTGTTCCATTGTTTATTGTCCACATTAACTGCTCAAGGGCGACAAGATTATTGAGCAAAAAATGTTCTTTCTGCTTTGCATGCAGCAATGGGTTGTAGTCTGCGTCAATGAATATTTATTTGTTTGTTTATTTGTTTGATTGTTGAATTTATGTTGCTGCCTATTCGCCCATGTCGACTCAAGATAGTTTACAGAATATAAAACCACATTTAAAACAATAAAAACTAACAAAAAGAATCAAATAAATTAATATAGTACAATATAACAAAATAATCCCCTCCTCCCTCCCACCCTGCCCAGGAAACAGCAGATTACATGTTCCATTTAATGAGCTCCATCTCACTCTGGTTCCCTAGGCCTGTTGGCAGAAACAGGTCTTCAGTGCCTTCCAGAAGATTATTAGAGTAGGAGCCATTCTTATATCTGGGGGAATGCTGTTGCAAAGTGAGCAAACCACCACATAGAAGGGCCTTCTTCTGGGTCCCACCAGGTATATCTCCCTCAGGGATGGGACCTGCAACATTTCCTGCCTTCCAACTCTGATGGGTCAGGTAGATGTGACTGGCAAGAGACAGTCCCTCAAATATTAATATTAATATCAGATATCCTAATGTTAGCTTATATTAGCAACTTTAGTTCAGAATCAAATGGTAACTCTTGGTGGATAGCTTCCCGCCTACTCCTGCTTATATTCTACTTACTTTATCCTTTCCAAGATTTCATTTCTTGTGAGACAAAAGTTGAGTTTTATACTAAGAATTCTCACAGAGAGCTTGCAAGTTTGGTGCCATTCTGAGAAAGTCCCTTTTCTCAAATTGTCATTGCAAAATAGAGTGGGAAACAATTGCCTGAGAGGGGAGATTTGAGTTGTGGTTGGTGGAACCTCACAGATTAAACTTGCTAAAGACGTCCCTAAGCATGCTGATTGCCACTGTGGATATTATTTTCAAAAATTTCTAGCCCAATTCACTAAATCAGAACTCTATCATTATATAAATTTCTTAGTAAGGCCTCTTTCAAATCTGAAGAATTGTGATCATTGGCATTACAGCCAAGACTTAATGATCCTAACTGGACTGGGGTTTTGATCACTAAGTGAAGCCTGTCATTAGGCAAAACATCACATGATAGTGTGTTTAGTGACGGCAGTTTACAGATTGCAACTATTTGGCCAGATTTGCAACCATACCATCATTAGGCAAGGACTTTCATGCTTCTCTTGACCAGCATTGCTCACCTCCCACTCAGGTATCTCTCAAATTTCTGCTATTTTGACTGCTGTGCACTTTGTCACTCTCACCAATCCCAGCTGACAGCCCCTTCCCCACAAAAGCACAAATGAGCAAGAGATCCATGGGTGGTAAGAGTTGAAGAGCGTGCTATGGTCATAAATGTGGAAGACTGCCAAGCATCCAATATTTTTATCCCATGACCAGGGGATGCTGCAACACCGGACCAGATTATCTCAGCACGAATCCCAATGACCAGTTAGGTCCCACAGAGTGGGCCTTCTCCGGGTCCCGTCAACTAAACAATGTCATTTGGCGGGGCCCAGGGAAGAGCCTTCTCTGTGGTGGCCCCGGCCCTCTGGAACCAACTCCCCCCAGAGATTAGAATTGCCCCCACCCTCCTCGCCTTTTGTAAGCTCCTTAAAACCCATCTCTGCCATCAGGCATGGGGGAAATGAGATATTCTTTCCCCCTAGGCCTTTACAATTTATGCATGCTATGTTTGTATGTATGTTTGGTTTTACAATATGGGTTTTGTAGTTGTTTTAGTATTGGATTGTTACATGCTGTTTTTATTACTGTTGTTAGCCGCCCCGAGTCTACGGAGAGGGGCGGCATACAAATCCAATAAATAAATAAATAAATAAATAAAATAAACAGCTATAACTCCAAAGATCAATTGTAACTATCATTCATTCAGCATCGTTGTAACTTTGAACGGTCGCTAAACGAACGGTCGCGAAACACGAACCACCTTTACTCATTGTAAATGGCACTGGCAACTTCATCCTCAATTGCAAACCAGAGGCTCATTCAGAGTAATAAACTGCTCAGAAGCACAGTCATTATTTCCAAGGTCTGAAAAGGGTCAAAGAAACCAGAAACTGGCTGTGACCTTCAGTAAGATGCACATACAAGATGCGGGAGCATAGAATTCAATCATTTGTAAATTCAGTGCTCATTAGTGCACTACATTTGCCACAGAGTACATGTTGCTCCTCTGTATCCAGACATACCGCAAAGGTTCGCCTGGTGCACCAGTTGCGACCCTATTTGGACCGGGAGTCCCTGCTTACAGTCACTCATGCCCTCATCACCTCGAGGCTGGATTACTGTAGTGCTTTCTACATGGGGCTACCTTTGAAAAGTGTTCGGAAACTTCAGATTGTGCAGAATGTAGCTGCGAGAGCAATCATGGGCTTTCCCAAATATGCCCATGTTACACCAACACTCCGCAGTCTGCATTGGTTGCCAATCAGTTTCCGGTCACAATTCAAAGTGTTGGTTATGACCTATAAAGCCCTTCATGGCACCGGACCAGATTATCTCAGGGACCGCCTTCTGCTGCACGAATCCCAGCGACCAGTTAGGTCCCACAGAGTTGGCCTTCTCCGGGTCCCGTCAACTAAACAATGTCGTTTGGCGGGACCCAGGGGAAGAGCCTTCTCTGTGGCGGCCCTAGCCCTCTGGAACCAACTCCCCCCAGAGATTAGAATTGCCCCCACCCTCCTCGCCTTTTGTAAGCTCCTTAAAACCCATCTCTGCCATCAGGCATGGGGGAAATGAGATATTCTTTCCCCCTAGGCCTTTACAATTTATGCATGCTATGTTTGTATGTATGTTTGGTTTTACAATATGGGTTTTGTAGTTGTTTTAGTATTGGATTGTTACATGCTGTTTTTATTACTGTTGTTAGCCGCCCCGAGTCTACGGAGAGGGGCGGCATACAAATCCAATAAATAAATAAATAAATAAATAAAATAAACAGCTATAACTCCAAAGATCAATTGTAACTATCATTCATTCAGCATCGTTGTAACTTTGAACGGTCGCTAAACGAACGGTCGCGAAACACGAACCACCTTTACTCATTGTAAATGGCACTGGCAACTTCATCCTCAATTGCAAACCAGAGGCTCATTCAGAGTAATAAACTGCTCAGAAGCACAGTCATTATTTCCAAGGTCTGAAAAGGGTCAAAGAAACCAGAAACTGGCTGTGACCTTCAGTAAGATGCACATACAAGATGCGGGAGCATAGAATTCAATCATTTGTAAATTCAGTGCTCATTAGTGCACTACATTTGCCACAGAGTACATGTTGCTCCTCTGTATCCAGACATACCGCAAAGGTTCGCCTGGTGCACCAGTTGCGACCCTATTTGGACCGGGAGTCCCTGCTTACAGTCACTCATGCCCTCATCACCTCGAGGCTGGATTACTGTAGTGCTTTCTACATGGGGCTACCTTTGAAAAGTGTTCGGAAACTTCAGATTGTGCAGAATGTAGCTGCGAGAGCAATCATGGGCTTTCCCAAATATGCCCATGTTACACCAACACTCCGCAGTCTGCATTGGTTGCCAATCAGTTTCCGGTCACAATTCAAAGTGTTGGTTATGACCTATAAAGCCCTTCATGGCACCGGACCAGATTATCTCAGGGACCGCCTTCTGCTGCACGAATCCCAGCGACCAGTTAGGTCCCACAGAGTTGGCCTTCTCCGGGTCCCGTCAACTAAACAATGTCGTTTGGCGGGACCCAGGGGAAGAGCCTTCTCTGTGGCGGCCCTAGCCCTCTGGAACCAATTCCCCCCAGAGATTAGAATTGCCCCCACCCTCCTTGCCTTTCGTAAGCTTCTTAAAACCCACCTCTGCCGCCAGGCGTGGGGGAACTGAGATATTCTTTCCCCCTAGGCCTTTACAATTTTATGCATGATATGTTTGTATGTATGTTTGGTTTTATAATAAGGTTTTTTTTAGTTGTTTTAGTATTGGATTGTTACATGCTGTTTTTATTACTGTTGTTAGCCACCCCAAGTCTACGGAGAGGGGCGGCATACAAATCCAATAAATAAATAAATAAAATAAATAAATAAATAAAACTGATTTGAGACAGTCTGAAATCAGTTTTGCGGTATGGAAGGCTGTTTGATTCAGCCTTCCATCCTTCCGAGGTGTGTAAAATGAGGATCCAGATTGTTGGGGGCAATATGTTGATTCTGCTATCCGCTTAGAGAGGGCTGTAAAAGCACTATGAAGCAGTATATAAGTATATAAATGCTATTACAGGATTACAAGATTTTTATGGCAATTCTCTCAGAAAGATTAAAAAATATATTAAATAAAATAATTAGCCCAGACCAAAACGGATTCCTACCTAATAGACAAATCTCAAATTGCACAAGGACAGTTCTAGATATCATAGAATACTGTGAAGCTCATCCAGGAGAACAAGTAGCCCTTGCATTCCTGGACGCACAAAAAGCTTTTGATAGCGTCAACTGGCAATACTTAATAGCTGTAATCAGAGAACTAAAACTGGGAACCAAATTCGAAAATATCATTAAAAATACTTATACAACACAATCAGCCAGAGCGATAATCAATAATGACATGACCGAACTAATTTCAATAGAAAAAGGGGTAAGACAGGGATGCCCAATGTCCCCTTTGTTATACATATTAACCCAGGAAATACTACTAAACAAAATTCGACTAAATAATGAAATAAAAGGAATTAAGATAAAAGACGAAGAGTACAAATTACAGGCATACGCAGACGATATTGTACTTTTCTTAGAAGATCCTATAAGTTCTGGCCCAGAACTAATTAGAGAAATAGAAATTTGTGGGAACTCTCAGGACTAAAAATTAATAAGCAAAAAACGATGCTTATGACAAATAATATGACTACAAAACAAATTTAAAAATTGGAAGAAATTACAAATCTACAAACTACAAAAACAATTAAATACTTAGGACTAATATTATCAAATAAAATTTCATCTCTCAAAAAAGATAACTATAACAAACTCATACAAGAAACTAATAAAAACTTAGAAAAATTGAAGGATTTGCAACTATCCATGTTAGGTAGAATCGCTGTGATAAAAATGGACATTTTACCCAAATTCCCCTACCTTTTTCAAACTGCCCCTATTAATATCGAACAAAAAAATTTCAAAGACATTAATAAAACTTTTTCAAAATTCATTTGGCAAAATAAAAAACCCAGAATTCAGTTCAGATACCTCCAAGACACCAAAAACAGAGGAGGATTAGGAGTCCCCGATTTGAAACAGTATTACACCGCAGCGTGCCTAACATGGCTAAAAGAGTGGATTAATCTCACTAATAAAAGAATACTGGTACTTGAGGGCCATGATCTACAGATGGGGTGGCATGCCTATTTATGGAGAGACGATAAACAAAAACAAACTGCCTTTAATAAACACATGATAAGAAAATCTCTCCTTAAAACCTGGTATGAGACTAAAAGAAAATTTTATAACAAAATTCCTAGATGGCTATCTACTATGGAAACCATAGTATATCCGAATCTGATAGACCCAACCAAGACCATAAAATATAAAGATATCTTACACCCAAATGGAGAACTTAAAACTAAACAAGAATTGGAATTACAAAACTATAGGATGGACGAGTGGACATATATACAAATAAAATCCAGATATAATAAGGATAAACAAACACCAGGTATAGCAAATTCCACCCAAACTCTGGACAAGATCTTAACAGGAAATGTGGAAAAACAGATAACCAAACTGTACCAGATTTTACTAGAACAGGAGAAAGAAAAAGAGATGATTAAAAATCCAATGGTAGCCTGGGAGAAAAATATACAAAGGGAAATCCATATAGCAGAATGGGAGAAAACATGGAATACAATAACTAAAATCACCCTATCATCAGCCTATAAAGAAAACTATTACAAATTATTTTACAGGTGGTATCTACCACCGGCAAGACTTGCCAAAATTTACCCAGCACTACAAAACGTATGCTGGAAATGCAATAAAGAAAAAGGAACTTTCTCCCATATGTGGTGGTCCTGCTCTAAAATTCAAAAAATTTGGGAAACAATTTACAAATGGTTAAAGGAAATCACGAAGGAGGAAATAGAGTACTCACCGGAGGGGATGCTCCTTGGAATTTGGAAAAGATCATACTCTAAACAAACCCTTTTTTAATTGACTCACATAAACACAGCTACAAGAATTGCAATAGCGCAAACATGGAAGAACGAACAGACTCCCAATGTAAATTTAATAATAGACAAGATATATACATGTGCAGAAATGGACGAGATGACAAACCTACTTAAGGGAAACAGAATCAATGAAACTAAAAGCATGTGGAACAATTGGCACGAGTGGATTCAAAGGAAAAGATTTGTATAATTCTATACAAAATAGCAGTACAAACCTTAAAAAAAAATGAAAATACCATTTGAATGTTTTTACCATGTTTTGCATTGCATAGTATTAAGTTAATATTATCTATATAACAACTGTAACCGGTAAAAAAGTTGGATAAGACCTGCAAACTGTATAAACAAATTGTGATATATGTATCTATAAAACAATAAAAAGATTTGGAAAAAAATAAATAAAATAAAATAAATGCTATTGCAAAGTCTAAATACTATTCAGTAAAATTGTATTTCAGAGTGGAAACGTGTACGATGAAAACTGTTCCGGTGTTATGCAGGCCACGAATCCAAAATGCAATCTATAATCCCTTTGTTGCACGTTAATATGGAAACAATCCAATCACTATGCTTTCTTTTCATTCATGGAATTATTTCATTAGCCTAGTGCCAGAAAACAAACAGAAATAAAATAGAGAAGAGATAGGTTTCCCTTGTGGAGAAAACTAACATACAGTTATTGCATTATTGATGTTGTCTTGATATATAGAATCTGCGCTGGATGGCCCCTGAAGTATTCACACAGTGTACACGGTACACCATAAAAGCTGATGTTTTCAGCTATGCCTTGTGTCTCTGGGAACTGTTAACAGGAGAAATCCCATTTGCTCACCTAAAGCCAGGTAAGACTCTGAGCCAGTTTAACATTGAACTTGTTGCACAACAAAGCAATGCTCTGCATGTGAATAATTTCAACTGGGTTTTGAGGAATGCTTGCCTATTTATTTGTTCTGTTTAATATTATGAGGTTTCAGGTTTTACATAAAAACCGTAGAGACAAGGTATTGCAATCAAGTCACAGTTCTCATTGAAATCAGGACCTCATTTTTTAAAAGAAAAGATTCATACAAGCAACTGAATAGCTGATAATAACATTTAGCCCTTAGGTACTTCCTCAAAATGGGTTCAGGCTTACTAGAATTTTAATATTCTGTTCCAGTAGGGATTGGTGCTTAAAAGATAATAATATGTTGATGGAAAAATACCAGAAAGCAGAGGCAGAAAAGTACCCACATCATAGTCAGGCACATGTGCTGCCGAGGTGGGTTCTTGCTGGTTTGGACTGGTTCTGTAGAAGCGTTAGTAACTTGCTGGCCTGGGTCACTGGAACAAGCAGAGATCCAGGCCTGTCACTCCCCTGAGCCATTTCTCTTGGCCACCTATTGCGCCGCCATCTTGATTTTTGCTTCTACACATGCACAGAAGGGGGGATTAGTACTATGCATGTGTGTGAATATGCACAATGCACACTCGTCCACATGGTGTGTTCCTGAGTGAACCAGCAGTAGAAGAATCTGGAACCTACCCCTGATGTGCTGGGGAACTTTCATATCTAAAACCGTGAACTAAACGAATTAGTCCAGTGTCAATTATTGTATTTTAGAGTTGTGTAGTTTCAAAGGGACCCTGGACATCTTCTAGCTGACACTCTTCAGATCAGGATTTATATCTGAATGCATAACATTTGTCAATTTAAGAAGATGTTTGAACTTCCTTTTCAAGATTTGAGGATGGATGGAGGATGATCAGTAACCTTATATGGATTTGGTGGAACCTAATCCTTTTTTTTTTTAAAGAGAAAGGAAATCATGTGCATTGTACTGACTTCTTTTGGATCCAAATTCTGGCTGCTGCTACCAAATACAATCTAAACAAAAGAGGTTTCTGGAGTTAGTTTACTATAGTAACCACAGAAGTTCTATACTGTAAATAGATTCTCTGTTTTATACTTTTCAAGAAGTATAACAGAGAAGGATGGGGCAGGAAAAGGTCCATCTCTGTGGGAAACAACAGTGTCTTCTCATTCCTTCTTCCCAGCTGTCTCTTCCCAGAACTTGCTACAGCCAACTCACTGTGACCAACTCACCATGATCCAGATGCCACAGCCCATTTACTGCAGCCAATTCATCATGGACAACTTGCTGCAAGATAATTTAAAATTTATATTTAATTATTTCAAATAAATTAATTTTAATGTTTGCCATTCACATTTCATTCTATACCTCCTTTTGCATTTTTTCTAAGATTCTATTCCATTATGTATGTACATTTGTATGTGTGTATGTATGTATGTATGTATGTATGTATGTATGTATGTATGTATGTATGTATGTATGCAGTGATGGACTCCTACAGGTATGGTCAGGTAGGCAGAACCAGTAGAATTATTTTTTTCCCCCTTCTGGGCTCTGGGTATGTTTTTCCTATCACAGTAAATGAAGTTGAATATGTATAATTTTAGAAGAGCTGTGTGTATATATGTGTACATACACACACATTTTGTATAGTAGATAATGTATATTTTTGTGTGCCTGTATGTAATATGTATGTACACATATGACATATATACATAGAATTAAATAGTATATTTTGGATGTTCAGTAATAGTAAATTGATAGGGAAATTGTATCTTTTTGAGGCGAGGAGAGGCCAGGCGCCCTAACCCTAATCCAAACCCTTGATGTGAGTGATGTCAAGTTGGCCACCCTTAAGCCAGTCACATGACCTTCAAGCCATTCCCACTTGATCATATGGCTGGCAAGCCGCACCCACAAAATAAGCCATGCCCATAGTGTGGTAGTAAAATTTTTTGCAGCCCTTGTATGTATGTATGTATGTATGTATGTATGTATGTATGTATGTATTAGTGTAACTTTTGTCCGACAGCAAGATGTCCTGCAGTGAATTGGCCACAGCGAATTGGCTATGGCAAATTGACATAGACCTACTATCTCCCTATTGATTTTTTCCAGGTTTTTCCTTATTGCTATTAACAGCCAAATGCTTTCACAGTGCTAACAGTCTTCTAAACCCTAAGGAGCTTGCAGTCTGAAAGATTTGCCTGAATCTTCCTGTTTTAGCATGTATCTGTTCTTTATCACTAATTAGCTTCACTTGTCTTCTAGAAAAGCTCTCCATTCCATTTCTCCATTGCTGAGTTTTTCAGCATCATTATTCCTCCAATGCATTTAAAGCTACATATTTATTGAACTTCTGTTCTTATATTTTGTTGGTGAGAACAGAAGAAGATTCCTTTATTACCCTTCCTTCTGAGAGCTTATTAAATCCAGATTTACATTTCTTCTGACTTTTATGGAGTTATTATTGTTTCCTTAGTCCAATCTTTTTTGGTCTCCTCCTCTCTTCCTTTTTCAGCAAAGCAAATTATATCTTTTAATTGATGGGTTTGCTGGCATTAATTTATTAACCCTGCTGTTCTGTTCGGGTCGTATGTGACCCGAAGCCAAGTTTGAGTCCCTGTAAAAAATTTTCCCTGCATATCTGAAACTTGAAATTTCATGACTTTTCATCATTTCAGGGGTTCTCTCTATGAGAATTTTTTTGGGGGGGTGGGGGGCTTAGTTTTTGCTGAGCAAAAAAAGTTCCTAATGTTATGTTCGGGTCACATACGACCCGGACCGAAAACACTTCATTTGAAGTGCTTATGTTTGGTCAATTTGAAAACTTTTTTCACTTGGAAAGTAGTCTGAACATTTCTGCACACAATGATATGAAAATTGAAATGAAAAAATTAATCCTTATTGGTTTATTTTGCACATAAATGTGCCGCCCCCCCCCGTTTTTGTGATTTTTTTTCAATTTATGGATAGTTTTGCTTGCAAAATCCATTCTATTTTACTGGAGTTGGTGTGGGATTGGTAGCTTGAACATTTCTGAATATAAGAAAAATATAAAGGAACTGAAAAAATGATTCTTACTGGTTTTTTAACATCAGAAATAAGGCCTCCCCCCCCCTCGGCTGCTTGCAATCATTTTCACTTTTTATTTTTTTATGCTCCAAATCCGAAATATTCTTTAAAATCTTAGGCATTCATTTACTCAATTTAACAATTCTGGTCATCAAAAAATATTTTTGGGGTGGTGGCTAATTGTTTTCTGGGCAAAAAAAAATCATAACTTCAAATCTGTTTCTGTTCGTATATGACAGGACCATAAATATTTTTTTTAGGTACTTGAATTTAATCTTTTTGAAAACTTTTTCAACTGGAAAACTAGTTTGAACATTTATGAACATAATGATATGAAAATTGAACTGGAAAAATTGAGACTTACATTTTTATTTTGATCAAAAAGCCCCTCCCCCCATCCTTTTTGAATTTCGTGTCAATTTATATTTTTTAAGGCTACAAATCCCTAAGGAATTTTCCCCCAAAAGGTTTGATATACTAAATTGAACAATCCTGAACATAAGAAAAATATAAATGAACTGAAAAAAATGACTCTTATTGGTTTATTGTTTTATACTCGAGTATAAGCCTACTCGAGTATAAGCCTATTTGAGTATAAGCATGGGGGCCCATTTATGAGCAAAATAAACCAATAAGGATCATTTTTTCAGTTTAATTTTCATATCATTATGTTCAGAAAGGTTC
The DNA here is from genome assembly GCF_031021105.1 of Erythrolamprus reginae. Classification (NCBI taxonomy): domain Eukaryota; kingdom Metazoa; phylum Chordata; class Lepidosauria; order Squamata; family Dipsadidae; genus Erythrolamprus; species Erythrolamprus reginae. Next base: position 89,781,390 of record NC_091952.1, read on the forward strand.
AAGCTACCAATCCCACACCAAAATAGAATAGTAAAATAGAATGCATTTTGCAGGCAAAATTATCAATAAACTCAAAAGTTTTGATATACTAAATTGAACAATCCTAAACATAAGAAAAATAGAAATGAACTGAAAAAAAATGATTCTTATTGGTTTATTTTTGAATATAAGACCATATCATTTTATACTCGAGTATAAGCCTACTCGAGTATAAGCCTATTTGAGTATAAGCATGGGGGCCCATTTATGAGCAAAATAAACCAATAAGGATTAATTTTCTCAGTTCAATTTTCATATCATTGTGTGCAGAAATGTTCAAGCTACCAATCCCACACCAACTTTAGTAAAATAGAATGGATTTTGCAAGCAAAACTATCCATAAATTGAAAAAACTTTCACAAAAACGGGGGGGGGGAGGCACATTTATGTGCAAAATAAACCAATAAGGATTAATTTTTTCAGTTCAATTTTCATTCCATTGTGTGCAGAAATGTTCAAACATGTTTCCAGGTGAAAAAAGCTTTCAAAAAGACCAAACATAAGCACTGCAAATGAAGAGTTTTCGGTCCGGGTCAGGGTGACCCGGGAACATAACATTAGGAACTTTTTTCGAACAGAACAGCAGGGTTAAATCTGTTCAAGTAGAGGAATGAAGTTTTGATGCAGAATATGGCCGGCCGTTGAAGTAGTTTTGCAACTAAGTTTTTGAAATTAATTTTTTATTAAATAAAATTTTAACAGAATAAAAACAATATGAATTTAAAGAAAAGGCAATATAAATGTAAAGTAAAAGAAAAGAAAAGTAATGAACAAGAAAGAAAGGATGCTAAGAAAGAAAAAATATTAAAAAGTGGCTTCCAATTTTCTTTACATGATTTAAAAATGTATTTATATTTTATCCTCTCTAAAGATATATTGTGGTGCTTTCTTTCATATTTTAGCATTTCCAATAATCAAATCCTCCCCCCCCCCCTTTTTCCAAATCTTCAAACTAGTTTTTGTCTGTTAGATTTGATCTTCCATTTTTTGTTAATATCTTTATCTTTTGATTATTAATTTTAAAGCCAGCTAGCGCACCAAAATCTTTTAATTTTTCCATTAATATCTCTATTCCGGGAATTATTTCAGAATTCTTACCATACCATCAGCAAATGCCTTTCCCTTTCACTCTTCATTCCAGCAATTACCTCTTCCTGCGTTATAATTTTAATCAATACTTTAAGATCTGGAATCAACAAAAGCATTCTTGCCTTGCCCCTTTTTGGAACTCACAAGGTTTTGTTAATTGTCCATGCTACTAGATTTGTGTGTTTCTTGAAATTAAATTATTACGTATTGTCATTCAGATTCTGCCACAAAATATACGTAAAATTCTTTCTTTCCCATTTTGATCTTACTTATTTTATTTATTCATTTATTTGTTTGTTTGTTTGTTTGTTTAAATTTCTATGCCACCCAACTCCCAAGGTATTCAGGGCGGCTCACAACAAAAAGCTTATAGATCAATATAAAAAACATTTCAATTTAAAATAGTTACAGTCATCCATACATTTATGGGCTGACCTCGCTAATCATCCCTGTTGTAGTAGCTTCTTTTACTATGTGGGAATAAGATGTCATGCCGAGTTAAGTCCAGAAAACCATACCTCTGGCTATGCAAATATGGAGATCTTTGTCTCACTTTGTTATATTGTCTGCAGTATAGTTGCTTAGGAAAAGTCACTGGGATATTAATGAGAGGAATAGGGCATGGGTGGGTTCTAACTTATCTCACTGTCGGTCCGCTGCCTCCCAAGTGGCGTGGGCGCAGGTGAGTTTTACCCATTAAGGCTGACTTGTTGCAATTCACCATGATTAATTAAGAAACTATCAGAAACTAAACTACAGCCTATACCTCTATCATAACATGAGGCAGAAGGCAGTTCTCCCATGTGATAAGTAGAGTAGTAGATGCTTGGAACAAACTTCCAGCAGACGTGGTTGGTAAATCCACAGTAACTGAATTTAAACATAACTGGGATAAACATATATCCATCCTAAGATAAAATAAGGGCAGACTAGATGGACCATGAGGTCTTTTTCTGCCATCAATCTTCTATGTTTCTATAAGTATAGCACAAACCAAGTAAATGGAAAATATTACAGCAGAAGTATATTTAAATAATGGAGGGATAGTAAAAGAAAAAGACATAGTATAATGATATCTCCTTCAATTTCTCAATTATAATATAAAACACATATTAGCTGGAACTATCTATATTTGACACCTCTCCCATTGTTGTATTATTTTTAAGAAAAGACAACAACCTACTTAATTTTAATAGCAAATATTCTGGGTTTTTTTTTAAAAAAATGGTGAAACTTGACAATTGAACTGATTACTATACACATTACAGGGTAAAAAGTTTCAGTTATTTACAATGTCACATCTTTAAAATCCACCCCAGGAAAGGTTGGGAGATGGCCTGAATACAGGACATTTTATACACCTTTACCCTTTGAGTATCATATGTAAAAAAAAAATTATAAATTTCTAAACATATGCATGTTGATCCATCTATGCTAAATACAAGTCATATAGCATCCAATTGTATCATTTAGTCTTCCTATGACAATCATCAGATTACAAACAATTTTAATACTGTAGTGTTATAGCATTTATATTCAGAACTCTATTGTGTTGAATATCATCCAGGTCATGGTTGTCCCAAAGGTGCTTTTTCAAAAGACAACTGGGCTTCCTTTGTTTCTCTTGAAGATGTATTGTGCTGACTGATTGAATATACAATTGGACAGCCAATAAAAAAATTGTTAGGGATCATCTCTAATTATTTCAAGGGAGCAAGTCCCACTGAAATCATACAGTATAATGCCATAATGCCATTTATTCCAGAATGAGCGAAGATTACATTATAAAAGTCATGAATCATTAGAATAAATATCCCAGGATAGAAAACCATTCTATGAATGTGATCAGGGCATTATTTCATCATGTCGTTCTCTTACCTCCTAATTAATTTGATTTGTGATTCTATCTTAGAAAACACTTTTATTCTGAAATATTAAGAATTGTAAAAGAGGAACATCACTAATGCAAGGGAAATAGATTACTCTATATCAGGGGTCCCCAAACTTTTTACACAGGGGGCCAGTTCACTGTCCCTCAGACTGTTGGAGGGCCGGACTGTAAAAAAAACTATGAACAAATCCCTATGCACACTGCACATACCTTGTTTTAATGTAAAAAACAAAATGGGAACGTACTATTTGGGGGGGGGAAAGAAGTCTGAGATTCATATATGTTTATGTTTTGTTTTTAATTTTCTTTTGTTAACATCTGATTGGTTATACAAGGTTTTCTTGGTTTATAGAAAAATATATAAAAATATTTATAGAAAAATATATAAAGAAAGAAGAAAGCACTTTGGCATAATGGTTAAGTTAGAAATATAATTGGTGTTGTACTTTTAGAAGGAACATTAAGGAGGGAATTTAATTAAAAGAAAAGTATGTACCTGGATCACAACATTAGAAAAAAAAACTTTTGCAACTTTTTTGATGATTGATATTAGTTACTGACAAAATACTGCATTTTATTCAGGGAAAATTAGATGGTACATTGTATTGTTTGAATGTACGATGAGAGAATTTTTTAAAAAAATTTACATCGCCCCCCCCAAAAAGTCCTTCCTTCCTCCACCCCTCAATTCATTTCATTCTTCCTTCCTTCCTTGTTCCCTCCATTTCTTCTTCTTTCCCTCCCTCCCTCCTTCCCTCCTTTCCACTTCTCTCTTCCCTCTCCCTTTTTTTCCTTCTGTCTCATTTGTTTTGTTTCCCTCTCCCTCGTTCTTTCCCTCCATCATTTTCTCATTTTTCTCTTTCTCTCTCTCACATTCCCTCCCCCTCACTTGTTTTCTCTCCCTCTCTCTCATGCTTTCCTTCTCTCTCTCTCTCCTTTTCTTCTCTCTTCCTTCCTCTCTTCTTTTTTTTTCTGCCCTGCAACGCGCCGCGAGCCAGTCGGCTGCAAGCAGAAGCTCCAAGACAGTGGCACCAACGTCGGGTCGCAGTACATTGCTGGCGCTGCGCTGGGCCTGGGCACAGGGCTGGCACTGGCCCGCTGGCTGGGCCGGGACGGAGGTGCCAGCCCCATGTCCAGCGCAGCGCCAGCAATGTACGTAACACATCAAGCCGCCGGCGCCGGTGCCTTGCAGCCAACCGCCCCACCGCCGCCTTACGGCTACTGCTTAGTGCCCCCCCCGCTCGACCCACATTTGGCGGCGCCACCTTCGCGGCTTGCCCTGCTGCCCCGCGCCCGCCAGAGCTGCCCAGTGCAGCCGAAGCCCGTGGCGGAGTAGGCGGCGGTGGCTGCTTCAGGCCCGCCCCCAAGCTGAGCTTCCTTTGGCTTCCTTCGATGCAAAGCTGCAAAGCTCACCTGCCGCCTCGAAGGAAGCCAAAGGAAGCTCAGCTCAACGAGGACCGGGTGTTGGTCTCTTGAAGCTGCAGCCGCCGCCGCCCACCAAGGAGATCCCTTCGCCCGAACGGAGGCGGCGGCGGCGAGCTCAAGGAACCAAGAGCCGGTCTTTCTCCGCGCTGAATTGTTGCAGCCTCTGAGGCCGCCTCTGCCTCCGCCAAGGGACCAACAGCCGGTCCTTTTCGGACCGAGGCCGCCCACCGAGGAGATCCCTTCGCCTGGAGGCGGATGCGGCCTCAGAAGCTGCAACAATTCAGCGCGGAGAAAGACCGGCTCTTGGTTCCTTGAGCTCGCCGCCGCCGCCTCCGTTCGGTTTTTTTTTTGCACCGGTGAGGGAGAGAGAGAGCGGGAGAGTGCTGCTTTTTTGCTTCTTCACTGCCCGCGGGGAGCCTGGAAGCCCTGCAAGAGCGTCTGGAGGGGGCAGTAAACAAGACCGGCTCTTGAGCCCGCCACCGCCGGTCTTGTTTACTGCCCCCTCCAGACGCTCTTGCAGGGCTTCCAGGCTCCCCGCGGGCAGCGAAGAAGCAAAAAAGCAGCACTCTCCCGCTCTCTCTCTCCCTCTCTTTCTTGCGTTATTTCTCTCTCACACTCCCTTTCTATGTCTCCCTCTTTCTCTCTCTCTCTCTCTCCCTCTCCGCAGCAGACCCCCCACACGCCAAAAGTGCCCAAGCGCGCGCAAACCTCACCGGTGCAAAAAAAAAAAAAAGCAAAAAAGCGGCACTGGAGGGACAAAGACGGTCTGCAGCTGAGCGTCTGGAGGAGGAGGAGGCGGAAAGCCAGGGGGCGGGGAGGAAAGCAATTGGCCAATTTCTTTCTCAGAGGAACTGTTGCTGCTCTGCCATAGGGTGCTTTCCTCCCCGCCCTCCTGGCTTTCCTCTTCCTTGCCGCCGCCAGACGCTCGGCAGCAGAGTGGAGAGGACATTCGGAACTTAGTATATTATAGATGGTAAAATCTCGTACGCTGCCACGGGCCGGGTAAATGACCTCAGCGGGCCGCATCCGGCCCGCGGGCCGTAGTTTGGGGACCGCTGCTCTATATCATACTCTATCCAAATTCTCCTTTTCCTTGTTACAGAGGTAGACCCTGAACTGAACTGAATTGAACTAAACTAACTAAAGTAAGGTAAGGTAAGGTAAGGTGAAGTAAAGTAAAGTAAAGTAAAGTTAAAGTAAACATAAACATAAACATAAACCTGAGGCGTGGAATCTGAAATAAACTACTTTTGAACAGTTTTGTTTTTTCAGCACAAAACAGACTGCTTAGGTATGTTAAGGCTTACAAGGCTAAAACAAATTCAGTTCACTAACCTTTAAATGTTGGCTTCATATTCTGAATCTGCTTTTGGGGATGATCAATAATTCAGCCTCATCATCTTCTTATTTACAGCCGCTGCAGCAGCTGATATGGCCTATCATCATATCAGACCTCCAATTGGCTATTCAATTCCCAAGCCTATCTCCTCTTTGTTAATGAGGGGCTGGAATGCATGTCCTGAGGTAAGTAGGTTCCCTCCATGTCTTCTTAAGCAACATTGCCCATAGATTCTCACAGGAGGAGAAATGGCAGATCAACTAGCCTATTGCTTGTATTTCAGCATGGACCAATACTCTACATGTACTTCCTATTTGCTGGGATGCAGGCAGCAATATCTTGTCTTGTGATATATTCTCTAGATCCTAAATTAAGACAGTATGAGCATGTTAGAAGTTAAGCTGGGTTTTGGTGGTTCTAGTGACATAATATCCAAAATAAGTCAAGCTGACATCATTTGCCTTAATGTTAACAGGGAATGCTGCACGAGGCATTGAAGTGCTGGTAATCTTCTCTGTCTAAAAACAAAATCATTTTAAAACTATTGTGTGGAAGTCTCAATTGATCAAATGTATGATTGGTAGTAGAAGTAAATGTCTATTGGTCTGTCTGGTGATGATCATGGTATAAGGAAGTTTAAAAACTGAAATGTGAAAGAAATGTAAAAGAAATATATTGAAAGAACATGTGCTAATGAATGAAGTAATAAATAATATAACAAATCAAAAAGAAAAACAATAGAATAACAGAGTTGGAAGGGACTTGGAGGTTTTCTAATCCAACCTCCTGCTCAAGCAGGAGACCATATACCAGTGATGGCGAACCTATGGCATGGATGCCACAGGTGGAACATGGAGCCATATCTGCTAGCACACAAGCCGTTTCCCTAGCTCAGCTCCAGTGTGCATGTGTGCCAGCCAGCTGATTTTTCACTCTCACAGAGGCTCTGGGAGGGTGTTTTTGGCTTCCAGAGAGCCTCTGGGGGAGATGGGGGAGGGTGTTCTTACCCTCCCCTGGCTCCAGGAAAGCCTTTGGAGCCTGGGGAGAGTGAAACATGAGCCTACTGGGCCCACCAAAGTTGGGAAACAGGCCTTTCTTGCTTCCATAGGGCCTCCAGGGGGCAGGGGAAGGTGTTTTCGCCCTCCCCAGGCATTGAATTAGGGACAATCAAATTCTGTCATGAATATTTTCCTTGTTTCTTGGTTGGCTCTCTCTTTGATCAGTTCCCATCCATTGCTTCTTATTCTGCCTTCAGCTGTTTTGAGGAATAGGTTGACCCCCCTCTTCTTTGTAGCAGCCCCATAATTACTGGACCATTGCTATCACGTCAGCCTAGTTCTTTTCATTAAACTAGACATTCCTAATTCCTGCAAACCTTCTTCATATGTTTTAGCCTTCATTCCTTAATCATCTTTCTTGCTCTTCTCTGCACTCTTTCTAGAGTCTCAGCATCTTGTTAATATCTGCATACAATATTCCAAGTGTGGTCTTATCATGGTACTAAAATGATACTAAATTATACAAAAGTGAGAATGGTTACAGAATGATACAATAATGAGAATGATGGGAAGATATTATAGAATGTTAGAGAGAGAAGTAGAAAATGGCCACAGAGGAAAAAAATCAAATGCCCTAGGATTAAAAGAACCAGAGAAATTTCAGAGCACTTTTAATAGAAATAAAATATATTTTCAAGCTAAGAGAAAAGTCTGAATAAGGACCCTTTGAGAAGAAAGGATTAAAAATAAAAATAAGAAGCTGTTTTGAGGTTTGCATGGGAATGAGAGAGATTGTCGAATAATGCACTTATTTGAAAATCTCTACACTGAAAAGGTCTAAGAAAAAATGGATGGAAATAAAATCATAAATGTTGTCATACTAACTGAAAAATGCTAAGGCTTGGAGGTATACAGCACATAAGTTGAGAAATGTTAAAAATATGTATATGGTCTCCTTGTGCAATTGCTGTGCATCTTTCTTAATTTGTGTGCAAAGACTGAATCTGCACATGATAATTGGAAGAACGTTGTTACTCTTCCCTACATTTTTATTTATTTATTTTGTTCAAAACACAATGAAGGTTACAGAGGATATACTCGTAGTAGAATATATCAATGAAAGAATAGAAGAGAAGATATAGGAATAAAATATATTAATGAAAGAACAAAAGAAGAGATATAGGAATAGAAGAAAAGATATAGGAGATATAGGAGAGACAATAGGACAGGGGACGGGAGGCACACTGGTGCACTTATTGACCTCTTAGGAATCTGGAGAGGTCAACCGTGGATAGTCTAAGGGTAAAATGTTGGTGGTTAGGGGATGACACTACGGGGTCCGGTAATGAGTTCCACGCTTCGGCAACACAATTGCTAAAATCATATTTTTTACAGTCAAGTTTGGAGCGGTTAATATTAGGTTTGAATCTGTTGTGTGCTCTTGTGTTGTTGTGGTTGAAGCTGAAGTAGTCCCAGACAGGGAGGACATTGCAACATATGATCTTGTGAGCAATACTTAGATCATGTTTAAGGCATCATAGTTCTAAGCTTTCTAGACCCAGAATTGTAATCAAGAGAAATATAGGAAATGCACTGGAATACTTAGAATGTGTGTCTGGTACGACAAGGAATGATAGACTCAAGCATGGATTATAGATGCTGAATGAATATGAATTTAATGCAGAAGTGAGCATCTAGTAAAAAAAGAAGCATTTGGAGTGGTTTGATCATGCAGAGTGAGCGAATAAGGTTTGAATAGAAAAACAAATATATGATAGAAGAACAAATGTGTTGAGAGGCAGGGAGGGGGAGAAAATAATGGTTGGATAGATTGAATGAGTCCCTTCAAAAAAATCAAGGTGAGAAATTTAAACAAAAGGAAATGTACAAAGTGGTTATTAGATGCAGTGGAAGCAAGGATTGTTAGCAAGGAGAAAAGCTGAGGAGAAGAATAGAGAATACTGTTAATGCAGTGACAATTTCCTGATAGTCTCTCATCTAAATGAGTCTGCCCGCTCAATTCTCTTGAGCTCAGCCTATGTGTTAACCATATTGCATGATGCGAGGCTATAATCTGCAGCAGCAGATTTTCCAAATTTTGATTGAAGTTGGAGAGCCAGTTTGGTGTAATGGCTAAGAGAGTAATGACTCAAAAATTTGAAAAATGCCTAAATTGAGTCTGCTGGCATATCTCTCCCTCCCTTCATTCTCCCGCCCAGAAAAGAGAAACAATTTTTTCTCTCTCTCTAGGCCACCCTGAACAATGGCAATCAGCAGCAGGTTGAGCCTCAAATGTATCCCTGGTGCCATGGCTGCCATTCAAAAAGACCGAAACTTGCCATTCCCCAAGAAACACAAGCCTTGGGAACCAGCACAATTGTTGCACACCACTTACTTTCAGGGACTGCCCTCTCTCTGTTTCTTCGACTCACACAAGGTCTTTGTTCCGGAATCAGTTTCAGTGGATGCTTCTTGAATGGCCTCTCTCATGTAATTTTTGGAGGCTAAAGAGGTCGCACAAGGGCATGGACCTCTTGTGTAAGCTTCTCCGCCACAGAAGAGCATATCCCATTATCTCATGACCTCCACAGCCTCCAAAAATTGAATGAGAACAGGGTGTGCTTTCAAGAATTGTTGTTGTTGGGTGTTGGTAAATACTGGTGTGTCACCCAAAACATTGTGGTGTGTCACCTTTGACACATGGGTCATAGCTTCACTATCACTGCACAGTTTGGCAGTTTGAATCTCACCAGGCTCAAGGTTGACTCAGCCTTCCATCCTTCTGAGGTCAGTAAAATGAGGATCTAGATCAGTGATGGTGAACTTTTTTTCCTAAGGTGCCGAAAGAACATGCGTGAGTGCTATTGCACATGTGCAAGTGCCCACACCCATAATTCAATGTATGGGGAGGGGAAAAACAGCTTCCCCTGCTGCCCGGAGGCCCTATGGAGGCTGGAAATGGCTCTGGTGGGCTCAGTAGGCTCGTGTTTTGCCCTCCCCAGGCTCCAAAGGCAAAAACATCCTCGCTCCATCCCCCCAGAGGCTCTTTGAAAGCCAAAAATGGCCTCCCAGAACCTTTGTGCAAGCCAAAAATCAGTTGACCAGCACACACATGCATTTTGGAGCTGACCTAGGGCAACAACTCGTGTGCCAGTAGATATGGCTCCACATACCACCTGTGGCATCCATGTCATAGGTTCGCCATCATTGACGTAGATTGTTGGGGGCAATATGCTGACGCTGTAAACCATTTAGAGAGGGCTGTAAAGCACTGTTAAATGGTATATAAGTCTTAAGTGCTATTGCTATTAAGGCATGAAGAGAGAAAATTGAGGACTGAGATCTAATCCCTCCTTAGGCTTGAAGCCAGTTGGGTGACTTCTGTCCTAGGAAGGAGGCAATAGTGAAACACTTCTGAAAAACCTTCCCATTGTAACTACAGAGACTAGTCCAGGCAGACTCTGAGATTCAGACACATTTGAATGGAAGAAAAAAATACAGGGCTATAATCTGCAACAGATTTTCCCTTATGCTGATAGAAGTTAATTGGCATTTCCCCCCCTACATAAAATAGACGATCCTATACTTCACTGGCCTGTAATAGCCTCGGGCTGCCATCCAACCTCACTCTAAATAACATGGTGTGAAGAAAAAGCTTTCAGGAATTAAAAACTGAGAAAGATAGCTGGAAATTGCCTCTTCGTTTCCTTTAAGACATTAATAAAGGAATATGTAACATGTTACAAAGTTACATACATTTTTAATTGGTTAAAACAATAAGTCAAGCATTATATTTCAGAACTGATGTCTGAATACAAATAGCAAATTCACCAAGAATTGATCTTGTTACAGTAAAATCAGCCTCATTATACAAGAAGGAAGTAGTTGGCGGCTCAAGGAAATGCCAACTTAAAGAAAATTAAAACCTTAAAATTAAAACCTTAACAATGCATATTGATGTTTACTGAGAAAGACAATGGGAACTGTTGTTGTTTTGGGGCCTTTCTCTTTCTATGACTTCAAAAGCTGCCTTTCAAGTAACTGAAGTTTTCTTTGGGTGATATAAGAAAAAGCTTCATAGTTAAATTTCTGCATTTCTTATGCATAAAATACATAAGATGTCACCATACTTCATACTTCCTAACCCTCCCTAACTTCAAAGAAGACTGTATAGAGCAGGGCTGTCAAACTCCAGCCCATGGTACAGATGCATCAAGAGCTGGACACACCGATGCCCAGTTTAGCGAAGAGGAAAAAAGTCCCAATATGTCATGTGACAATCCTGTGATGACGTGAGTTTGACACACCTGGTTTAGAGGCTTGAACGCTTTAGCAAGAAATCAGGAAGGTTACGCAAATTGCCAATTTGATTTTCTTTTCTTTATATGCTGGAAATACTGTAGTCATATCCTGCCTATTGCTTCATCTCAGGAGGAAGGAAGGAAGGAAGGAAGGAAGGAAGGAAGGAAGGAAGGAAGGAAGGAAGGAAGGAAGGAAAGATAACCCCAGGTTATATCTAGTGTTGTTCAAGAGATAGATCCAATGTTGTTAAAGTGGTAGTATAATATTTATTTCTCAAAACCTAAAGTTAATTTAAGGCATTTGCTTGTCAGAAATATATTATTTCAATACTTTGGTTAAATATTTTCAGGTTATGAGGGACAAGAATAGATAGCTCCATCTACTGGTTACATTTTTAGTTTCTCTACAAAACACTACATAATGAGGTATATTCTTTTCTGTTTCCTCCATCTTGCGTTTTCATGCTCCCTTTATAATAATTTTAATAATAGAAATGATAAACTATCAACGAGAAGTCAATCATCACATTTGGAAAAGTATTCTCTTTGAGCCCCAGGCAACAGAACTAGTCGAAGATACTTTGCTGCTTCCATTTGCCTTTTAATATACTCCACAAACTAAATTTGAATCTTAGGGTCTTTTTTCCTCAGCCATGTTCATATATATTTTTCAAACCCTTCACCAGAAAAATATTCTTAACAAAATTTGCAGCGCCACAAGGACCAAGCTGTAATCTGTCCTGCAATAAGAACAAACCAGTTTGTTCTAATGGTTAAAGCACCAGGCTAGAAATCAGAAGGCTGTGAATTCTAATTCCACCTTAGACATGAAAGCCAGGGTAGGTTTGTTCTGATTTCAGGTTTTGCCCCATGTAATATTTTGCATGTCTATGCGATGTTTCGGTGAAATCACATTCACCATCATCAGGCTGAAGTTGTAAGCTTCGTGCTGCTGTAGATATAGTTTGTTTGCAACTGCCATTTGTTCCTTATAAATAGTGGTGGGGCTGGAGATTTGGTTTGAATGTAGCAAGTAGATTGGGTGGCTATGTTTTAATTATTTGATTGGTTGGTGGAATCACATTTAGTTGAAGGATTGACATGGTGATGATTATGATATGTTTTTTTGTTTAGGGCTGGTTTCCAAATTTCTGGTAGGTGGGACGTGTCATCACGTTTATTCATATATATATATATATGTACTGCATATATATATATATTGTATATTATTGGTTTTTGTAGATTTTCACGGGTACAGGTATGACGGACTTGGCATATTTGGGTTTCTTCCCATGTAGGATCCAGAAATTTCTGGTGACGTTCCAATGAGGTCCCACTCATCATCTTCAGGCTGGTGCTTCTGTCCTTGTTCTAGGGCGAACACAAGTGTGTTGGCTGTGTTCACCCTAGAACAAGGACAGAAGCACCAGCCTGAAAATGACGAGTGGGACCTCATCGAAACATTGCCAGAAATTTCTGAATCCTACACAGGAAGAAACCCAAATATGCCAAGACCGTCATATATATATAGTTGTCAGCTATGAATAATATAGTTGTCGGCTATGAATAAATTAACTGCCTTGAAATGGCCCTGGGTTGGGCCTAGAGGCAAAAAGGAGCTCTGACGTTCCTTCAATATACCAGGGTGATCCGACATAAAAATCATATATCCCCTCCCTGGTACAGAGCTGAAGGGATCAGGTCTGGTGGCCTAGAGGTTAATTCTCTGCCTTACAAGGCAGAAGCTGCCAGATCAAATCCCAGTAAGGGTGTGGCTAGCTGATGAGGCCAGAACAAGGCCGAAATGGTACCATCCTAGTCTCCATTAATTTTTAAAAAATTTCAGCAAAAACATGTGATAAATACAGAATATAATTGTTGGCTATGAATAAATTAACTGCCTTGAAATGGCCCTGGGTTGGGCCTAGAGGCAAAAAGGAGCTGTGACATTCCTTCAACATACCAGGGTGATCCGACATAAAAAACATATAGCCCCTCCTTGGTACAGAAGGGATCAGGTCTGCTGGCCTAGAGGTTGGCAGAAGCTGCCGGATCAAATCCCAGTATGGGTGTGGCTAGCATGTGAGGCCAGAACAAGGCCAAAATGGTACCATCCTAGTCGCCCTTAATTTTAAAAAAATTTCAGCAAAAACATGATATATATATATATATATATATATATATATATTTTTCTTAAGTCGGAAACATTTTAACATATATATATATATATATATATATATATATATATATATATATATATCAATGTCATGGTTTTTTTGCTGAATTTATGAATTTAGTTTATAATATATATATGGAAAGATGGAAATTTTATATATATATATATGTATGTATCACATGTTTTTGCTGAATTATTAAAATTAAGGGAGATTAGGATAGCTCTATTTCGGCCTTGTTCTGGTCTCATCAACTAGCCATACCCTTACTGGGATTTGATCCTGGGGCCTCTGCCTTGTAAGGCAGAGAATTAACCTTTAGGCCACCAGATCTGATCCCTTCAGCTTTGTACTAGGGAGGGGCTATATGTTTTTTCTGTTGGATCACCCTGGTATATTGAAGGAACGTAGAAACTGCCATAGAAACTGAAACCAGACTCAGAAAACATATTGCAAAACAACCAAGTAGCCTGCAAACTCCAACTACTCAGGATATCACCCCTAATCCACAATCATTAACTAATCAGCATACCTCAGTTAAATCAAGGACCCCAGGTGTTACCCCACTGACTCACCAGGAAGTTTCTACACAGCAGGCAATTGCTGAGCCATCAAACCACACCCAGCCACCAGTATTTATAGTAGGAAGGCAGCTCAGGTCTCGCTGTGTTCGCCCCAGAACAAGGACAGAAGCACCAGTCTGAAGATGACGAGTGGGACCTCGTCGAAACGTTGCCAGAAATTTCTAAATATATATGTAGATTGTTCTTAGTTCGGGTTTTGCCCCGTGTAATATTTTGAATGTCTATGCGACATTTCGGTGAAATCACATAAACCATCATCAGGCTGAAGTTGTAAGCTTCGTGCTGCTGTAAATATAATTATTTATATATTCTATATATTAACTATACTTACAGCAGCACGAAGCTTACAACTTCAGCCTGATGATGGTGTATGTGATTTCACCGAAACGACAGACTTGGGCAAATGTGGGCAGATGCTGAGATTGGAGACTTTAGCTACTTGTCAAATGACCTGATCACCAAATGCACTGCGCTGTCATTTCTGAATATGAGTCTGCTTCTCTTCTAGAAGACCAATAGATCTCTGTTCCAAAAAGCCCAAATGACTGGTCAATAGACAGAGGAATAATGCAAGAAGAAACATGAAAAACTCTCGAAGTGCCTTGAATTGACTCCTTCTGGCTCCAATTCAAGTCACCCTCCTATCCTATCTATCCTGAAATATTTTTGCATAGAGATTTACTAGGTGCCAAAGTTGGGAGGTTTGGTGGCCTTCCTGTCACTTGGGCTAGAAGAGGAGCCTGCATGAGAACACTTCTCAGTCTGCTGCCAACTCCAATATCCTAAACTATGAGGGTCGCCCAGCACGTAATGCATTTCTTTTCTTCAACAATTATTTATTGAACACAATGTAACTTACACACAAGAAAGAATGATGTTTCTTCTACACTCCCTATTTTTCCCTATAATCTCTGTCCAGTTCTATGGCCTTCCTCCAGCGAGACACAAGGGTGTGTATGCCCTGTCAGTACTACTTCTTGTTCTAGTCACAAAGCTTTGGAGCTCTGCCAAACCGTCTTCTAATGACCTCATCGTCTGTGCCCAGCGACTAATCGTACTTCTGTTGAATGCAGATTTTCCATAAACTGCACAAACGTTTATGAATGTTCCCAACAGTTTCTTTCTCCTCAGTGAGAAATTAAATGACGACACACTGCTTGTAACGTACGTCACTTACAGACGCTATTTCGAAACACTGCTGTAGCTACGCTGTCTGAAGAAACACAAAATTTACACACACTCCTGACAACATAAGTAATGTATATTTAAAGTTTCGCATTTGTACCATTACTGTAGGCTGAGAAAAAAAACGTCATGCATTACTTTCTGGGCAACCCTGGTAGATAAGTTCTGATAATTAGTATTTGCAGATAGCAGCAACTGCAAGTAATCCATACCATAATTAAAATTGAAATAGGGTGGGCTAAATGGTAGTGCTTCCCTCCTAAAGTAATAAAAACAATTGAAAGAGAAGCCACACAATAAACTTTGTAGAAGAAGCAGCATAACATCTTTAATGCACGAATTTGGATTTAAGAACCATTGATACATGAAATACATTTCTTTCCCCCTTTAAGTTGATTGGTAGTGCTCCATCACCACTATTATCTTCCCCTCTCTTTACACATGACTTACTTGTCTACTGAACAATATGTTGGATATTAGACCTCATGGTCTTCCAGAATACCAGTGTATGCAGTGCATATCAGAAATCTTGGTATTGCCTGAATTATGCCTTGTGAAGTGCAGTCAAGTGTACATGGGCTTATGCATCCACATAAACAAGGTGTCCAATTTCTCCTTCAGCCCCAGCCAAAAAAGCCATGAAAAGCAGTGGTGAGTGGCTGGAGGAGGAGAGCTTCAGTCTGCCGATACGAGTTCAGCAGATAGCAGACCTCAACTTCATTGTCATCATCAGATTATGCATGAGGTGACATAGATTTTATGCATGCCAACCCTTGTGTCAAGAAAGATGGAAATATCTAATTTAAAACTGGAAGAGCTAAAGGTGCATTAGATTCTCTCTCAGAATGATTCTGGTGGCTGGAAAATAACCTGGGGTGGGGGAGGTGAAAATCTTCCCAACAGAAGAACCCGTTGGATTGAACCGAGGATGTATTTATTTTGAATAATGGAATGGGAGATGAACAAGAAGTGTGTTCAGGTGCAAGGGAGAAATATATCTATGTCATAGAGGGATATGCAGTGTATGAGATTTTGAACTGTACAGGTCAAAAGTAATGACTCAAAAATTAGTGTGTACAGTTAGTGTGTGCAGTTCTTAAAATTATAAATTGCCCTGGTTTTCATTGCTCCAGATGTTGTTTGTCCTTAATGAAGGGATGAAGGGAGTCTGCAGAGGGGGCGGCATACAAATCTAATTAATAATAATAATTATTATTGTTGTTGTTGTTGTTATTACAAGTAATAGTGATGAATACAACAAGTAATGAGTCTTCGGAGAGGGGCGGCATACAAATCTAATAAATTATTATTATTAGAAATTATTGTTATTGTTATTGTTGTTGTTATTATCGTCACTGATTTGTCCTGAGGACACAGGCTTTATCTTTAAATTCCTAGGCTTAGCTAAGCTGGTTGCAAGGCAAGCTAAGAAACTATTCATTTTCTTCCTACCCCCATTCTATATAAATACAAAGAAGATACAACTTCCGTTAGTCTTATATTTATTTATTTTATTTATTTATTTTTATTTGTCAAGTACGTATTGATAGAATACAAAGAAATAACACTGTTTATATGCATGATATTGGTACTAATGAGAGAAAAACTTATGACAGGGGTGGCAGGCATGCTGGCGCACTTATGCACCCCCCTTACTGACCTCTAGGAAATCGGGTGAGGTCAACAGTGGATAGTCTAAGGGTAAAGTTTTGGGGATTTGGGGATGAAACAACAGAGTTCGATTGTGAGTTCCATGCAATAACAATTCGGTTGCTGAAGTCATATTTATACTTGGTATTGACCCAGGGGTGGGTTCTGACTTACCTTGCTGCAGGTTCACTTCCTATCATCATCATCATCATCATCATCATCATCATCATCATTATTGTTATTATTAATTAGATTTGTATGCCACCCCTCTCCGAGGACTCAGAGCGGTGACATGCCATGTGCACGTGCATGCGCAGTACTATTATTTTTTTAAAAAAAATTCAGCACTGCTCATGCACATGAGGTGCGGCCACGAGGCGCAGGAGGAAGCAAACCGGCTTCCAAAATTTTAGTAGTACCCTGTGAGATTCATCAGTGAAAATGTTCTAAGCATTTCATAATACCTTTTTCCCCTCTGAAGATTTACTTCTTTGCTGCTTTCTTAAAAGGTTCGACATAACATTGTGTGTTCTATTACAAAATAATACAGAAAACAGCGCAATGAGCCTCTAAATTCTGCAGATAGCTGAGTTAACGGATGGCAACCTTTTTCAAAGAAAAAGGAGAAAACAACCAACTTCGAGAAGTCTTCATTATTGTATAGTGTACATAAAATCATATACAGTATATTATTAAGAGGAACCATGCTGCTTCTTTCATTTTGCAGAATTGTTTTTAATGTTTGAAATTTTGATGCAGAAATATATGGTAGTATCCCAAAACAGGAAATATAATAGTCTTCTTAAAAAGATTATTTTACAATGAATTTTTTGCTGTTAATTTATGTCAGTGAGGAAAAACGAGCATTTCTAACACCTTCAGGTATAGCATTTGGAAACAATCTAAATTCTTCAACAACGTTTCTTTGAAAAAAGCAGAGAATTTGAGTTCTCAAATCTGAATAGCTCTCCCTTTTTGGTATGTGTTGGACTAGATTAGACTGCATTAGATTTCAGCATTCTATTTTAAATAAAGATCAGTTAACATTCAACATACCTCTGTCAGTCCTATATAATGTGATATTTTCATATATTATCTGATGATTTTAACATTTAAAAATAAATACTTTGTGTCTTACCATCTCTAATTTATGGTCTCACTTCTAAAACTTACCGCATATAACTTCATTTTCAATTCTGGTCTGACTTTAACCAGCTCTTTGTTTTCCATAAAATATTGCGCTAACATTTGAAATTTCTGATCCAGTAAGCATGGATTTTCATACTGAAAGGTGGTTTTATCTTTGAAGAGGACTAAGGGAGAATGCAAGTGTTATGAAAGCTTTGCTTTGCTTTGTTCCACTTGCAAAGGAAATTCTTCTTTATAATCAATAGATGTGGGAGACGGTGTAGGCATGGGAACTGAGATTTCTGCTTTATTTATATTGCAGGAAAGTGAAGATGTCTCAGTTCGTTGCTCATAATTGACGTCTTTAAACTCTGCTAACAAAGGAGGCTCTTGATGTGTAGCTAGTGGCATTTTACCTTCTTTATGTTTTGTGCTGTCTTCATCAAATGGATTATCCAGATTTTTTTGCAAATTGTGGTCATTATCCATATGCACATTATGGCTCTTTTGAGGATCCACATTTCTATTTAGATATAGGCTTCCATTTTCCGATGAAGTCAGGATGCTGAATGTATTAGAGATAATGGCCACCTTGACAATATTTTTATGCAGTTCATTGGATTTGTTATTGTCCCATTCATCCCCAGATTGTGCTTCTTCTTCTTTCAGACGCGGTGAGTCCAATGGTATATTTGGAATCAACTCACTGTTGCTTTCTGTTTTAAAATCTGAACTCGGTTTCTCTGTTAAGATTTCATCCTCCTCTTGGTTGTTAATCTGTAGCTCTTCTTTCAGGGTTTGACGATCAGGCAACTTGCTATTCGAGTGAACTAGCGGTATGAGTCTATCCGTTTCCTTTTTTGAGATAACCTGGTCTGCATTCGATGGTGGTATTTCCACTACATTTTGAGACTCCATACCGGATAGATTTTCTTGCACGGGTTCAGATCCACTAACCTTTTCCTGCACTTCCAGTTCATATTTCCTGGTGAAATTTCCATTCTGCCCTTTTAAAGGTTGGTCTCTGAAGTGATCCATACTCACAATATGCATTTTATTTTCCATTATTTGCTGAGAGTGCATATAATCTCCATTGCTGGGTTTCTGAAAGTCAAGGCCATCTGCTTGCCTAAAAGGAGCCGAAGAAAGGCAACGGTGTTTTTCTTTTGATTCCTTTTGCGGAGAATTGTGATGAAAGACTTCAGCAACTGAAGTGCCCCTCTTAAGCTTTTTAGAACTCAACAATGTAGAGGTATTATTTGTTTCATTTGGTGCAATATTTGGTGAGTGGCCAGATGAAGGGGAGATAATGGGAACAGTACTTCTTGAAGTTCTATTTACTGAGAATGTAGCTGGAGCAGTTGGAGGTTTTAAATGTTTGGTTGACGAGGAAGCCTTGATAATATTCAAGGCAGGCATATTGTGAAAAGAAGCAGGAGTGGGTATTTCTCCATCCTTGTTGTTTTCTTCAGGCGCTTCCTCAACCGTTGCTTTGTTAGAAATACCATCTTTGCCGTTTTCTAACCTCTCTTGGGTTGAACATTCTGAATTCTTTTTTCTTTTCCTCTTTTTCTCTTCCATTTGGGAAGTAGGTAGCAATCTCATGGGTTGAGAGTGGGAGGGTTGCTCTAAGCTTTTTTGATCATGAAGTTCCTCCGGCTGGATTTTTCCTTTCCTGAAAAGATGTAGATTTAATTGTACAGTCAATGAATTTGGTCTTTTCGTTTTTATTTCATACCTTTGAATTGGCTCACTCTCTTGTTCCCTAGGAGGACCCATAAGAGGAGAAGATGGCTGTCTTTCTTTAAATTTTGCTTCTGAATCACTAAGCGATTTTGCCCAAGTAGGAGATTGGCTTCCTTGAGTCTGGTCATGCCATTGTTTGTTCTGAGGTAATATTTTTCCACTTAAACCACCAATTGTCTCATTTGCTCTTTTTATGGTTGCCAGTTCCGGCGTGTAAAACCGAACCTGCTTGGGCTTCTTGCTTTTCTTGATTGCTGGTGATAAACATATATTTGCAGCATTCATATGGCAGCCAGCTGATCTTATGCCCTTATCATCACCCTGTTCTGCCTCCAATCTTACAGTTTTGCCAGGGTTCTCTTCCATTACTTTTGGGCAATTTGGATTTTTATCACAGCGTATGTTTTTAGAGATAAGGAAGTGCTCTAGTTGTGGAGAAATATTCCTGCTCCTTGCTAAGAATTGACATTGTGATCTATGGTGTTCTAATTCCGCTTGCACACAATGTCCCTTGGACTTTTCTGTTGTCGATGACAAGGCTGTAATTAGGTGCCTTTGCTTGTAAGGCTTGAAGCAGTCATCACACTTGGTCTGAGAAAGAGACTGACATGACTCATTTGCTAAATGTTCCCCGAGCTTCTCCGGTACCAAAGCACAGACAGGCCTTGAACATCCTCCTTGCCGCATGTCACTTCTGATTCCTGCTAAATAGCAAATGTTGAAACTTAACACATGTAGAGGCAGTTTTCATACACTGATTAAGCAGATGTTTGGAGCACCTTCAGCAATGATGCCCACCCCCACAAAAATATCTTATCTCGAACAACTGGCTCTTCCTCTGCAAAATATAATTATCCGAAGAAGTGCTGTCTCTAACATTCATTCAGAGGGAATATTTCTTTAACATCTGAAATGAATGCTTGGTATTTTATAAAATTGACCTTCACCAGAAGTAATTATCATGTATAGCATGGTTCTCCAACTCCCGGGCACAGGCCACTACCATACCATGAAGATTTTGGAATTGGGCCACAGAAGAAGTGAGCAAGCATATGCATACATGCACATTTCCACTCATGCAAGTACACACACACACACATTCTCACTTGTGAGAGCAGCAGGCAAGCATAGGTGCACATGCATGCTATTTATATGAGCACAAATGGAACTGTGCCTGTGTGTATGCACTTGCCTACCGCACATGCGGATCCATCCCCTCTTCCCCACACCCAGTCCACAAAGCTGAAAAGGGAAACTGTAATGTATAGGCTCTGTAAGATAACAATATGATAACTTCTGGATATAAAAGAAGTTATCCAGTTTGCTATTATTCATTTAATATTATGATGGCAAAAATCAAATGAGTCTCTGAACTGTCTGTTCTCCACTCCATTTTTCTGCCCACCATATATTTTTCTTCTCTTCTATATTTCTGAGCATTTTCCCCTCCCTTCCTTCCATTTTTTCTTACTTCAATCAACCATGTCCAAATTTTCATTGTTCCCTTTTTATACCAATTTGTGCCAGAGATTTATTGCGTTTTGTCCTTCCCCTTCATCTTTATTATCTATCTATCTATCTATCTATCTATCTATCTATCTATCTATCTATCTATCTATCTATCTATCTATCTATCTATCCATCCATCCATCCATCCATCCATCTATCTATCTATCTATCTAAACTTATTAAATTCATTTATCACCCACCTGACTGCAAAGCGACTCAATTATCAGTCATCACCTCCACGGATATGATTGAGAGCTATTACCCCCAATTGAATGTGCTTTTCTTTCTTCCTCTGACTTCATCTCAAACTTTCTGTGCCAGAAAGCTGTCCTTTCCATGAAACTACCTCTATCTTTGTGGTATTGTTATCACAGTTCCAAAATCAAAGAAGACGGATGAATTAATATATTATGTGCATCTACTGTATTCCACATCTCTGTAGTAAACTTTATATCTGTGTAGCTAGTAACAATGTATTTAGTTCCACAGATCAAAATTATTGTGCTGTTTCAGGTAGGCTATAGAGGCATGGGATTTAATTACATTTCTGATTAACTTCTCTTGTTCAAATATTCTTGGATCCAAGACCCATAGGCTCCACTTTCATTTTGATGTTGCAATATGTTATGTCTAGGACAATGATGGCGAACCTATGGCATGAGTGCCACAGGTGGCATGCGAAGCCATATCTGCTGGCACGCAAGCCGTTTCCCTAACTCAGCTCCAACATGCATGTGTATGCTGGCCAGTTGATTTTTGGCTTGCTCAGAGGATCTGGGAGAGCATTTTCGGCTTCTGGAGAGTCTCCAAAGAGATGGGGGAGGGCATTTTTGCCTCTGCAGCCTGGAGAGGGCAAAAAATGGACCTACTGGACCCACCAGAATTTGGAAAATGGGCTGTTTCAGGCCTCCTGAGGGCCACTGGGGGCAGGGGAGGCCATTTTTGCCATCCTCAGGCATTTAATTATGGGTGTGGGCACTCGTGCATGTGTGATAGCACACGCACATGTGCTTTCGGCACCTGAGGAAAAAAAGGTTCGCAGTCACTGGTCTAGGACAACATGCAATGAAGGGGTTTTTGTTTGTTTTTGTTTTTTCATTTTCTCTTTCTGAAAGCTTACTTACCCCGATTGAAAGTTGTATCATCTTTTAATCTTGCATTTAATGAATCTTCCACAAATTGCCCAGAGTTTTCTGAATGTAGAACCCTTTGGAAATGTTTTTGCAGCGGTGATTCTGTTTTATGAGGTACGTCTATATTCTGAGAAGCATCTTGAGGGAAAGATTGGAGCAGTTTACATTTAAAGCATAAGAAATGCTTGTTTTTTGTTGGTTCATTTTTACTTTGAATGCTTCCAAATGGGTTTTTGGGGCCTGTGTACTTACACTCTGGCTTTATTGTTTCTTGATAACTATTTTCCTGTAAATGTGGCATTTCTTTTGCAGCACCCAGGTTTGACATAAATTTTAATTCATTTTCCAAAGTTAAGTGGCAGTTACAGTACCTCTTTGTGAGGTAATTTCTTGGCTCATGATCACATTGGGATCGGCAACAACAATTTTCTGATGAGTGTCCGTTTGCTTTGTCAGACTGAAATTTCCTGTTAAAGAAGGCTAAAGCTAGGCAAGTAAGACCAGCACCTCCTGTAACAAATAGAAAGTTTATCAAGATTTTACAGTAAGAGAAGTAAAAGTTAGACATTGAAATACAGCTGTAATAAAAATAACATAACTTATTTGATTATCTTGCAATATGGGATTGTTGAATGTAGAAGAAAAGGAGAGTTGCCTAGGGATCCAATTAAATCCCCTCATATTTTTATGACTATATATGTCAATGATTTTGCATAGAATATTTTTCAAGAATTAAATGAAATCTATAATGCATAAACTGTATGGCGATGGAACAGTCTCCCACCCTGCTAATTTTAAACAATTTTTATACAATACAATACATTCTAATCAATTTGAGTTTATGTGTAGTTTCCAATAATGTGCAAGTAAGGTTGTGAAGTAAATAATACAAGCCAAAAGGAATGAAACCTGGGATGTGTTGAAGTGTCTAGGGAACTTCAGCTTTTTTATGTATATAGATGGTTTGCTATTTCAAATAAAGAGCTACTAAACTAACACTTTTATTTGACTCCAGAAGGGAGAAAAATGTCATTTATCAATTCTTTCGGCATCCTCATAGCTTTTTTATCTTGGCCGTCTCTCTTCCATGCGCGATGTATGCTTAATATTTCTTAGTTTGTGAAATGAAATAAGATCAGAGCCTAAGATGGTATAGCTTCAGGCAATGATATAGCTTCAGGCAAGCATTTCGATTCCAAAATATAGATATAATTTTAGCAGGGTTTTTTTTAAGGACGGAGATTACTATATTGTCAGCTGAGCAGTGCTGAGGGTCATATCAAAGAAGCAACTAATCCAGCATTCCAAAATAATGAAATATATTCTATACCAGGCACAAGAGAGGGCTCTGCTCAATAGGCATATGACAGTTGATTCCTGTAGTATGTTGGAAACCAACAGTTGCAAATATCTTGTTCAGACAAGTGGATTACATGAACAACTATAATGTGAACAGTGTAACACACAAGATCAGACTGTGAATTCTCCTACTCAGCTTATGAAATGAGAAATTGTAACTCAAAAGAGTAAGAAAACAAATCCATAGTGTTGACTGCATTGAAATAGACTAGGATAGCACTATTTTGGCCTTGTTCTGGCCTCATCAGCTAGCCATACCCTTACTGGGATTTGATCCAGGGGCTTCTGCCCTGTAAGGCAGAGAATTAACCTCTAGACCACCAGATCTGATCCCTTCAGCTTTGTACCAGGGAGGGGCTATATGTTTTTTTCTGTTGGTTGGGCCCAGAGGCAAAAAGGAGCTGTGACGTTCCTTCAATATACCAGGGTGATCCAACAGAAAAAAACATATAGCCCCTCTCTGGTACAAAGTCTGCCTTAATTTTAAAAATTCAGCAAAAAACATGTGATACACACACAAGACTAGGATAGATCTATTTCGGCCTTATTTTGGCCTCATCAGCTAGCCATACCTACTGGGACTTGAACCTGCAACCTTTGCCTTGTAAGGCAGAGAATTATCCTCTAGGCTACAATATCCAATCCTTTCAGCTCTGCATATATATATATTTAGTGGGCTCCCAACAACATTTTAACAATACTTTATTTGCATGGAGCTATTTCAATTGATATTTGGAAACCTTAAAATAAACTGCACTAGTAGGTTACAAATACACCTTAACAATGGAAAAACAGAAATATTGGATGGAAGTGAATCTACACAGTATAAACCAATGCTAGCTGTAGACAACTTGTTGCCTCAGCAGCAATGCCTAGGGGGAGGGTAGAGGTCTCCGAAAAGCCAAAATGGCAAGGCTGGCTTTGCTGTCAAAGGCAAAAGCTGACACGTTGCAAAATTGCAGACTCCAGGATCATCTATCTCTCTATGGCAGAGCTGCCAAACTCACAGCCTGCAGGCCGGAGGCGTATGCACTGGTAACGTCCAAGCCCACTTTAGCAAAGTTGGGGGGGGGCTCATGATATGTCATGTGTCGATGCCATGATGACACGAGTTTGACACCCCCGCTTGTTGAGCCAAAATGGATCGCCTAGATTTTTCTTGGATAATACATTTATGGCCATTTGCAGCAAATTGCTTTTTTTTTTCTACATACAAAGAGTATTAAATGCTTGGAACAAACTTCCAGCAGACGTGGTTGGTAAATCCACAGTAACTGAATTTAAACATGCCTGGGATAAACATATATCCATCCTAAGATAAAATACAAAAAATAGTATAAGGGCAGACTAGATAGATCATGAGGTCTTTTTCTGCCATCAGTCTTCTATGTTTCTATGTTATCCACAAAAAAGCAAAGATAATTTAGAGCACTGTATGCGAGAGGGAACTCTAGAAGTGGCAGCTACTTTTCTAGTAAATTCATGTTATGAGATTAATTATTCTCCCCAATCCTGAATTGCCATTTTCTGAACGGCAAGTCCTCCCATCAAATTTCCCTAAATGCAAATAGATTGTGCAAAAGCTGCTTTAGCATCTGAATAAAAATCAGCTTAGAGAAGATCGATCATTGTCAGATTCTACATCCGGCTCTATGATTTTTTTTTACTCCATAAATGGTGAAGAATGCCAATATAAACATAAAACTAGGGACTGAGCAAGCAACACCTTGTTAAGAGAATCATTACCTAAAAAGGAGAACAGCGCTACCAATGCAATGTCTCGCCCATATTTCTTTCTCCCTTTTTTAAAAATTCTGGATGGTTGCTTCAGTGCAGACTTACAGTTGATCTTTGTGAGTTGAAGCAGATTTGTTACCGATGGGTTTTCAGAAGCTGTGCAGTTCATGTTTTCAGGATTTCTGAGTATTTTTGAGGAATTCACATATTGTCTGAGAAAGGAAGCTAGATCATAAAGGTTGCATGTGCAGTTCCACCAATTCTGGTCCAGGCTAAGAAGTTTTAATTGACCAAGTGGAGAAAATGTGTCAGGGATGAGAGCTAGCCTGTTCCTAGAAAGGTCTATTTCCATCAGTTGAGGTAGGCCATGGAAGGCTCTCTTTGCAAGGGAGTTAATGAAATTGTTTGATAGATCCAGGATTCTGAGGTTGCCAAGATTTGCCATCTCAAAGCTGTCGACATTGATGCTGGTAAGCTGATTTCCATTTAAATGGAGTCTAATAAGAGCCTTCGTGTTCTTGAACCAGGTGCCATGAATGGTACTTAAAACGTTGTTGCTTAGCACCAGCACCTGAAGCTTGTGAAGTTCGTGAAATGTGCTGTATGTGATAGAAAAGCTTGATATTTGGTTCTGATCCAGCAGCAAAGTCTTCAGTGTTCTAAGTCCAAGGAAGGCATCATCATTAAATGCTTTAATCCCATTAGTGCTAAGGCTTAGGAAAGTTGCATTAAGTAGGAAAGAGAGGTTAAACCCTTCTACTGAAGTGATACTTCCATCAGTAATAATTAAAGCTTGGGTAGATAGTGGAGCAGCTATGAGAAAAGAAGAGAAGCATAATTAAATTTCTATATGTGTACAAAGTTGTAATTCACATCCTCTTCTTTAATACTAGTCATTTCTTGCAAGTTAAAGGAAGATGAGAAAAAGATACTAGCAGAGTTGAGAAATAAAGAAATATAGAATGTGAGATTTAAGTCAGGTTTGGAATAATTTATGAATAAATGCCCACTTCACCATATACAAATGAGCAAGATGGTCAAATAAGTGCCTATCAACATTCAGTATGTTAGTATGCCATAATTATAAAAATGCTGTGTTTTTAAAATATGATATTTCTACTCCTTACATCTTTTTTGGGGAAATGCAGTACAATGTAAAAAAAAATACCCCAAACTATAGAATTAATAAAACGAAGTCCAAAATTTGTATTTGCTATGTAATCTGGACAGTATACAGAGGCCAATAAAAGCACAGTAAAATAGATCACATAAATAATCAATTTTTCAAATCAAATAATTTTTATAACCCCTTTTCATCTTATTTTAAAGAGGGAAATGCAAGGAAATTTATAGTTATACTCCTCAGATCATGGGTGGAAAAATTGACATTGAGACAACTATGGGAGCTATTAAAATGATGAATGAAAGATTATTTATAATGTGCCCAAATCAACAAGAAGTAATAACACATTTCAGTGAAAATTTGAAAGGACCTTACTGAAATGAAAGATTCTAGCAATGTGACATTATAG
Source organism: Erythrolamprus reginae (assembly GCF_031021105.1). Taxonomy (NCBI): domain Eukaryota; kingdom Metazoa; phylum Chordata; class Lepidosauria; order Squamata; family Dipsadidae; genus Erythrolamprus; species Erythrolamprus reginae. Next base: position 89,808,209 of record NC_091952.1, read on the forward strand.
AGGGGTTTGGGTCACAAAGGAAGAGTCTTGCTAAATAATAACATTGTATATTCAGTGTGTTTGGAATTCTTATTTGAATTTCAACTACTTGCAGAAAAGCAGAATTTTCATCTGTGTTCAGGAGCGTTGGCCTTGAACTAGTTCAAATTATCTATTTTCAGTTTTACAATCTTATACCAAATGTTTTACATCGGGAATGAGAGTTGTGACGTGTAGATGTTAGAAAAGTGGATTTTCTTTTCATAAAAAATGTTTCCACTATCCAGTTATTGAGACAGATGTCTAAAATCAGGGTATTGCACAGGTTTATTTCTTGTTAATGATTTTATTGTGTGTCTAACATTACTGGCAGCACATTTGAGAACATATTCTGGATGGATGTCCTTTATATCTCCGCATTTTCCCTTAAGGTGGGATTATAATTGACCTTACCGTATTTCATAGAAAGGGGTGAGTGATGATTCTTATTCTTTTTTATATCTTTGCCTTATACAACCTATTACAAGCAGAAAGGTTTTATGGACATAATATCTAGAATGCCTTATGATCTTTCAGTTTGGCTGTGGAACGAATTTGGTTGAGACCTTTGTTGCCTTCATGAGTTGATTGCACAGTTTGTTTGTTTATTTGTTTGTTTGTTTGTTTGTTTGTTTATTTATTTATTCCAATACAAGTTGAAAGTTAAAGAGAATAAAAACATGTAGTAGTAAATACCAGGGAAGGGATAGAAGAAGAGATATGAGAATAGAATACATCAATGAAGAGTAGAGGAAAGGATATATGAATGGGAGAAAAGATATATAAAATATAACAGAGACAATTGGACAGGGGACAGAAGGCACACTAGTGCACTTATGCTCGCTCCTTACTGACCTCTAAGGAATCTGAAGAGGTCAACCGTGGAAAGTCTAAGGGAAAAATGTTGGGAGTTGACACCACGGAGTCTGGTAATAAGTTCCACACTTCAACAACTCGATTGCTAAAGTCATATTTTTTACAGAAGTTTGGAGCAGTTGATATTAAGTTTGAACCTAGACTTTCCCAATAAATAAATCACAGACACCAAAAGTACATTGCTATCAAAGTCTTCTGGGATAATATTGTCTTTATGTTGGCAGATATATTTCCATACCAATGGGGAAATCTTGTAAAAAAAATCCCTTAACATTACCATAATATATCCAGGGCAGACAAACATTATGGCTGTAGTAGACCAATTTCCTAATCAGTGTGGGCTCACTCTACTATGCCAATGGCAACTCTTCATTCAACCTCTCTCGGCTGAATAACATGGTCAATCAATCTTCCCTTTCAGGATTGATGCACCACCAGTCCTCTTTTGGCTTCTTAGTAGTTCAGACCCTGCCTTAGATTCATCAAAACCTTCATGCAACATTCATTCTTTACCCATGAATTCATAATTCCTTTCACTGTGTTCCAACATGACCTATTTGTTCAGAAAACAGAAAACCATCTGTTCTACCAGGCATCTCAAGTTGATGCATTGCTTATTACAATCATTTGGTGGAGGGGGTGACGGGCTGTAATATTTTAAAAAGTCCCCCTTTTCTTGTGGATGTGAGAAACCATCAATGCTTTCATTCAAGCATAGGACAAGCAGGCACCATACAAGCTTCCCACATGCTGTTTGATGACCCCACCTCGATCCTGACCTGACGCTCTCAAGCATTCCCAGAAAGGCCCCTCTCCTGTGTAGCAATGGCATTTGAGCTCCCCCACCAATTTGCTGCTACTAATGTTTATCTGTGCTGGGAGGAGGTCATGTGCCGTTTTCCCTTTACAATATGGATTTTATTTGTCTCAGGTAAAAAGTAATAAACTTGACGGAGGGCGAGGCATGCTGTTTGCTTATTGATGCCTTGAAGGATTTCCCCTGGGTTTCTCATTAATGCATTAGAGAATGGTTCCTTGCTGGGATGTGTATTGCTTTCAATCATGTCCTCTGGAGGATAGATTAGCTGAGTTTTAGCCTGCGTATCACACAGGTGCAAGCATGATGGATGGATGATAGAGTGCTACTGTTGAATGAGTAACCATTTTAGCAAGCCAAACAGTGGTTTTTACAGTGAGTTAACAGCACTGTTTTTTGTGATGTTCCTTTATCATATAACCAAGTTTGGACTCTGAGATCTACAGGAGCATGAAGGAAACTTGTAGTAAAACTAAGCCTCTCTTACATCTGCCAATTGTTTCTTAGAACAGATAAGGTGATTCCCTTTTCCACAATTCAAGTATTATAGGCTTTAAAGAAACAATTATTTAACGCTATAGAAGTATTAGCAGAATGCACGGCCCTCTGAAATAACGAAAATAATTTGATTGATTGCTGATGCAAGACTTGAATTCCAGCATGTTAGTGAATTAGGCCCAAAGACTTAATTGCAGTATTTTCTAGATGAATAGTGTTACCTAATATAATTCACAGTCCAGTCAGAAAGCTTAAAGCAAAGCCTTTAGACAAATGATTAATTAAATAACAGCTATTAGTTATTACTAATTAACTATTATTTGTGACAAAAGTATGGTACAAGCAATCAAACTACATAAGAAATCGAGCTACAAAATGCAGCTGGTTATTCATTTAAATAAACCCTCCAAAATCATCCACAAATGTGACTAATATTGTCTCATTTCTATAGTCTGGCCTCAATCTTGAGTAAAAAATGGCCCAAATAATCCATTTCATCCCAGGCCCTCTCTAGCTTACCACCCTCTTGATCTAGTAGTTGTCTGAATTCTTTTTGCAACCAAGTATGATACATCCAGAGGTGATATTCAGCAGGTTCGCACTGGTTCGCACGAACCATTGGTGGAAATTTGGCCAAGGTCATCGAACTTGTAGTGATGTCTGTCTGGCCACGCCCCCAAACTGGTCCCCCCAGTTGCTGGTCCCTCACCCTATCTGCTATGTTCAGCACCATCATATTCTTTGCGCAATCGCATCCCATTGCCTTGCAAGTCCAATGGGATGCACATTTGCAAAGAACATGGCAGCAACGGCAGGGCAGCAGTTGTTTCCATCACTTCTGGTACTTTTCAGCAGCCTGGGAGGCTTCTTTACCAGCCGCTTTCCAGCTGCAGTGGCTGTCTGTAAACCACTGAAAACTCCGGTTAGCTTGCCTTCCTAACACTGGATCAGCCACCATGGAAGGTAAGCAGCCCAGAGAAAGAGGAAGTGAGGCTAGGGCCGCTAAAGTAGGGAAAACTGGGCAGCTGGTGAAGGGAGGGCCGGTGTAGACAGGTGGAAATTCCAAAAACTTTCCTACCTTTTCCTGTGGTCATGGCTAGATAGGGGGATCATGTGACTGAGTGGCCGGGGCATGAGTGACATTAAGTTGACCATGTCCACTCAGTCACATGCCCCCCCCCACCTAGTCACACCCACCAAACTGGCAGCAAATTTTTTTGAAACCCACTACTGGATACATCTACCCATCCAACAACCTGTGGAATAAATTGGAAATAGTAAAAGGGCACACAGGAGCAAACCTCACCAGACTGGCCTCCAAAGAGATTTCATGGTGGTGAGATAAACAGTTCTAACAAGAAGCCAAAAGTCATGTGTTAATTAATTTCAATTGTCACTGTGTATACATGAGATTAGCTCCCTTCGTGTAGTCCCCCCAACCCAATACAACAATTATTAAACTCTTCTATTAAAGCTGGGATAATATTTTGTGTGTGTTGTGTGTGTATTATTAAAGATGTGATAAAGAAAATGTAAGTTGGCAGGGCTGGGGGAGTCTGTTTACATTTTGTGGTTATATATCTATTTGTTATAGAGTTGGGCTTTTTTTAAAAGTAAAATGAATCACTACTTTTTACAGAATATTCCTCTTTCTTTTGCCATGTCTTCCTTTCTTATATTATTTGGTGTGTCTGTTTCATATTTTACTGTATCTAATCTATTTATTATCTTTCATTCTCACCTTGCCTTGCTCTATGATCTGAATAGCATTCTCCATCTTGCAATTGTTCTTTGTCTTGAATTATATTTCTATACTTAGCAATTTGTTCAGTACAGTTTTACAAGCTTAAAGCAAAGCTTTACAAGATGCTATTCACTTTTTGCAAACATATACATATACATGTTCTGTCGCGAAAGATGTGCACAATTGTTGTGGGGGGGGGTTGTCAATTCATGTTACGTTAACTCCAGTAATGGTCTAGACATGTCCTTTATAGTTTATTTCTGTTCTGTTGGGCTCTCTGGTATGAGCCTCCTGAAAATTCAAGGGTACAAATTTCAGACAGTTTGAAAATTCAAAACAATGTTCTTTATCACAAAATTCAAAAGAAACAAAGCACCCTTTTTGTATTGCAAAGAGCACTCGACCCAAAACAACCTTGTAGGCTGTACAATTCCCTTAATCAGTCCTTAAGTACTTAGCTAGCAGCTGTGAAGAAACGTCACAGCCCTCCTTCCAATGAAGTGAGACACACACTTTGCTCTGCTTTGGTTTCAAAGGCATGAAAAATCAACAAAGTCTGGAAAACAGCAAAGCATGGTCTTGAAGAACTGCGATCAGATAATCTTCCACAATGGCCAAACCTGTATCAGCAGCTCTAATTACTAGAGCCCCACCCAAACACAGGTGGCCTCTCTTATCTCCTGTAATATGTCCTCATTTGGTCTCTTCTACGCATAACTCTGCGCCTGCGTGGGTCCAAGACTTCCACATCCGAATCGACCGAAGATAATGGAAATTGGCTTCCTGGGCTGTGTGCCAAGCCTCTCTCTTCCAAGTCACTCCCACCTTCTTCTTCGTCCAAGGAAACTGCACTACCTGATTCTGTCGGCAATAAAAGAGGCCTATGACATGTTGATGTTTCCCCTGCATCCACCTCCACATTCCTTGGGGCAGGAGCTGGGCCAGAGCCAACCACAACACCTTCCCATTGTTTTTTGCAATGGTTTGCCATTACCTGCTTCTTAGGGCTGATAGAGAGTGACTGGCCCAAAGTCACTCAGCTGGTTTGTGTACCTTTGGTGGTTCTAGAATTCAAAGTTTTCCAGTTTCTAGCCAGATGCCTTAACCATTAGACTGGCTCTACTATCAAATTGGCTGTACTATTTAGCTATCAAGTGTAGTCTAGAAGTTATTCCTATCACACTCCGAAAGTTTTCTAGCAATCTCTGATTTTATGAAGCAATCCTAGAGGAAAAAAGCAATAACAATTTTGCATGCTTCTTGGCATGACCAATCAAGATGATATAGAATACTTTCAATATTGCTTTGAATTGCCTTTCAAGCACAATCTTGAATAAGAACTCACAAATGTTAAGAGCAGGTAAAGAAAAATTTTACATTATTCCCTGGAAACCAGTGACTTTCACACAGCTTTCAATTACAGTGTGGTTTAATTAAATTGGTGTCAATTCTTCCACGTACAACGTTCAAAGTCAGGGAATTCATCTTAGGAAGTGCAAGTTTAATTTGTATTGATTTTGATTAGCGTTTAAAATCATTGGGTTCTTCCATCTTCGCAGCAAAATTAGCTTTTCATTAAGACTAAAGCAAGCACAATGGTGGCCATGGGTAAGGGCTTGTCTCATATAAGTGTTCCGTGAATGCTCCAACATGCTTAAAGAAGATTTGTTTCTATTTCAAGAAATTAACATGCCAATGGCCCCCTAGGCCATTGATTACTGCCCTGTTAATTCTACAAATGTAAAGAATGACTCAAGTAGAAAATGTGTTCTTATATAGCAGGTAAATCTTTACAGACAAAACAACTGCCTCTTCCTCTTTGTGGTCCTAATATTAGAGATTTGTCATTAAATATTAGATATAAAACAAAGTTGTAAAAGACATTTTAATAAAAGGGGCTTTCTCTGCAAGACTTCAGTTATTCTGATCAATTCATAGACTGGCTTGAAAAACCTGCATAGTTTTCTTCTTAGTGCTTTTCTAGTGAAGTGATCCCTTTTAATGGATTCCATCTTAAAAGACATGTATTGAATGTATTTTGTACAAATTGTTCATCTATGTGCTTTGCTAGAGGGACCTAAAGAAGAATGTAAATTATACCCAACCATCAATGTTGCCTTGGCTTATTGAATCATTTATAAGGATTTCTCATCTGTGCCTATTAACACAGAATGTTTTTTAATCGATATGCCTGGTTCCTTCATGTTTCTGGCTGTCATATGTCAACATGATCTGAATGCCATATAGACGTTGAATTAATTATCTAAGTCTAACAGGCAACTTACATTTCTTCCTGGACAACATTTGATTCTGATAGATCCCATATACAAAAATAGTGATTTCTGACTCTCAAAATGGGTGAGCAGTGTGGTCGGGCAGTAGGAAAAGCAAGTAGGATGCTTGGCTGCATAGCTAGAGGTATAACAAGCAGGAAGAGGGAGATTGTGATCTTATATAGAGCGCTGGTGAGACCACATTTGGAATACTGTATTCAGTTCTGGAGACCTCACCTACAAAAAGATATTGACAAAATTGAACGGGTCCAAAGACGGGCTACAAGAATGGTGGAAGGTCTTAAGCATAAAACGTATCAGGAAAGACTTAATGAACTCAATCTGTATAGTCTGGAGGACAGAAGAAAAAGGGGGGACATGATCAAAATAGTTAAATATGTTAAAGGGTTAAATAGGTTCAGGAGGGAAGTGTTTTTAAAAGGAAAGTGAACACAAGAACAAGGGGACACAATCTGAAGTTAGTTGGGGGAAAGATCAAAAGCAACGTGAGGAAATATTATTTCACTGAAAGTGTAGTAGATCCTTGGAACAAGCTTCCAGCAGACGTGGTTGGTAAATCCACAGTAAATTAATTTAAACATGCCTGGGATAAACATATATCCATCCTAAGATAAAACACAGGAAATAGTATAAGGGCAGACTAGATGGACCATGAGGTTTTTTTCTGCCGTCAGTCTTCTATGTTTCTATGTTTCTATGTTTCTATGTTTCAAAGATGCCCAGTATTTGACTGCATTAAGTCCAGGGGTGGACTACTGCCCAGATGGGGGGAATGCAGTGCGGTAGCAAAAATGGAGCGAAGTTCCTCGTGGTGCAGCATATAACTCCAAATGCAGCCATCAGATTAAGCCCAGCCAAGTTATTAATAGGACGCCAGCTCTGTTCTGTATTAGATAGATATTGAACCCTAATTACTTCAACCAGTGATAACAACCCATCCAAAAACAAACCAGGTCATTTAAAATAAATGACCAGGTGTTTGCTAAGAACTTTTCCAAGAGGTCCCTATGGCTAATCGTAGAAGTCAAAGGTCCTAGGTCCTATGTGATAGCATTAGCCAATGGTAGAAAATGGCGGCAGGACATTGATCAACTGCACAGCCGCCAACCCACAAACACAGATTACCAAAATTCCCCAAATAATGATTTCCCTACAGCTGAGTGAAACCTGAGAGCAATGGAACACTACTTGACAACCCAGGGCTCCAGTGATGTCAGGACCCTAAACCAGTTCCAGTAAGACCCATGATCCCACCCAATAGCTTCCAGGAGCTTCCATGGGCAGAGCCAGAGATGACAGCAGACCCAATTTTCCTGGGTGAAGCCAACTCCCCTACTGAATTGCGCAGATCCACTAGGATTCTTAAATACCCCACCTACCTATGGGACTATGTATGCTAGCGTTGGATCAAACTAAGAGGGGAAGGGTGTTAAGTATTGAGAGTACATAGTTTATTCCAAGGTCTGCTGTTCAAGTGGGAAAATGGAGACTGCTGGATCTTACACATTGTTACAATAAAGAGTTGTTTGTCTTAAGCCTGTCTCAAGCTTCTTCAATCCCTCACTATTTAACATATTTAACATAGGCAAAAAGAGAACACAATGACCTTCTTGAGTGCTTTATGGACAGAGAGGGGGAAATCTAAACTATAAAAATAAATGCATAATGGCAAGGCATTATTAATTAACTACTACTTTAACCACTATTAAGCTACATTTTTTCCCTGCTAATTTTCCCTCCACTCAAGAGTCAGTCCACAAACCAAACCCTACTTTAAATGTATTAATCAGGTGTCTGATTAAATTGTTGACTTAGGCAAGCAATAGTAATGAACACAGCCACTGTATCTTTTTAGCATTTCTACAGATCATTTAGCATCAAGAGGTGGGAGGAGAAGAGAAAGGCATCCTTTCAGAATTATAATGCACTTTATGATGCTAATCTGTATCAGTGCTACATCACTTAATCTTGCTAATGCTGAAAGATTCCTTGGCGGGGTTATAAGGCAATTGATAGCTCATTCAGCCAGTGGACAGCTTGAACTTTGCACAAAATGTGGACAAAACTTATTAAAATGATCTATTTTGTTTTTTCTTAAAGTGTTTGGCTGAGTGAAATGACTGTTCTCGGTAACAAAGGTTTTCAATTACCTCTGAAGGGCTTGGAATAGTTTGGATAAGGCCCCAAGGCAATGAGAAATGAAACAATGCTATCACTCTTCAGTCAAAATGTGAAAGGCTAGCTCTCTGAAAATTTACCTCGCAGCAGCAGGCATAAGAAGTAGTCAATACAATTACAGCCGGGCTGGGTAAATTTACAGTACAGAATAAATATGAGTTTTCTTTAAAATGTCTGACTTGGTTACCTAGTATATATGTTAACCCTTGGCACAGAGTAACGTCTTCAGAGCATACCATGCATGAAGAGGGGCACGGGGCTATTAAGTGAATCAGCATAGCAAGTAGAATGAGCAGGGCACCTGGAAGGGAAACAGAAAGAACAAATAAATATATTGTGGGGCTCACATATTTTTATTATTCTGATCATTATATCCCTGCAGCTCTACAATGAAAATTAATCACAACATTTATTTTAAAAGGTACTTTTTTTAAAAAAAAAGAATAGAATAGAATTGTATTGGCCAAATGTGATTGGACACACAAGGAATTTGTCTTGGTGCATTTGCTCTCAGCGTACATAAAATAAAATATACATTTGTCAAGAATCATGTGGTACGACACTTAATGATTGTCATAGGGGTCAAATAAGCAATGAAGAAGCAATATTAATAAAAAATCTTAGGATATAAGCAACAAGTTACAGTCATACAGTCAACATGGGAGGAAATGGGTGATAGGAATGATGAGAAAAACTAGTAGAATAGAAGTGCAGATTTAGTAGAAAGTCTGACAGTGTTGAGGGAATTATTTGTTTAGTAGAGTGATGGCGTTCGGAAAAATACTGTTCTTGTGTCTAGTTGTCTTGGTGTGCAGGAGATATTAATCAGTTCAGCCAGGTAAACGTGACTATGTGTTTCCATTTGGAATGTCTTAAATGACAACCAGACTAGACGATAAAAAAACAGAGTCAAATTCTAGACGTGAACCTATCACATTTCCATTTATGTAAGCTTTGAACTATGAATATGTAAAACATTCTTTCACTTACGGGTGGATATCCACCTATTTCGCATTAAGAGAAACAATATATGACAGTTAAAGTATGCTATTTCCCCTCCCTTCACTGAAAAAAAAGCTTCAGGAGCCGAAATAAATATTTAATAAAGTATATTTTATTTATTTTAAATTATTTTTATTTATTAAATTTATGTGCGGCTTATCTCATATCTAAGCAAATCTAGTTGGTTTTAACATTCATTAAGGTGCTATCAAATTTTAGACAGAAAAATAGTTTAAATGATGAAAAAAATATTTTTATTTACAAAGGAATTACATAGAGCGCAGATTCAAGTAGACCATTGAAACTGAGCAAATAGTTTTAAAACATAAGGGGGAAAAACCGATAAGCCAATGAGTTTATTTACCCAAAATTCTTTTCCTTAAATATAGGTGCTTTTCAAGTCGCCAGGCTTCAGAAGTCTGGAGGCTTTGGTGAGGTCTGTACGCATGTGTCTGGGGCAGTATAGGGTGAAGACAAAACCCTACTACAGGACCTTTTACAATGTCACATACTGAAAGTTTCTTATAGCTATCTATTTTGCCGAATGGTACTTTGTTTTAAAATCAGTTCAGTCAACAGCCATCATCAGATGTTGTGTCTATGAAATCCATATGCTAAAATATATAGAATTGTTTTATTTTGTCTTCCTTGAATCTGCTACCAATCCATTTCATTAGAGGATGCCCAATGTTAGGATTATAACAGCAGGAGCACAATATTTCTGTACTTCTTTTATACAATATGTAATTTTTAACCCCTTTTCCTATCCCTATCTCAAACATCATTGTTGGATCTTCAAACATGACACTTCAATCTTACTTTATAGATGTTCCAATTTCTGATTGCTGCTTTCTTAACTTTTTCCAAATCTTACATATTATTTTTGAAATGGAGGAACAAGAATGGTACACTACAATGCTATACCATAAATTTTCTCTGTTCCTATCCCTTTATTTTCCTTCAATTTTCTAATTATCACCAGTACACAGAATTTCCCCTTTTCAGCCACTTATACAAAGAAAATTGATATTTTCAAGGGCTTATTTCTAAATCCTATATCGCAAAGTGTTATAGACAACTGAGACTCATCCATATGTGTAAAATTACACTGTTATGGCTATTTGTTTGAATGTGTATTTTATATTCTCATTTTCTTTCAGGTCACTATCACCGTGGATCTTGTAAAACAATTTTTTTCAGTAGTTTGAACTGAAAGATAGATCATTTAGTGAAGTTCACAGAAATATACATCCCACCATAATCACTAAAAAGTTCCTATGGAAAATTATGGTCTATTCTAAGTCATGTAGGATAAGACTATAGAGTTGATGGGAACAAAAGAATCAACCAAAATGGTATTGGATTATAAAGCAGGAAAGTCTACTCTCTTTTGCTTTATTCTCATATAATTCAGGGTAACAATTTCACCCACCCAATTTCCCAGGGACTTGCAAATGCCTTCAGAAAAGACAAGATAAGAAGAATATTTTTTTTAATTTCTTTAACCTAAGCTGCCTTGAGAGCCAAGCATATAGTCTTCAAAGTTATAAATATCTGCTTGCAAAATGTGAAAAGTATTGTCACAGCATTCATATTGTTATTGTTTTGCTGCATTTGTAGGGAAGACCTGAGTTTTCTGAAGTAGTGTCCAAATTAGAAGAATGTCTGTGCAACATAGAGGTAAGAACAAAATTTGTTTGCTACTAAATGTGGGTGGCTAATTTTGAACAATAAACAATTATTCATTGATAGCTTACTGAAAAAAGTCAGATATACTTTTGAGATATTCTACTCTGTTTTCTTTGGAACCTAAGCTATTTGTTTTCTTTGCAAACTAAGCAATTTGATGAAAAAGAAGTATAATAAATGCTATAACAAAGGGGGAACGAGCTAGGTCATCATAATTGGCAATACCTAAAACCCTCATTATTTCTCTTGGCTGAAAACTCTGAAAATTGAAGGCAGTTTGGAAAACAATTCTCTAATGAATTTAACAATCTTATTTTTTTAAAATCCCTTTATCATTGTAAAAACCTACATAGCCTTTTAACATCAACAATTAGGAAAATGAGTGTATACTATACACCCTAGGTATCCATATTGTATATTTTCCCTGCTGATTATAATGATATTATTTTCGAGCAGGAAAAAACCAGCCAATCAGAATGTGCCCTTCTTGTACAATATCTAATTCCTCTGCTGATCTATTTTTTATTTTATTTTTGTTATTTATTTATTTTTGTCCAATACACATTAATACAAAATGAAGGTTATAGAGGATATAGTAGAGAAGAAATACAAGATATAGGAGAGACTATAGGACAGGGGACGGAAGGCACTCTAGTCCGCTTATGTACGCCCCTTACTGACCTCTTAGGAATCTGGAGAGTCTAAGGGTAAAATGTTGGGGGTTAGGGGATGATACTACAGAGTCCGGTAATGAGTTCCACGCTTTGACAACCCGATTACTAAAGTCATATTTTTTACAGCCAAGTTTGGAGAGGTTAATATTAAGCTTGAATCTGTTGTGTGCTCTTGTGTTGTTGTAGCCAATAGGTGATCAGGTACTGGCCAGCAGTAGAAATCCTTGCGCTTTTCAGTTTTACTTAAAAAGTTCCTTTATTTTCTCCATGGAAAGAAAGGGCTTTTTTAGGCAAATGGGAGAGAGTCTTATTGATCCACTTTCTGCCATATCTCCACAAGACAACTCTCTATTTATGTAATGCCTCTTCGCTCAGTCTGTCACACTACCATTAGACTGGAAGACCAGGTAAAAGGAGCTGAATCAAACTTTGATCCAATGGTTTCATATAGTCATATTATACAATGCCATCAGTCCTGTTGTGTGACTTGCTGCTACAAATGAAAACTCTCTATTAGCAACACCCCCCCCCAAAAAAAAAAACCCTAATAACAGCAACACAGCAAAAGAGGACCAAGAATGGGAGACCAGTTATAGTTAAGGATGTTCTCTCTGAGATCAAAATGCTCAACAAATGGACATAATTCCCTCTCTGGTTATATCCCAAGAAATCAACAGGCAGCCAGAATAACAATAACTAATAACGAATGGTAATGACCTTTAAAGCCCTATATGGCATTGGGCCAGAATACATCTGGAACCGCCTTCTACCGCATGAATCCCAGTGGCCGATAAGGTCCCATCGACCAAACAATGTCGTTTGGCGGGCCCCAGGGGAAGAGCCTTCTATGTGGCGCGGCCCCCACCCTCCTTGTCTTTTGCAAATTACTCAGAACCCATTTTTATCATCAGGCATGGGGAATTAAGATATACTTTCCCCCTAGGCCATTACAAGTTATGCATGGTATGTTTATGTGTATGTTTGGTTTTATAATGAGGGTTTTTAGTTATTTTATTAATTGGATTGTTACATGTTGTTTTTTTAATCATTGTTGTTAGCCGCCCCGAGTCTGCGGAGAGGGGTGGCATACAAATCCAAATAATAATAATAATAATAATAATAATAATAATAATAATAATAATAACAACAACAACTGTCACAAGACTGAGGTAGCAAAATTCAGCTATACTAGGGGAGGGGGATCTAACTCATGCATTTTATACCTATTTAAGTTTCTGCCTTCTCTTCAGCAACAACTTTATGGAAAAGCATACTAAAATAATTAGATCAAGTGATGATCAAATTTGTCTTTTGTCTTCAACTCTCTGTAGAAAATCATTCTGAACCAAAGTCTCAAGAAATAGAACAGACACATCTATAATTTATGCTACAGCATGATGACTAAACTATTTTACATTTACCTCAGTCTTCATCCTTATAACTACTGAAGAGTTTGGATTAACATTGTAGCGTGGACATGAGTACATGAGCAAAAAGTTTTTCCACAGCTAATCCCTAGACCACACCGAAGCTCCTTGCTAAATAAGCTTAATTATCCAAATGTGATTAATGTAATTTAATTAGCACAAGCAAGGTATATTTGCATCTCTTCAGGAGAGCTTACAGGCAATTTAATTCAAAGTATTCCAGTTTTTTAAAATATTGTACGCAGTATCTTAATGATGTTGCTTTCAGGATTACACTATGAAAGAATCCAAATATTAGAGTTAATGAACTAGAATTAATCAGCAATACCATCAAAGTGCCAAGCCCTGTGGTGCCATAGTCACTTCTTCCACACCACTGGAGCATTCTCAGCACTGCAGGTCATAAAGCAGAAGTCCTAAGCATGGAAATAGCAAAAACCATAGAGCCTCTGATTGTTATTGTTCTGTCGGGCTCTCTGGTAGACTCCTCCCAAAAATTCAGAGCTACAAATTTCAGACATACACACATTTGAAAATTCAAAACAATGTTCTTTATAATGAAAATTCACTTAAACCAAACCTCTTTTGGTATAGCAAAGAGCACTTGTCTCCAAACAAACTGGTAATTTGTACAAGTCCCTTATCAGTTCTGTGATAATTAGCTTGCAGCTGTGAGGTAATTCACAGTCCTTCTTCTTTCACAAAGTGAAACACACTTTGCCCTGGTTTAGTTTCAAAGTGGGAAAAAATCAGCACACAAAAGGTCCAAGTCAGTAAAGCAGTCATGAAACACAACGATCAGATAATCCTCCACAATGGCCAAACCCACAGGCTGCTATTTATAGCAGCCTCACTAATTACCACAGCCCCACCCAACCACAGGTGGCCTCATTTTCTTTGATAATAATCTCTCAGTTGTTGTTGCCTATGCATTGCTCTCCGCATGCATGGTTGTATCATTAACTCTTGTTCTGAATCCAAGGAGGAGCTAGATAATTGATCTCCTTCTGAGCTGTCTGCCACACTCTCCTCCTCCGTGTCACTCATGTCTTCTTGGTCAGAGGATCCTTCATCAGCAGATTCCACCGGGACAAAACAGGCCTGCAGCATGTGGATGTCTCCCCCACATCCACAGTCCTTGGGGCAGGAGCTGGGCCAGAGCTAACCACAACAGTTATTACAGCATTTAATGATATAAGAAGCACAGTAAGCTTTTTTTAAAAAAACTGGTGTATTTCAAGGTACTGTCTTTAACTTTCTATCTAGAGTGTGGTGGAATGTTGTTCTGTGTAGCCGGATCAATTATTAGAAAACAAACCTACACACACTGGAAACATTGATCAAAGCAAAAGGATTATTATTTATAAAAAGTCGAGCAAGAAATAAGTGAATTCTCAGGCATTTCATCCTGACAGCATTCCCGTCTAAGGAGCATAGATAACAGTCTGGGATGCAAGCCAGCTAGAGTCATAAATCTTCCCTAATGAGGTGTCTCTGGTATTTTTCACTTCACTCACTATTCAGGGCTTTATCAGCTTCTGTAAAATCAGGAATCAAAATCCATGGAATCAGAAGCAGTCTCTCGAGGCACATCTTCATGATGAATGTTGCTTGACACACCTGTTCTCCCATTAGCCTATTCTATATATATTGACAATGTGTAGCTAAATATCCCATAGATCAAGTCAATGTCTAGAACCCCTTCTAGAGAAATATTCATGCCTGGCTCTCATCCTTCTAACCCTCACATCTAAAAGAGGGTCTTCAAAGTCCCCACTATCCTCTGACTCAGACACTAACATAACAGGGGGTGATATAGCTGGTTCTTCCGTTCCTAACTCTCCATCACTCTCAGACTCAGACTCAGATACAATGCCCTGTGATGCCAGTACTCCTCCATCTCCTGGTCCTCAAAATCCGTGACCAGCTGCGCCGAATGTGGACCACTCACAACAAATGTAATATGGATTCCCAGGACAGCGGTGCTGCATGTCAGAGGAACAAGAGACAGCAAAGTTTAGATAGTTTGGTTGGGAGACAGATAGTCCAGATAGCTCCTCTCTAGAATTCTCTGAGTATATCTTTAATGATGTAAAATGTTGCTCTAGTTCAGGAGTGTCAAACCCATGACGTCACATCGTAAAGTAACATATTGTGACTGTTTCCCCTTTGCTAAACTGGGGGGAGACGTGGCCAGCATGTGACACATCCAGCCTGAGATTTACACCCCTGCTCTAGTTGGACAAGATTTCTGTCTATAGGTGAGGAAGAATAAAACAAATGGCTCAAAAGTAACCTTGCGTTTTTTCCTCCTTTTTGGAGCCTGACATCAGCTCCTTAATTTCCTAATTTCGGACATGTAGAACTCGGACCCTATTTTCTTGTGTAAGGCAAGACTAGAATTCATGTGGTTCCCATTTATATCCTGGTAACTTTAACTGCTACACCAAACTTCCTTCCTTCAAAGGCCTTAATATACTTTTATGGTGGCTCATTGGTTAGAATGCAGTACTGCAGGCTAATTCTGCCAACTGCCAGCAGGCTCAATTCCCACTGGCTCAAGGTTGACTCAGCCTTCTCTCTTTCCATGAGTGGTAAAATGAGGACCCAGATTGTTGGGGATAATATGCTGACTCTGTAAACCACTTAGAGAGGGCTGTAAAACACTGTAAAGTGGTATGTAAGTCTAGGTTCTACTGCTATTACTATTATTCTTGATTTTGAAACCCAAGCTTTGCTATTTCATCAGGGGAAAGGATATCTTTCACCAGGGCAAAGGGAAGGGGGAAAAATAGATTGAATATTTTCTAAAATAAATAGTTGAGCTTTCCAAACTTGACTTAGTGTATGAATGATAAATATTGTGCACTGTAAGCATGTTCAATTTTACCAATCAGTTCCTAGAAGTACCAGCTGTATAGGTGCATTACAAAAAGTTTCCAAAGTATTTCAACATTCTTAACTGGAAAGGTTAAAATGCTTGCTCCCAGTATCCATTTTATTTTCAAAGATCTATAAGCAGCAAGTGCAAAGGTGGGTTCCTCCCCATTTGGACCAGTTTTATAAAACAGGTAGTAACTTGGCAGCTTGGGTCGCTGGAACAGGCAATGACCCAGGCCTTCCACACCCCCAGGGCAGTTCTCTCAGTAACTCCATAGGCACCGCCATCTTGTTTTTTGCTTCTGCACATGAGCAGAAGCTTTTTAAAAGTAATGTTCAGGCCCATGGCACACAATGCATGTGCCCCTGCACAGCACATCCCTGAGCAAACCAGCAGTGGGAGAATGCAGAACCGACCCCTGAGCAGGTGATAATACAGGGGTAGGCAATTCATTTTCCCAAAGAACCACATGAACAACTGGGACTTTTGTGGAGGACTGGACCCATAGCTGGGTCCCAAGGGGCAGATGTGGATTGGATGCTGTAAAATACTCAGGTCACATTGGTTATGACATATAAAGTCCTTCATGGCATCGGACCAGAATATAGATTTGTTATGAACTGTTTTCTATTGTTGTTGTGAGCCGCCCCGAGTCTACGGAGAGGGGCGGCATACAAATCTAATAAGTAAGTAAGTAAGTAAGTAAGTAAGTAAGTAAGTAAGTAAGTAAGTAAGTAAGTAAGTGAGGATGGAAATACTTTTGAGAGGGTTCAGTGAAGCAATATTTCACTTTTAACTGCCAGCTCAAAAAGCGCTCCCTATTCTAATATATTGACAACTGTTCATCTGAATTCTAGTCCAGGAAGGGAGCTTGTATACATTTCAAGGCAAAATAAGAGCAATATTTAGCTAGCCAGGCATTATGTTAACAAAAGAATGCAAGATGGAGTTCCAATGTCACATAAAGGGGTGTTAAGCAGAATCTTAGTCAGTCATGTGGACTGAGGCATGAAGATCCTTTGGATTTGTGTACTCCTTTTCTTTTCAGAAAAAGAAATGTGACTTTTGATATTGCTTCTAAAAAAATAAATGTTGTGTCGTGGTGTAGCAGTTTTATGCTACTTCTTGGTCATTATTTGTTGTCTACATTTGAGACTCTTCCTTCTGTTATGCAAGCATAATAATTAAATTATCCATTATTGCCACCCTACAGAATCTTTGTAGGAAAGGGGCTGTGTTCAATGATTTTCCTGTTCACACAGTCATATCTTTGACATTGAGTGGATTTTTTTAAACAAAATTAAAATAAACAGGTTTTCACTAAGAAGTTATCTTTTTAATAAAAAAATGTGCAAATTACAACTCTGCCCTGTGGATGGAATAGTAAATGATATCAGTTGCAATGAAAAGAAAATTGATCTATTCATGCTGAAGTGTAATTATCTGGAGGTTTGTGGTCATGTATGTATGTATTATCTAGACCAGTGTTTCCCAACCTTGTTAACTTGAAGCTATCTGGACATCAACTCCCAGAATTCCCCAGCCAGCATTGGGAAACACTGATCTAGACTAAAACTATATACAGTAATACCTCATGATACGAACTTAATTGGTGCAAGGAGGAGGTTCGTAACACGAAAGGTTCGTAAGACGAAACATTGTTTCCCATAGGAAACAATGTAACGCCAATTAATTCGTGCAACCAAAAAAAAAAACCCGCAAAAAAATTGGCAACATCCAGGAAGGCCAATGGAAATTCTCCCATCTGCAGCGTCATCGGTCTCCGGGCAGACTCTCCCTCGACTTGAATTCACTTCAGCCTCCGGAACCCGGAACCCGGAAGTTTGGCAAAAGTTCAGCGTTTGGAGGCTCCTGGGAAGCCGCCCGGCTGTTTTAAAAGGTGACCGCCGGGCTGGGGGGCTTCCCAGCAACCTCCTGAACCCCGAACTTTTGCTGAATTTCCGGGTTCGCGGTTCAGGAAGCTGAAGTTGCTTCATGGCTGAAGTCAAGGGAGAATCTGCCCGGAGACCGATGACGCTGCAGATGGGAGAATTTCCATGGGCCAATGGAAATTCTCCCATCTGCAGCGTCATCGGTCTCCGGGCAGACTCTCCCTCGACTTGAATTCACTTCAGCCTCCTGAACCATTCGTAACTCGAAAAAAGTTCGTAAGAAGAGGCAATTTTTTTCTGAACCCCGGATTCGTATCATGAGTTGTTCGTAAGACGAGGAGTTCGTATCTTGAGGTACCACTGTACTACTAAACCTGTAGTGTCTATTTTTCTGTAACTTTCAATTGGGTGAAACAGTGCATCACAAGGCAACATTTTTTGAACGAAGGTAGCTCAAATGGCTAACTTACAGAAGCCCAGGACCCATTATTTCCATGGCAATAATACTTAGTAGGAAAGTTGAAGCTGCTTCATTGCCACTTTGCCGTTGCTACTTCAGCACTGCCACAGTCATCCACAGTCATATGATCATCATTTCCATAATTCTCTGCCACCTTCCCAAAAGTCAAAGAGGAAATCAGCAGGATGTGTAAGCTTGGCTAAGATTGCTGATGCTCCCTGCCAACTTCCCACAAGCGAAAGATTTCTTTGTGGGAAGATAGTACGGAGTGTTAACAATGAAGAAGACTTCAAAAAAGCTCTCAAGTTGATCAGATAATGCTCCCTCCACCTGTGCTACCTCCCTATCCCACCTGTGCTACCACCCTATCCCATGCTCATGCTATGCCAGCCACTTGCACATTCCTGCACATCATTCCTGACTCATGTTGCAGACCTCTAACTTTCACCAACGTGCACCCAATGCCCATACATTCCCTTGACCAGCACAGAATTTTTCACATGCCTAAGCATACTCTATGCATATTCTATGTATCCTTCCCATTATTTTATTAAATTGAGAGTTGCTTTCATTCTGGTTAACTTTACACGAAATTGAGTTGGTAGATAGCAAAAATTTTCAAAAAATAATTACATTTTCTCAGCCCTACAGAATGAACTTCACATGACCTGCCAATATTAACTTAAGCATTAAAAAGTTGCAGCTCTATTATTTTATTTTTTTAATCAACATTTGGTATTGCCTATTTTAAAGATTTGCCTCACTTTTTCTGTGATGCAAAGGCCATACACTTTCCAACTATCCAATAAACTAAAGTCATTGTTTTTAAATATATTGCTATACAATGATGTGGGAAATGATCTCATTGCACTAATAAACATAGCAATACTGTTATTTCCATCACAAAGAAACCAAATTTTAAAAAAATGATCAAAGATTACTGATTTACACTCTATATGGCCTATAAATCCAAATAAATAAATAAATAAATGTGTAATAAGAGAGAGGACTTAAATCTTTGGATCAAAAAAAAAAAATACAGCAAAAAGTTTTTTATAGCCCCAGATTACAAAGGCCTCCTCCACTGGACAATTTAAAGTTTGCACGACACCATCAATAGAAATAGCTGAGGATGTTATCAAAAGCAGGAGTCCTCAAACTTGGCAACTTTAAGACTTGTGGACTTCAACTCCCAGAATTCTCCAGCCAGCATTTATTATTTGGATTTGTATGCCGCCCCTCTCCGAAGACTCGGGGCATATCTGGAGAATTCTGGGAATTGAAGTCCACAAGTCTTAAAGTTGCCATGTTTGAAGACTTCTGATCAAAAATATAGGAGGGATATTAGTCTTTTTAATAGGACTTTGGAGTTGTCATAAATAGGTACTGATTATGTTCTCTCCCTTATATCCAGCTGATGTCACCAGCCTCTAGCAACAGCAGTGGTTCCTTGTCACCATCCTCCTCGTCAGACTGCCTACTCACTCGGGGATGCCCTGGACGCAGCCATGTTGCTGCTTTGCGTAGCCGTTTTGAACTGGAATACGCCCTGAATTCAAGAGCTCATGGGACGTGGTCCCAAAGGTAAGAATGAAAACCACATGCATTCCTTCCTTAGTCTGTGAGATTCAAAGAACTGCCTGACCTATTCTTGACCAGTGAAATTGCTGTTAGCACCTCTATTAAGGAACAAAATGTTTGAAAGCATTACAGAAACAAAGTAATTTTCCTTGGTGAGCTAGGAGGTCCAAATCATTCTATCAACAAATCAGCCTTACATTTGGGGGTCTTCCAAATCTCACCCTGCTTTTCCTGCTCAGACATCCCTCCCAGGTTTTGTATGTAAGCAGTCAGTCCTTATACATTTGCTTGTATGCACATTTTTCTCTTTCCTCCCCAACTCTATGTAAGAAATTCCTCTTTCCCCTTTTCTGGAAAGTCCCTCATAGAGGGTCTGCAACTTGGGCGTCCTCTTTGATCCACAGGTTACATTAGAGAAACATCTTTCAGCTGTGGCGAGGGGGGCGTTTGCCCAGGTTCGCCTAGTGCACTGGTTGCAGCCCTCTTTGGACCGGGAGTCACTGCTCACAGTCACTCATGCCCTCATCACCTCGAGGTTCGACTACTGTAATGCTCTCTACATGGGGCTACCTTTGAAAAGTGTTCGGAAACTTCAGATCGTGCAGAATGCAGCTGCGAGAGCAGTCTTGGGCTTTCCAAAATATGCCCATGTTACACCAACACTCCGCAGTCTGCATTGGTTGCTGATCAGTTTCCGGTCACAATTCAAAGTGTTGGTTATGACCTATAAAACCCTTCATGGCACCGGACCAGATTATCTCAGGGACCACCTTCTGCTGCACGAATCCCAGCGACCAGTTAGGTCCCACAGAGTGGGCCTTCTCCAGGTCCTGTCAACTAAACAATGTCATTTGGCGGGACCCAGGGGAAGAGCCTTCTCTGTGGCGGCCCCAGCCCTTTGGAACCAACTCCCCCCAGAGATTAGAATTGCCCCCACCCTCCTTGCCTTTCGTAAGCTTCTTAAAACCCATCTCTGCCATCAGGCATGGGGGAACTGAGATATTATTTCCCCCTAGGCCTTACAATTTACGCATGGTATGTTTGTGTGTATGTTTGGTTTTATAATAAGGGTTTTTTTTAGTTGTTTAGTATTGGATTGTTACATGCTAGTTTTTGTCACTGTTGTTAGCCGCCCAAGTCTGTGGAGAGGGGCGGCATCCAAATCCAATAAATAAATAAGTAAGTAAGTAAGTAAGTAAGTAAGTAAGTAAGTAAGTAAGTAAGTAAATAAATAAATAAATAAATAAATAAATAAATATCATAGGGAAGGGATGTTCCTTGATTCTGCCCTGACTGAGTCAGAGAAGCCGGTGGTGGGTTGTAAATAATTTTACTTCCTGTTCATGAATATACTTACATGCACGCACACGATGCTTCTGCGCATGTGCAGAAACATCCGAGGTTGATGGGTGAAGCCTCCTACCACTAGCTACTGGTTCTAAGAAACAGTCTGAACCAGGAGCAACCCACCACTGAAAGAAGCTCATTAGGTCATAGCTGTTTGTGTTAATCATAGAATCATTGAGTTGCAAGGGACCTCCAGGGTCATCGGGTCCAACCCCCTGCTCAATGCAGGATTCATTAAACCATCCCAGAAAGATGACTGTCCAGTCTCTGTTTGAAGACCTCCAGTGAAGGCCAGCCTACCACCTCCTGTGGAAAATTGTTCCACTAGTTTAACACCCTTACTATTAGAAAGTTTTTTTCTGATATCTAATCTAAATCTACTCCCTTGCAGTTTCATTCCATTGTTTCTAGTCCTTCCATGTGCTCATGAGAACAATGCTAATCCCTCTGCTCTGTGACAGCCCTTCAGATATTTGTAGACAGTTATCAAGTCTCCTCTCAGTCTTCTCCTTTGGAGACTAAACATCCCTAGATCCTTTAACCATTCCTCATAGGACATAGTTTCCAGACTGCTCACCACCCTTGTGTTTGGGTAGCTTTGGTTTATAATGCCCCTAATTGTTTTATGCCGTTTATGTATGGTATGTGGAAATGACCTTGGAAGATAGGAGATGGGGTATTATCAAAATTGTAAGATTGATGTCAGCCTTCTCAGGTAGATCAGACAGGATCAGATCATTTAATTCTGCTATATTAGAAGACTACATTAACAGAATCTTGCAAGTCTGAAAGTACAAATTTCCCTCCATCTGTTTTACAATCTAGAGGTTAGGGAGATTCATTTCTGAGTTTCGTTCTCCACTCCTTATGCAGCTGTGCCCCATGTCCTCTCTTATCTGATTATTGTCTAGGAAGCATCATTTAACACATTCCAACCAAACACCCATCTGTCAAGGTCACTCGCACATACCATGACAATTTATGTGGTATTATTTGCTCTGATTGTTGGAGCTTGTTAGTACAGGGTACATGATTGTTAGGGATTGCCATTGTAAACTGCACATTGTAAACTTGTACTGTCACTTTAAATGTTACAGTTGCTACTGTAAAACTGTACTGTCACTTAAAGGGTTAATTTGTACTTGAAGAGTTAACATTCAAGGCTGTTTCGTCACTTCCTCATTGAAGCTATAAAAGCTCATTATTTTGCTTGGTCATTTCCTTTCCGTTACTTTTGCCTGAGACGGGGGAGTTGTATTAGCTTCGTGCTTGTATTAGCTTCATGCTTTATCTATGTTGTGTTTAAGCTTCGTGCTTGTATAAGCTTTGTGCTTTTATCTATATTGTATTTTGCTTTGTGCTCTAATCTTGTAATTGCTCAGTGCGTATTATTTTGTATTTGCTTCGTGCTTATTCTGGATTGTTTATATTTTGTTTATATGTAAATAATACTTATTTAACTAAGTTTGTGTCTTGGCTTTATCACACATCCACGCTCTGTAAAATTCTCTGCTTGGTGTTGTCGAAGGTTTAATAGCCTTGCTAACCGAGACAAGCCAACAGAGCTCAAAGCAGTCCATGAGAAATAAGAATAAGGATGATATTTGAAAAATATATTCAAAATGGAAGGCCTGGGCTATCAGGAAGTATAGAGAAAGATATAGGAGAAGAAAGGAAAGTGACTGAAAAGCAAATCAGCAGCTGAACAGGACCTCAAATAGAAAGTGACAGAGGAAAAGGAAGAATTAACTCCAGAAATCAAAAAATTAGTACAGTATACATTTTGAAATTGAGGACAAGGAATCAGTTTTCAGGGAATTTGGTGAAAAAAGCAGGTAGGCTTTGTTATTATTTTTTTAAAAGGTAAGCTATTAACTTGTTTGACTTTTTGACAGAACTGGAGACTTTGCTAATTTTGTTGCTTCATGTCTTTCAAACAGATCAGTGCAGTTATTTTCTTACTTACTTACTAGATTTTTATCCTGCCTTTATTTTTTGGTAAATCACTCTAGCACCGCTGAAAATGAATAATATTCTCTCCTCCTCAAACTTTCCCCATAACAATAACCCTGTGAGGTAAGTTGTGTTCAGAGCGAATGACTGACCTGAAGTCATCCAGTCAGTTTTTCATGCCTAAAGAAAACTAGAATTCTAGAAACTAGACTAAATTAATAGGGAAAGTTTATAAATATATGATTGCCCATAAAAATATAGATTTGACCTTAAAGGATAACATGATAAGTTGGTGCAAAAATATTGGTAAAGAAATCGATATAGATACATGGGAAAATGTTTGGATCTCAAATTGGAAAATGACAAAATCAGTTTCCCTAAAAGAAAATCAAATTAAAATGTTCTATAGGTGGCACCTCCCACCAAATAGGATAGCAAAAATGTTCCCAAAGACTTCTCCATTATGTTGGAAATGTAAGAAGGAAATAGGGTCCTATTGCCATCAATGGTGGACGTGTAGTAAAGTTAAGCTTTACTGGAAAATGATAGAAAGAATAATAGAAGAAATAGTAAAACAGGAGATAGAAATAACCCCAGAATTCTATTTACTGGGTATAACTAATCAGAAATATAAGAAAGAAATTTTACATTTAGTTATTCATATTTTGACCACAGCCAGGATAATATATGCGCAAAATTGGAAAGGGGAAAATATCCCCAAAGAAGAGAAAGTTATTTTAAAAAAATTAGATTGCACTGAAATGGATATGATGACAAGATGGTTAAAAGATCAAGAAGAAACAGAATTTTATGAGATATGGAACAAAGTGTATATATGGATAAACAAGAAGAAATATTAAAAGTAAAAATAAACAAATAAATAAATGAAAGAATTGTATTAGTAAAGATATGATTTAAGTGTTGTGTTAGAGTTAATAGGGATATGATTTAAGAGTTATGTTAGAATTAGTTTATGCATGAAGATTTATTATAAAACATTAAACAAATTTCTTCTTTTCATTTAAAGTAATAAGTTGATCTTAAGCATTTTTTGAATGTATTCTTTTTCTGTATTGAAATTTTACTTCTAGAATAAGCGGGGAAGATACGACCCCATTTCTATGTTAAATGTATGTTTGTCGGTTTTGTCTATTTTAAGAAAATTAATAAAATTTATTGGAAAAAGAAAAGAAAACTAGAATTCATGGTCCCCTGGTTTCTAGATCAGCAACTTAACTAATATGCCGCACTGGCTTTCATATGATATTAACTTTTATTTAGTCCTATTGTTATAACTTGCTAAAGCTGTTTACTAAAAGTTCTTGGTTTCATTATAACAGAAAAGGATAAAAGCCCCAACCAGAATTAAGATGCTATAACAACCATTGACTCTGGACATTTTCCCAATACTGAATTAAAAGTATCCTCCTTCTCTTGCTGAAGTGATATAAGGCTTTTTCTCATTACTCTTTTCTCTTGTTACTTTGAAGGCTCAATAGTTGAATGACTCTAGAAAATGCTAAGTCACAAGTAGGAAAATAATCTCTAGCTTCACTAACAATTTATCATCCTGTTTATGCCCCACCAATTACAATGGCCTCAATCTGTTCTTGAAAGCAGTTCTTTAAAATTCCTTTAAAATGCAATTTGTGCTTTTAGATTTGTTACCACAACAGAAGTGGGATGAATCTATTTTTTTCCATGCCTTTTATGTAATGACATAAATGACTACAGAATTTTATATAAGATGTTCTTGATTCTCATAACAGAATCAGTGCATGTTCCTGTGCATTTCCTTTGCATTGGAAAAGGAACTGATGGGCTTTTGTGTCTCACATCAATATAGACCAATGGCACTTTCATGACTTGTGGACTTCAACTCCCAGAATTCCTGAGCCTGCACGGCTGTCTCAGGAATTCTGGGAGCTGAAGTACACAAGTCATAAAAAGGCCATTGTCTCCCACTCCTGATCTAAACAAACCAATGTTTAGACAAACCAATCTGAATTGAATACAAGCAGGGAGCAATATCCCTGCAACAAGATGCTGAAGCATCTTGTTGCATAACACTGTGGACCTTGGGAAATATTAATGCCACAATTTTCATTTCCTGGGGCAGGAGAAAGTGATTTAATTATAACTATGGCAACAAGGGAGTCTCTTTAGCCCATTAAGAGCTATATTAATATTACTGGAGTACCTAGCAATGAAGATCCCAGGTACACATATAATTTTGTCTTCTTGAAAGAATCATCTACCACCCTTTTTCAAGCAATGAGCCCAAACCATTTCATTCAATTAGTTCAATTAGTAATGTACTCTGAGCATGAGTCAAACATCAATATCATAGCATAACATCATTCGACTTGAAGTAAATCCAAAACTATAAGCCATACATGAAGAAATGCAGTCTAACTTTTATGTCTGTAGATTTGGGGGAGGATCTCCTTTTGATAATCACGCAAGGGGCTAGAACAACAATGAATTTGTAAAGAAAGCAACAAGATTCAGGGCGTATTAGAGGATTTTATATTATTTCCCCTTTCATGCTGCAGCATGTAATAGATTTGCATGAAAGAATAAGCAAGTGACACATTTAGGTTATGCTATGGATGCCCAAGAGGGTGAAGAAAGTAGTTATCACAGCAGCTTCCCTGCTACTGTAATTTAATGTTCACAACAGTGCGCCACCCAAGCTCATTAGCTGGTTGAAATGGGTTCCTGCAGAACCCAAAGGGTTGCAGAAGAGTTCCCCCCTCAAATGCTATGCAATACAAATTAACTAACTCCAGTCCTATAAATAAAACATTGAAAGAGTTACCCAGAGGCAAAATGTAAACTAAAATGAAGATGGTTTCTGCAGATTCAGTATTTTTCCTCCCCAATTACACGACATACTGAGATGATTAATGACCTAGCTTTCAAATGACAATGGTTTCTCGAGGCTTTAATTTTTAGAAAACATACAAATTGAGAGCAGGAATGACTCAGTGTTGTGTGCTCACAACTGTTGCAGTACGTTGTTACACCCTTCGCTTCTCTGACTCATCTGAGCTGCACAAACTACAAGGCTGCACTCAATGATGAAGGATGTTTGCCTAGCTGTGTACCTAAAACCCACATACAGAGTTAAGGAGGTGCGAAATTACTTACTTCATTCTTCAGTAAATTTGCTCCATTTTTGATAGTTAAGTTACAGTGGCCCAATAGCACGTGAGCCTCTCCTTGGTATGTGGCTGCAATATGTGGACAGAGAGAGAGAAATTGACTGATTGATGGAGCATAAGCAAAATGCAAATGCATCCCAGTTGTCTCTTTCTGCCAGATGTAGTAGCACACATGTGCATATATATGTTTATCCACATATTCCAATTTTATTATGGTGTTACTGATGCTACTGCAACCCTGAGAGTTGAACAAGGCGTGGATGATGCTGTTGAATTACTTATGTTGTGGTTCATTCCTGTCTGGCATCTGACCACAGCTTATATATATCCCCCCCCTTTTTTTTTCCTTCCATAAATCTCTAGCCTCACAATGTTGCCTTCATCCCAACACTGATCTAAAAGTTTTTACAACTGGGCTCTTTTTTTGAAAGGGGCAAGATAAATCACACAAAGATTGTCAAATCCAGTGCAACCACCCATATCCCTCCAATTTCCCAGCCCCACAAGAACTCATCAGCACAGATGGTTGGTCCATCTGCAAACTTCCCAATTTGGCTTGGCATATGGATGTGTTTAGAAAAGGGAGAAGTTGAGACTCCTTGCTTGTTGTCTTCAGATGTATTCAGGAATGGTGGGTTAATGTTGTTGAAGGAAACATCAATGCAAATGCAAAGGTTATTCAAAAACTTGTGATGGGTGCAGGTTGGTGGAACTGGCTTCACCCAAGCAGAATGGTGTTGTTGTTAGCTCTGGCCTTGCTCCTGCCCCAAGGACTGTGGATGTGGGGAGACATCCACATGTTGGAGGCCTGTTTTGCCCCCGGTGGAATCTGCTGATGAAGGCTCCTCTGACCAAGAAGACATGAGTGACAGGGAGGAGGAGAGTGTGGCAGACAGCTCAGAAGGAGCGATGCATAGGCAACAACAACTGAGAGATTATTATCAAAGAAAATGAGGCCACCTGTGGTTGGGTGGGGCTGTGGTAATTAGTGAGGCTGCTATAAATAGCAGCCTGTGGGTTTGGCCATTGTGGAGGATTATCTGATCGTTGTGTTTCATGACTGCTTTACTGACTTTGACTTTTTGTGTGCTGATTTTCCCCCGCTTGGAAACTAAACCAGAGCAAAGTGTGTTTCACTTTGTGAAAGAAGGACTGTGAATTGCCTCACAGCTGCAAGCTAAGTATCACAGAGCTGATAAGGGACTTGTACAAATTACCAGTTTGTTTGGAGACGAGTGCTCTTTGCTATACCAAAAGAGGGCTTGGTTTAAGTGAATTTTCATTATAAAGAACATTGTTTTGAATTTTCAAACGTGTGTGTGTCTGAAATTTGTACCTGTGAATTTTTGGGAGGATTCTACCAGAGAGCCTGGCAGAACAAATGGGAAATTTATTCATGTTGGGCATGACCGCTTTATCATTGGCCATGCTACTACCCACCCTGTTCATAAGCTCATTGAAGCATAGGACTCTACAAGATATTCTATCAACAGACACTTTGATCAACAACCAGACTACAAACCCCTCAGAATCCAAATCAACTGCACAGCCAAACAGAGACAACACCAACCTTCAACTTCCCATCACAAGACTTATCACAAGACTCTCACTCAGGGGTGGGTTCTGGATTCTCCCGCTGCCGGTTTGCTCAGGGACACGTGGCGCACACACACATCTGCAGTGCTGAAAAAAAGCTTCTGTACATGCGCAGAAGCAAAAAACAAGATGGCGCCGCCTATGACACCGCCGAGAGAACCTGCTTGGAGGTATGGCAGGCCTGTGACCCAGGCCACCGAATTACTACCAGTTCTATAGTCCCAGTCTGAATCAGGAGGAACCCACCTCTGCTCTTACTGATGACTCACATCTGATACATCACAAGACCCATCAGAAGACCCTCACTTGACATACACACACACCTGAAACCCTTATAAACAGAAGAACACTGACATCCCTTAAACCAGTGATGGCAAACCTATGGCAGGGGTGCCACAGGTGACACATGGAGCCATATCTGCTGGCACACAGCCGATACCCTAACTCAGCTCCAATGTTCATGTGCATGCTGGCCAACTGATTTTTGGCTCACCTAGAGACTCTGGGAGGGCATTTTTTGGTTTCTGGTGTGTCTCCTGGGGGATGGGGGAGAGCATTTTTGCCCCTGAAGCCTGGAGAGGGCAAAAATCAGGCCCACCAGAGGTTGGGAAATGGGCTGTTTTAGGCCTCCAGAGGGCCTCTGGGTGGGCAGGAGAGGCCATTTTTGCCATTCCCAGGCATTGAGTTATGGGTGTGGGCACTCACGCATGCGTGATATAACATACACACGCACTTTCGGCACCCAAGGGACAGAAGGTTCGCACTCACTGCCCTAAACTCTGCTGAAGATGTTACCTAGCCTGGTAACAAAATGTTCATAAACCAACCCACAAGCTTGGAGAACAAACCTTCATCCTCATCCTACATTTGAGCTACAGATATTTGCCACTATGATTGCTTTAAATGAAACCTTGTCATATTAGCTCACATAAAAGAATCTTGGAATAATATTTAGACCCAGAATAGGGGGTAGGGGAAAATCCTATGGTCCTTTGCACAAGCAGTCTGTATTTCACCCAGAAGTGCCAGTCATTGTCTGCATCATTGCTAAATGTATAACATTCTGTCTCTTAGATAACTGATTGACTTGCCCTTTTGCTTTCATGGTTTTATGTGTGAGCAGAGGTAGATGGATGAGCTCTACTACAGAAAAATATTTGAGAAGTAAGTGAAGCTGATGACGCGTTACTTTACAGTTTAGTGGAACTCAACAAATCTAATTCTATTATCCTGTCAAGTTCCACCAAAAAAGATCTTGAGAGTATTTTTCTAATTAAATAAAAAATAAAAAAGATCCCAGCAACGGTAAAATATATCTATAGGATTTACTGTATCCGTGTTGATGAAAATCCTTTGTTTTCTCCAGATTTTAGGGAGGAAATAATATACAAAATAATTCATTAACCTCCTATAAAATTATATTTACCAATGCACCTTTTAAAAAGAGTATCAGTCATTAGCTAATAATGAAAGGGGTTGTTTTAATCTAACTTTTCAAGGTTTATACAAATCAATTTACTCAAGGTAAACTAAATGGAGAAAAATGTTTTCTGACTTACAGAACTCAATTGAGATTTTTCTGGAACATTTCAAAGCTAACAACCATTTTTTATCCTGTCCATTAAGTACCCACTTTGGTCTAATAAATGTAGCTTGCTTGGCATTCATGCTTTGAGGAGTTCAAGCACAAGAAGAAATGTTCTGCCAGGTTTGTGAACTTACTGATATTCAAGGAAGAAAGTAAGTTGGGAGCTGTCATTTGACTTACTGGCAGGCTGTGTGTAAAGGTACAAGGATATGCACATAAGCACATAAACACAGATATGCCAGTTCTTATTTATAACATTACTTTCATGGAATAATTTATTAAGTGAAATTTTATATTATATGAAAATTCAATTTTACATATTGCTGAAAATCAGAATAATCCACTATAGGTGATTACAAGCAACTTACTCACCATCTAGGTTTTACACAGAGAAGTAAAATCTGAACTCATCTATTGTATTATTGAATCATAGAGTAGGAAAGGGGTGGTTGTATGCTGTTTACCCCACCTCCGGACTTTCGTTGCCAGCGAAGTACCCGTTTTTGCACTGCTGGGATTCCCCTGAGGTTCCCCTCCATGGGAAACCCCACCTCCGGACTTCTGTGTTTTTGTGATGCTGCAGGGGAATCCCAGCAGTGCAAAAATGGATGCTTCGCTGGCAACGGAAGTCCGGAGGTGGGGTTTCCCAGTGAGGGGAGCCTCAGTGAAATCACAGCATCACAAAAGCACAGAGGTCCGGAGTTGGGGTTTCGGGGACTTCTGTGTTTTTGTGATGCTGCAATTTCACTGATGCTCCCTTCGCTGGGAAACCCCACCTCTGGATTCCGTTGCCAGCGAAGCACTCATTTTTGTGATGCTGGGATTCCCCTGCTGGGATTCCCCTGCAGCATCGCAAAAACACAGAAGTCCGGAGGTGGTGTTTCCCATGGAGGGGAGCATAAGGGGAATCCCAGAAGTGCAAAAATGGCCACTTCGGCTGGCAAAAGGGGTAAATTTTGGGCTTGCACGCATTAATCGCTTTTCCATTGATTCCTATGGGAAACATTGTTTCGTCTTACAAACTTTTTACCTTAAGACCCTCATCCCAGAACCAATTAAGTTTGTAAGACAAGGTATCACTGTACTGGCCTTCAAGATAATTGGCCCATTGGAGAATTGTTCTTACTAAAATGTTGTCCTAATGTTTCCTTCAACAATCCAACTCTTCCAACTTTTTCTTCTTTCCCATCTCACAGATCAGCTGTCCCGCCTCCATTCTGTACATCTTCTTGTATATTCATTCCAATTTGTTTACCATTCTTAATTAAGAATATTCACAGCTAGATACAGAATTTAAATTATGTCTGCTGTAATTTTGCCTAATGCAAAATTATTTCCTTGTGCCTTGCAAAGGATTATTCTATTAATACAGACTAAAATTTCACTCCCCTTGTTCCTAGCTCAGTCTGTCTATGCTCCAAAACTAACCCCATTGAATTCAACAGGGCTTAACTCTAGGAAATGGTAAGTTTGCTACTTAAGCATCTCAAAGCCAAGAACACTGACATTTGTCATAATACTTTGCCAAAATTATTCAGCTATCAGAAATATGAAATGGGGCTACTGTGCTTCTCTTCTTCCAATCAAAGGATGGTACATCCTTCCCTGCAGGTTGCAGCTCATGATTCATGTTCTCCTCTCCGTTTTGATAGCCTGTCCCTACTCCTTCTTGCCTGACCTCTTCACATGGCTGAATGGTCTGGAAGCTCACAATTCTTTGATTTGCTCTTGAATTTGTCATGTGTGCAGTGGTACATCAATCTCTTTCATGAAGCAAGCTTGTTTTACAAGAAATTTGATAAGTGTTTCCAGGCTGTAGGATGATTCTGGAGGGAAAACGCCAAGATGCTTTCTTCAAATTGGATGTCTCTTCCAATTTTCAACTTTTGCAAAGGTATCAAACGTTCAGTAAGTGTGTGATATATACACTTTGGGGGAGTGAGGGTGCATTTGCCCTATCCTTCAAACGCCGATGCCTCAAACCAAAGAGAAGTACTGAAAGGTATTCTCTGAAATTTGCACAAATTATAGTGATGGGCTCCTATGGGTATGGTCAGGTACGCAGAACCGGTAGAAAAATTTTGGTCAGGTACGCAGAAGCGGTAGAAAATTTTTTTATTTTTTTTTATTTTTTTCCCCCTTCTGGGCTATGTTTTTCCTATTGCAGTAAATGAGGTTTGTTGTGTTCGTTTAAAAATATTCGCAGAAATTCTGTGATTGGTTAAGACGCGGCTAGTTAGAAAATAGCCGCGAAAGTTAAATCGTTGTCAGTAAAAGAAAGCCCGCCGTTTTAAGAGAGTATAAATAGGGCAACGGATTAGCCGTTGCCCTCATTCGGAAAACCGCTGTTCCAGTGCTTGTATTCTATCTCATAATGAATAAACTAGTTCTGTTTTAACCACCGGAGTCCTGACTTTTCAGTGGCGACGAGGAGGTCGAACTCCCGCGAACGCAGAGCTGTGCGTGCGTGTGTGTGTGTACATACACATACAATTTATATATTAGATAATGTATATTTTTGGCTGCCTGTGTGTAATATGTATGTACACATATGGCATATATAAATAGAATTAAATAGTATATTTTGGATGTTCAGTAATAGTAAATAGATAGAGAAATTGTGTCTCTTTGAGGTGAGGAGAGGCCAGGCACCCTAACCCCAACCCCAACCCTTGACCAATGATGTCCTCCTATGGGAAGGAATGCAGTTCCGGTAGCAAAATTTGGAGCTCCGCCCCAGAGCACCCAATTTGCACTGAAAGATGTTGAAACAAAATGCATAAGCCACACTCACAGTGTGGTATTAAACATTTTGGTAGCCATCATTGCCCTTGACATGAGTGATGTCAAGTTGGCCACCTTTAAGTCAGTCACATGACCTTTTTTAAAATTAATTATTACACACAACATAAAACAGTGCATAGTGAAATGTACCCACCATCCAGACACACACACATTCCCCACCACCGAATTGGGGGTGTTTCTTGTATAGTCCACTTGACCCAAGAGCAATATATCTATTTACATATTATAGAGTGATTCCAATTTATTTCTTGTAGCTTGGTCTCGGATTCTGCTCATCATATATCGTCTTACCTTATCCCACCGTCCCATCAGTGGTCCCAACTCAGTTTCATTATCCGAATTTATCCTTTTATCCATAATTTCAAATTGAATATGGTCCACCATGTACCTATACCAATTTTGCATTGTCCATTTTGTCGCATCATTCCAACCCAAAACTATTACTGCCTGAGCGCTTTCTATTGTTGCTTTTTTTATTTCTCTAAATTCTCCCATCGCATTGTTTTTAACTAGTACTGTACTGCCATTTCCTTAGTGATTGTCCATTGTATATTTAGCATTCTATTGATATCCTCTTTCACTTTTTGCCAAAATTCCTGCACTATCGGGCATTCCCAAAACATATGCATAAACACTCCTTTATCTTGACACCCATGCCAACAATTCCCCCTGACATTCTGCTGAAAATGTGCGAATTGAACGGGAGTAAAATACCACTTAGGTAATATTTTCCTTCTCATTTCCCTGATTCTTGTATTTTTAATTTTCCTTATATTTTCTACTATATTTTCCATCTCTTGTACCTCTACTTGTATCTCATTTTGCCACCATTTAGTCAAGCCTTCAATCGTGTCCCCGTCTGACTGCAATAGCAATTTATATATATTGGTTGCTTGCACCTTTATCCCCTCACTTTTTTCTCTTATTATTTTCTCTAACCCTATCTCCTCCCTCCATAGTACTTCTTTATTCTCCCTTTCGTTAAGATATTTACATATTGCATTTATTTGTAGCCACCTTACCTTACCTAACCACCATTCTATATGGTTTCTACTTGGCCTGCCATCCTTCTCATACGACCTTTAAGCCACCCCCCCAGTCACATAATAGTCAAGCCACTCTCACCTGGTCACATGGCCTGCAAGTCACCCCCCCAAAATAAGCCACATCCACAGTGTGGTAGTAAAATTTTTTGCAACCCTTCATTGCAGACAGACTTTAGAAAAGCAAAGCAGGCCTGACTTCCCCAGGGGGAAACACGACAAGCTTGCTAACCCTCTTGCTCCTTCAAATCTAGGAGTCAGGGCTACTGGCTCCATTCTCAGGAGAATAATCTGGTGACGGTCACATCATTACACTTCTGCCTCCAAGCTGGAGCCCAGCAACCTTGCCAGGAAGCTACAATATTTGGAAAGGCAGCATTTTTGGGCGTTTTGCAGCAACCCTCCCATTCCTTCCAGCCAAGCGAGGCACTTGCCTCTAGCTTTACAAGGACAGGAGGCAGGGAAGTATGTTTCTCAGCAGATGCTGTTTTATGTTGAGCCTTAAAAATGTTGCATGAAGGTTTTTAATGAACCATGAGAAGCCAGTAACCACTGAATGACAGTAGGCTCAGAGCACCAAGTAGTAGTTTAGCAGCAGGAGACAAGTTTCCAGCATCTCCACTTCAGGGGATGCCGCCTGCACATTGAACAAGTCAGACTCCAAATGAGGCAGCTCTTCCAAGCAGATATAAATAAAAGATGCGGCGTTCCTATGGGAACCCTTTGGCATATTGGATTACCTATTCCCCAGCTAGAGTTTCTTTTCAGTTATATATTTCACCTACACTTCAGGTTGTGCTTTGAGAACACCGGAGACCGAATTGTATTTTTCTAACTATACCGCCACCATAGCTTCATTATTTTCTTTTTTAAAAAAATAATAATTTCATTAAAACTTATTACTAGAAAAATTAAAATGTAAACTAAAAAAGGGGATAAAAAGAAAAAATAGAAAATTCAGAAAAAGAAAAAAATAGAAAGAAAAATAGGAAAGAAAGAAGAGCTAAGAATATAGAAAAGAAATGAAACGTATAAAGAAATGGTTCCCATTATAAATCCTTTTAACTACGGTCAACTAAGCAAGCAGACAAACTGTTGTCAAACCCATTGACTCCTATTGAAATACCAATTCGCAGTAATGAGAAACAATGTAAGCCAGAAAAAGAAACACAAAGAGATATAAACCATGTAATTTATAAAGCACAATTTACAATAAAGTTAGAAAACAAAATAGAATAAAATATAGATAGGCTGTAAGGAACAAGGTTCAGCAGAATAGCTAGCATGTATGTTAATTGTTAGATGCTTGAATTCTGATACCACTATACCACTATACACAGTGGTACCTCGGTTCTCGACCACAATTCGCTCCAGAAGTGTGGTCGAGAACCGATTTGGTCGAGTACCAAATTAATTTATCCCATAGGAAATAATGGAAATGGATTTAATTGGTTCCCAGCCCCTGTTGACTCACTGGGAACCAATTAAATCTATTTTCTTTATTTCCTATGGGCTAAAAAATCTGAGGAGCTCTATAAGCTCTCCAAGCTGCAGGAAGGGTGGGGGCCATAGTTCCCTCTAAGCTGAGCAGTGAGTTATAGCTCACTTAAAAATCATCATCAACTCAGAGTTTTTCAAACCTGCCCAGAAGCCGAGAGGGAAAGAGTGAGAGGGAAGGAGAGAGAGAGGAAGAGAGGAAGAGAGAGAAACAGATAGAAAAAAGAGAGGAAGGAAAAGAGAAAGAAAAAGAATGGGAGTAAGGAAGAGAGAAAGAAAATCAAAATCTAGTTTGAAACTAGCTCAACTATTTAAGTGGCATTTTGATATTGATAGAGTTGCCCTATTATGAGCTCACTGTTATAGACACACAGTACAGTATTTTATTTTGAAATTCTCTGAGGCAAAACAGGGTGGGCTTTTTATTTATTTATTTGTTTGTTTGTTTGTTTATTAATTTATTATTTCTGTGCCGCCCAGTCCCGAAGGGACTGCCGCTCAGACACTATACTTTTCCGCCCACCCCCCAAAAAAATTAGAGGGAACACTGGTGGGGGCGGCTGCAATCCCAACAGCTACGGGGGGCTCCTTTCCTCAGTGCTTCGTCTTGTTACCTATAGGCAGCTGCACCAACTTTCTCCTTCCCGGCGGCGGCAATGGCGGCGGCTTCCCTTCGAGTAGCAACAGCACCAGGAACGTCACGTAATGAAGGGAAGCTGCTGGAGCGGCGGCAACTGCTGAGATGACTCCGGTGGCTTCCCTTCATCACGTGACGTTCCTGGCGCTGTTGCTCCTCGAAGGGAAGCTGCCACCTTTGCCACCGCCGGGAAGGAGAACGTTGGTGCAGCTGCCTACAGGTAACAAGATGAAGCATTGAGGAAAGGAGCCCCCCAAAGCTGCCGGGATTGCAGCCGCCTCCAGCGGAAACATTTTGGATAATTAACAAAATTTTCTGTGGCTGTTCGGTATCCGAATTTTTGTTCAGATACCAAAGGAAATTTTTGCTGAAAATTTTGTTCGGTATCCGAAATGTACAACAACCAAGGCATTCGAGAACCGAGTACCAATGTATATTTTAAAGTTGTATGCTTTTATGTTATGTTTTTGTTTGTATGGTTTTTTGTCTTTATTTCTGTTGTTTTAAATGTAAATATTCAATAAAGATATTTTTTAAAAAAGAAATAAATGATTCCTCCCTTCATCACAAGTATAAACTAAATTTTAGTAACTTATTACCCTCTCTTAAAATAAAGCAAATGATCTGTTCTTCCCATATCTTATCTATAAATAAACCCACAAAGCCATACAGTACAACAAAAATCCATTAAAGGGTAACATAGATAACAAATCTGTGTTATTCTTGATCAAATAAATCTTTGTATTCCTTAATGTCTGTGGAGATTTTCAGTCATCCAGGTCATGGTGGTCCCAAAAGTGCTTTTTCAAGAGGCAACTAGACTTTCTGGGGGAGGTTTTTTGAAGGTGTTTCACTTTTCATTAAGAAGTTTCTTCAGCTTTGTATTCCTTCCCTTTAGTTTTAACAATCTTGATCTTTAATCCATTTAAATTATCTATTTATATATTTATTTATCTATTTATCTATTTATATATATATATATATATATATATATATATATATATATATATATATATATATATATATAAACATATATATATGTTTTTTTATGTCGGATGAGGAGCTGATGAGGCCAGAACAAGGCCAAAATGGGACCATCCTAGTCTCCCTTAATTTTAAAAATTCCAGCTAAAAAACCCCCCAAAACATTTGACATATATATATATTTGATTTATATGCCTCAAGGACTTGAGGCAGCTTACAACATATAAAAGTAAACAATAAAATACAGTGTCTGATTCCAATTAATTAAAACTAAATAAACTAATCTAAAATCCCCAATAAAGTTAAAAATCTATCGTACCTATTCAGACAGCAATCATACAAACATTCGTTGACCAGGGGGTCAAGATCTAATGGCCCCAAGCCTGGTGGCATAAATGAGTCATAAGTTAAAGGCAAAGAGGCTGGGGCAGCTAATTCCAAAGAGCCGGGGCCCCCACAGAGAAGTCTCTTCCCCTAGGCCCTGCCAAGTGACATTGTCTAGTTTACAGGACCCGGAGAAGGCCAACTCCATGGGACCCAACCGGTTGCTGGGGCTCATACGACAGAAGGCAGTCCCGCAATTAATCTGGTCTGATGCTATATAGGGCTTTATAGGTCATTACCAACACTTTGAGTTGTGTCCGGAAACCAATAGGCAGCCAATGCAGTCAGCAAAGTGTTGGAGAGACATGGAAGCCCCTTGATCGCTCGCATGGCTACATAATGCCCTATAACTTGATTTCTTTCTATTTTGTCTTTGTCTCTTCTCATAGAATTTTTCCATGTTTTAACAAGACTGTTTTGTAAGTCCTGTATAGAAAAGTTATCCAGGTCACTCTTTTGTTTTGTTATTTGTATATGCCTGAACTCACCTATTGCATTAGGGGGGCTTGGTGGCTCACATAGTAAGACGTTGAACCTGCATGCCGCTGAAGTTGATAGGTGGGCAGCTTGATTCACATGAGCGAATAAACCGCACAGGGACAGAAAAGGAGCCTCCCCCAATTGCCTACTGACATTCAGGCATCTTGTGGGTAAGATAACACCGCCTGAAAAAATCCTTTCACAGATGCAGTCAGTCACTTCAGTGATGTGCCATATACTAAAAAACCCCAACCTATTGAATCATTGAGTAGGAATGGAGGGGACTGTAGATTGTTCACTTCAATCTGTTATCAAATTCTCAATAGAGAGTTAAAACATCAGATGGTTTCATTTGTGTATCCACTGTAGCATCTTTTGTGGCCTTATGATTTTCTGTCTAGAGATATGTACATAGATGCAGTGATTCTCAACCTGTGGCCCTTTTATTTATTTATTTATTTATTTATTTATTTATATTTATTTATTTATTTATTTACTAACTTAATTACTTATTTATTTATTGGATTTGTATGCCGCCCCTCTCCGCAGACTTGGGGCGGCAAACAACAGTAATAAAACAGTATATGACAATAATCCAATACTAAAAACAGTTAAAAACCCATTATATAAAAACCAATCATACATACAGACATACCATGCATAAAATTGTAAAGGCCTAGGGGGAAAGTGTATCTCAATTCCCCCATGCCTGGTATCAGAGGTGGGTTTTAAGCAGCTTACGAAAGGCAAGGAGGATGGGGGCAATTCTAATCTCTGGGGGGAGTTGGTTCCAGAGGGCCGGGGCCGCCACAGAGAAGGCTCTTCCCCTGGGTCCCGCCAAGCGACATTGTTTGGTTGACGGGACCCGGAGAAGACCCACTCTGTGGGACCTAACTGGTCACTGGGATTCGTGCAGCAGAAGGCGGTCCCTGAGGTAATCTGGTCCGGTGCCATGAAGGGCTTTATAGGTCATAACCAACACTTTGAATTGTGACCGGAAACTGATCGGCAATCAATGCAGACTGCGGAGTGTTGGTGTAACATGGGCATATTTGGGAAAGCCCATGATTGCTCTCGCAGCTGCATTCTGCACGATCTGAAGTTTCCGAACACTTTTCAAAGGTAACCCCATGTAGAGAGCGTTACAGTAGTCGACATTTTATGTGATGTCATAACCTGTGATCTATTCCTTTTGAAGCAGCAAATGGGAATTACATTTGGGTGCTTCTACACACAAATCCCCATTTCTCAACTCTGAATGCTAAGACTACCTGATAATCTAGCGCAGAGGTGGAGAAATATGACCCTTTTATGACTTGTGGACTTCAATTCTCAGAATTCCTAAATCAGCATGGCTGACTTAGGAATTCTGGGAGTTGAAGTCCGCAAATGATAAAAGAGTCATAGTTCCCCCACCCTTGGCCAAAGGAATGAACATACTTCTTGTTTTGCAAACTTTGGCTGAATAACAATGATAATAAAGTTGCATAGACTTTATATAAAGTGAAAGTGGTCTGTCATTTTCATTCCCAGTGACTGGGAAAAAATGAATAGACTTTTAATGCTTGACAGTAAAAAAAGAGCGAACAGCTTGTGGAACCAGGTTTAGCCTTGAGACCATTAATTAATTCCCCAAGATATGTGTCTCAGCATCTTTTCTACACAGATATGCAGGGATCAACTTTTCCCCGCACGTGTTTTGAGTTTGGGCCAGTTATTTCTATGTTAAAAATAGTTTACTACTCAGCAAGTAATTCTTTACTTTGAACAGCATGTAAAACAATATACATGAAAAGATAACTGGAATGTTCTAGTCCAGTGATGGTGAACCTTTTTTTCCTTGGGTGCCAAAAGAGTGTGTGTGCATGCTATCATGACTGCACGAGTGCCCACATTCATAATTCAATGCC
The DNA here is from genome assembly GCF_031021105.1 of Erythrolamprus reginae. Classification (NCBI taxonomy): domain Eukaryota; kingdom Metazoa; phylum Chordata; class Lepidosauria; order Squamata; family Dipsadidae; genus Erythrolamprus; species Erythrolamprus reginae. The sequence continues at coordinate 89,847,631 of NC_091952.1, forward strand.
TGGGAAGGGTGAAAACAACTTCCCCAATCCCCCAGAGGTCCTCTGGAGGCTGGAAACGGCCTTTTGCCCAACTTATGGTGGGCCCAGTAGGTTCATGTTTCACCATCCCCAGGTTCCGAAGGCTTCCCTGGAGCCGGGAGAGGGTAAAAACGCCCTCCTCCATCCCCCCGTAGGCTCTCTGGAAGCCAGAAACACCCTCTCGGAATCTCTTTGCAAGACAAAAATCAGCTGGCCGGCACACACATGCATGTTGGAGCTGAGCTAGGGCAACAGGTCGCGTGCCAGCAGATATGGCTCTGTGTGCCACCTGTGGCACTCATGCCATAAGTTTGCCATCATTGTTCTAGTCTGTTGTGTTTTCCAGTCAAAATACAAAGAGGAACAACTTAGTGAGTTGCAGAAGAGAGTTGATGATATAGCAGTTAAGATAAATAAACATTAGGTTACAATCCAAAACATGCAGTGGTTTGAATTTCAATATATATTATTTCACATTTACTCATATCTTGAATATTCACATACTTTGTGCTTAGTATAGATGCAACACTAACATGTTTTTGAAATGTCCTACGTATATTTAGTTTCCTTTTTCTCTTAAATAATCCTGAATTTGACTGTGTCTATGACTTTGTCCAGAGAAATTGAATGAATGGTTTATTTGGATTTTTATAAGAGAGAAATAAAATCTTCTGTGTTCTCCCTTATTGGCGACAGATAGACAGACAGACAGACAGAGATCAATGGAAATTTGTGTTGAGTATTTTTGGGGTGAGAGTTTTAATTAAACATGGGAAATTAGAGAGCTACAGACTGGTGGAGAGATGGAAGTACATTGAAAGTCAGAACATGTATTTTTTTTACCTCTTGGCATTTCATAACTACCTAAAGGCCTGAACATCAGCATCCTTGAACATCAATATCTGTTAAAGTCTGTTCTCCTTTGAAATAACTTTGAGCAACTTCTTTTTCATAAAGATGTTTGGAAAAATATTTTAGCAAAATGTGTTTGGAAGAACCCATTTTGGCTCATCTTAAGAAATTAGCAGCCTCCAAAAGTAAGTAAGTAACTTACTTTTGGAGGCTTCTAATTTGGAAAATGGTGATCTACAGTGACTTTCTTATGGTCGTATTTTCTATGAGCTATACACAAGTCTTCAGATTCTGTAGGACAGGGGTGTCAAACAGGCAACCCACAGGTCAGATGCGTCACACACAAGCCATGCCCACCCCAGCTTCAGGAAGGGAAAAATTGTCAAGATACAACAGTGATTGGTCTCATTCAAGACAATGATGAAACTGCATATAGACTGGAATTTGAACAACTAGCCTTGTGGTGCGGCCAGAATAATCTAGACAACACAGTATCAACAGTAGAGATTTTCAAATTTCTAAGTTCTATCATATCTCAAGACTTAAAATGGTCACCTAGCATCAAAAATGTCATCAAAAAAGCATCAAAGAACAAACAACATTATTTCTGCGTCAACTCAGGAAGCTAAAACTGCCCAAGGAGCTGCTGATACAATTCTACAGGGAATTATTGAGTCTGTCATCTGCACCTCTATAACTATCTGGTTTGGTTCTGCAAGCCAGCAAGACAAACACAGACTTTAGAAGATAATCAGAACTGCAGAAAAAACAATTATTGCCAACCTGCCTTCCAGTGAGGACCTGTATACTGGACAAGTCAAAAAGAGGGCTATGAAAATATTTACTGACTGCTTGCATCCTGGACATAAATTGTTTCAAGTCCTATCCTCAAAACGATGCTATAGAGCACTGCACATCAAGACAACTAGACACAAGAACAGTTTTTTTCCCAAACAGCATCACTCTGCTAAACAAATAATTCCCTCACCAATGTCAAACTATTCACTAAGGCTACATTATTATTACTATTAGTCTTTTAATTGTTCCTGTCACCCCTGTCTTCCCACTTATGACTGTATGACTGTAACTTACTGCTTGTATCTTTATGATTTATATTAATATTGACTTTTCTGATTGATTATTTGTACCTGTGACAATAATTAACTGTTGTATTTCATGATTCTTGATAATGTCTCTTTTCTTTTATGTACATTGAGAGTATATGCACCAAAGTCAAATTCCTTGTGTGTCCAATCACGCTTGGCCAATAAAGAATTCTATTCTATTCTATTCTATTTATCACACGATGGCAATGTGGCACTGTGATTTGTGTGGAAAGAGGAATGACAAAGCCAGGAAGTTGACTAAAAAGAGGATTCAGTTTTAGAATTCTTACATAACCAAAAAACTAAGTCCAGCCCCTCTTGATTGACACTGATCCTTATCTAACTCTAACAGGATACTGACTATTAGTTGGGAAGATTCTTGGGCATAGGCTTTTAGCAATAAATCAATTAAATTGAACTTCCACATGTGGACTGGCCTTTTATGTCTGACAGATAGTGATGCATCCATTTGTTTTCCAAATGTGTGATTCATGGTGGATTTCTTTGGTTACTTTACGACATGACAGAGAGAAGAAACTTTACAAATATTATATATGTGAATAATTTATTTTTAATGAAATAAATATCATGTGACAGTATGTTTTCTGGAGAAATAATTGTTTGCTTGTTTGTTCAATTGTTTGTTTGTTTTTTGGATTTGTATGCTGCTCCTCTCCGAAGACTCTGGGTGGCTCACAACATGTCAAAAAACAATATACATAATTTAAAAATCCAATTAATATAACTAAAACTTGGAAAAACACTAATAGAGTTAAAATCATCCATTACCATTCACACATCAAAACATACTACATTAGGGTCTAATGGCCCCAAGCCTGGTGGCATAAATAGGTGTTTAAGTTTTTACGGAAGGCAAGGAGGGTGGGGGCAGTTTGAATCTCCAGGGGAAGCTGATTCCAGAGGGCCGGAGCCCCTATAGTGAAGGCTCTTCCCCATGGTCCTGCCAAACAACATTGTCTAGTTGACGGGACCTGAAGAAGGCTGACTCTGTGGGATCTAACCGGTCACCGGGACTCATGCGGCAGAAGGAGGTCCCGGAGGTAATCTGGCCCAATCCCATGTAGGGCTTTATAGGTCATAACCAACACTTTGAATTGTGCCCGGAAACTAATCAGCAGCAAATGCAGTCCGCGGAGTGATGGAGATATACAATTATTAAAAGTCCCATCTCCAATATTCTTCGAGCAGCCACGTATGTCCTTCTTTGTGTCATCCATCCACCATGATATGGAAGGTTTTTACAGCAGCTGTAATTTGTAAGGCTTTTCATAGGAAAAAATAGAGAAAGGCAACAATCAGCATCTAATAATATGCTTCTGTAGATTTTTTTTTCCAGTATGATTGACAATAAAATTTGATAACTTTTGAATGAAGAAGCCTAATTCTGATTGCAAGTCTTAAAAAGAAACATTTTTATAAAGCTATTTTAGTTATTGAGGCTTTGCTATGAAGGGTTTTGTTGGTTTTGATTAAAAAGATTGGTAACTAATTACATAGTTTTATGGCTTCTCTTATTGGAAACTATGGCACCATTTTAATAGTTCTGCAGAAAAATAATTTAATTGGGATAGAAGTAACCTAAGAAAACCTGAAGGGAGGGTCTACTTGATAAAGGAGAAATGCTCGACTTCCAGGAATTGGAGATGACAAATTCTGTTCAGATTATTATTATTATTATTATTATTATTATTATTATTATTATTATTATTTGAATTTGTATGCCGCCCCTCTCCGTAGACTCGGGGCGGCTAACAACAATGATAAAAACAGCATGTAACAATCCAGATGTTTACCAACTGGAATCCACCTTTGTTAAATAAAGTGGAAACACTATGGCAGTGATGATTTTATTTCATACTTGTTTTTCCCCCACTTTTGAAATATGAATTGGCTCTTGTTTCAGAATGCTATGACAATATCAGCAGGATCCCAAATCAATACATTCCAATTTATTTATTTAGCCTAATTAAATGGAATACATCCAAAAGTCTCATTTCAAAGGAAACTAGCATCACCTTCTTAGTTCTGAACTCATTCCAATCTTCCACCTTCTGTTACTGAACATGTTCTGAACACATTATTTACATTTCCATTAGTAACATTACTAGTAACTTAATCAACACTTTGATGAAGTTGCATCTTTCTAAGAACATACTTGCTCTCTTAAGACTGAAATATTCTGGCAAAGAGCCATTACATTGGGATTATGAATTGTTGGTGATGTATTTTAGAAATGCTAAGATGCAAACCTATTTATTTGTCCAAATATGTGTGCATTGAGTGTTTGATTAGCAGTTTTGGTTACCATCTTTACCTATCTGATGATGTTAGCTATCTGATGACATTATCTGATGGTAATGAAATGTCTGCAAAACAACCACAAAAGCAACAACCAAGCTTAGGGAACACCAAAGTGTACTCCAGAATACCATACCATAGATCAGGGATGTCAAACTCAATTTTATTGAGGGCTACAACAGAGTTGTGTTTGACCTCTGGGAGCTGCGGTGAGTGTGGCCAAGGTGGGCATGGCCAGCTTGACATCACTCATGTCAGGGGGTGCCTGTGATGTCCCAAGCACTCTATCAGTGAAAACAGGCTCCCAAACTCAGTTAGCAGCTGGGATGGCCTCCTGCAAATCTCTGCCAGTGAATGCAGAGGCACCGCAGGTCAGTCCTTCACTGTTATCAAGAACACACACAGAAGAAACATGGATTTCCAGCAGATATCCAGAAAGCCTAGAACTACGGCGCCTAAAACACGATTTGAGTATTGCCCACAAGATCATATGCTGCAACGTCCTACCGGTCAATGACTACTTCAGCTTCAACCGCAACAACACAAGAGCACGCAACAAATTCAAACTTAATACGAACGGCTCCAAACTTGACTGTAAAAAATATGATTTCAACAATCGAGTTATCGAAGCGTGGAACTCATTGCTGGACTCAATTGTGTCAACCTCTAACCCCCAACATTTCTCCCTTAGACTCTGCACGATTGACCTCTCCAGGTTCCTAAGAGGTCAGTAAGGGGCGTACATAAGTGCACTGGTGTGTCTTTCATCCCCTGTCCAATTGTCTTTCCTTTCTCTCACTTATCATATATATTTTCTTTCTTTCATATATCCTCTCCTATAAGTTCACTTTACCCTTATATATATTATTACATGTCTATTTTTCTTCCTATGTATTTGCGTATTGGATAAATGAATAAATAAATAAAATAAAATAAATAAAGATATGAGTAACTATTCAGACATACAAAACAGATACACTAAAGTTCAATCAGTGTGTACTTTAGAAATAGCACAGTCAAGTTAAACAGTCTGGTCATACACATCCAAATTAGTCAATATCTCTCAATACAATAGTAATATTACAAGCCTATCTTAGTCTTACATATCAGACATACATTATAGCTTACAAATCCCATCAAACTATCATCAAACACACAGAGCTTACTACATCAGTCACAGTGAATCAGCAGAAAGAACAGAGAGAGCAGAGAGAGAGAATCATACCTTTCTGGCTCCCTCTTATGACAATTTGCATCACTACCTCTTAAAGCTATAGTACTTCAATAGCTTCTACTATAAACATTCATTGTTAACTTATTTTTATATTGCAACCCCAACTGTTTTGTACATAGTACTAAAACCCTGTGGCCCAGACTTAAGCACCCCCATGGGCTGGATTTGGTCCATGAGCCTTGAGTTTGATATCCCTGCCATATATGAATTAATACATCTATAAACTGAGTAACTAACCTGGGATTTGAACCATTTTTCTGAAGCTACATCTTGCCTTCTCTTTTCATAAACATTCTAAGCTGATAATGTTACCAAATAATAATTCCTCCACCAAGACATAGTCTTGGTGAAGGCTGTGAAAATTGGTGAAAGTTGTGGAAAGTGTGTTGGTAGAATCCGAGGCAACGTTAACTCTTATGAGAGCTATTTTGAATAATATTCTGCATTTTGCATTTGACCTTGACACTCATTAGATTCTGTTGCCTGGGCACACTTTCGTAACTGCACATTAGTTTTCATTTAGGTAAATGTGAAGTCAGATTAGTGACATAGACAAAGTATGGCTTCCCTAATAGCAAGAAAGAATAAATGGATTGAATTAAGTAAATAAATGAACAAACCATTTCAATTCAGTAGAGACCTAGCAATGCTAATGGCACAAATTCATTCTTCTACTACCCACAAGTAGACATGCAGGACATGCAGTATATGGATGTTCTTCAACTGATGAGTCATATTCCATTGCATTGCATATTTGATTTTACAATAATAAAGAAGGATATTGAAACAGTGTGGCTAATTTGGACAACGGTGCTATTAAAACTTGTTTCAGAATAGTCTTTGCTTTGAAATGATTGAATATTTATTAGCAAATATTATTAACTAGTTTTAATATTATGCTAGTTTCATGTATTATTTGCATATTCAAGTATTAAATGTGATTTAGCCTATATTTCATTCTAAAACACCAGATGGTAAGCAATAAAACTCCTACGTAAGTTCAAAAATTCTCAATATAATAAACTTAAAATCCAAATCCACCTGTATAGCAAATAAAATCCAAATCCACCTGTATAGCAAATAATAATAATAATAAAAAAAAATAATAATAATAATATAAAACTAAAAACTATATGATCTACTGAGCTCAAGGTAGGTTTATATTTTGATTTCAACAAGAAAAGAAAGAGCAGTCCCTTTTGCAATGGAGCAAATTGTTTTTAACATTCTCAAGAACATTTACCAAAAGTTTTCAAATATTTCCACAGGATCCACAGCATTCTTTCCAAGCAACAAGTTTAGGCTTGGCATCCGAGCCTAATTAAATATAGTATGAGAGTAGACAATTATTAATCCCTTATTTCCCAGCATTGGCATTATTATCAGAAAAGTGAAATCTGGATGGAGGGATGGATGGGTAGATAAACAATATGTAAGAGACAAATGGATGGAAGCATTAATGTCCAAGGCTGAGTTGCAAAGCAGTCTGTTTTGATGAGGCTTAAATAGAGCCTGTTATTTTATTTATTATTTATTTATTATTTAGATTTGTATGCCGCCCCTCTCCGCAGACTCGGGGCGGCTCACAACAAGTGAAAAAAACAATCTACAACAAATCTAAATTACTGTTTAAAAATATTTAAAAGACCCCATATTCTAAACACACATACATACATATTAAGCAGAGGACTATTATTAAACTACCTTATATATTCATTTAAATGGAAAGCAGGCACAGTTTAGCAAGAAGAAAAAGAGCAATATGTATCTTATAAAAAAATTGCCAGTAAAGGTTCCTACAGATAGCTACAGTTATTAACTCCCTTCTGTTCCAACGGGATTTATTTCCAGAAAGGTATCTTTAGAATAAACAAAAAGTCATTTATCCAATAGTGTGAAGCCAGCCATTGAAGTCACGAAATTCTTACCTGCCATCGGTTTGAAATTATTGTGATCAAAATCTCCCTGGATGATGCATTGCTAGAAATAATCTTGAACTTGTTCTTTCAGCCACAACTTCACCAAAGGTTCTTTGAAGACATTGCTCTTTGAAATTACTTCAAATATTTCCTTACTTTGGGATAGCACAGATGTGCTCTACAAATTACCTGGCTATTAATGGGCAGTTGGGCAGCTTCTTTTTTCATTCAGAGGGAATACTTGATAATGATAGTTGCCCATCAACTGAGAGCAGCTGGCAAAGGCTGGCTCTAGTTGATCACTTCCAAGAATAAAGAATGTGTTTACAGTGAATATTATTGGGATTTGCTTCAAAAGGGCAATGCTCTGTTTAGCAAAGAAATTAACATGCATAAACCTGATAGTGCAGATGTAAATAAAATATTTATAGTGTGCTGGACCTATCACCTCAGATTGCTAATAACACTGAAAGTAGTCCAGACGTTGGGGCAAAGCTCAAGATCAGAAACGAGCTATTCCAGAAGCTCTTGTATTGTAAAAGGCATCTCCCCAGTTTGAATAAGCGTGGTTTGTTTTTAAATCATACTGGTTTTGAAGCAAGCTCTAAAAGGTACTCTTCTTCACCATTTCTCTTTTCTATCATTTACAGCACTGGTCAGCACACTTCTCAAGGCCTTTCTTTGGAAGAGATGAGAAGAAATTTTCAATGCTCGCCTATTGACCACAATGGTAAAACATGAGTCTTCTTCAATAATAATAATAAAATGTTTTAATGGACTGATGATGTTTCTTTGGAATGAAATTGACCCTCCAAACTTAAAGCATCCAGAAATAAGAAATCAGCAATGGAGTAATAGGAGATTACAATAGCAATACCATATACCCTGGGGGGGGGAATTATTGACCCCCCTCAGAGAGGGTCCACAACTTGGCCGTCCTCCTCAATCCACAGTTCACATTAGAGAAACATCTTTCAGCTGTGACGAGGGGGGCGCTTGCCCAGGTTTGCCTGGTGCACCAGTTGTGGCCCTATCTGGACCGGGGCTCACTTCTCACAGTCACTCATGCCCTCATCACCTCGAGGTTCGACTACTGTAATGCTCTCTACATGGGGCTACCTTTGAAAAGTGTTCGGAAACTTCAGATCGTGCAGAATGCAGCTGCGAGAGCAATCATGGGCTTCCCAAGGTATGCCCATGTTACACCAACACTCCGCAGTCTGCATTGGTTGCCGATCAATTTCCGGTCACAATTCAAAGTGTTGGTTATGACCTATAAAGCCCTTCATGGCATCGGGCCAAAATACCTCTGGGACTGCCTTCTGCCACACGAATCCCAGCGACCGGTTAAGTCCCACAGAGTTGGCCTTCTCCGGGTCCCGTCGACTAAACAATGTTGTTTGGTGGGACCCAGGAGAAGAGCCTTCTCTGTGGCAGCCCCGACCCTCTGGAACCAGCTCCACCCCGGAGATTAGAACTGCCCGCACCCTCCTTGCCTTTCGTAAAGTTCTTAAGACCCATCTCTGCCGTCAGGCATAGGGGAACTGAGACATCTCCCCCGGGCCTATACAGTTTATACATGGTATGTTTGTTTGTGTGTATGTTTGCTTTTAATAATGGGGTTTTAGCGTTTTTTAAATTATTAGATTTGTTCTTACATTGTTCTTGTTATTGTTGTGAGCCACCCCGAGTCTACGGAGAGGGGCGGCATACAAATCTAATTAATAATAATAATAATAATAATAATAATAATAATAATAATAATAATAGACTTATATAGTGCTTTACAATGCATTACAGCCTTTCTGAGGGGTTTACCCAGTCAGTATATTGTCCCCAACAATCTGCCTCCTTCTTTTACCAACCTTAGATGGAAGGCTGATCAACCTTTAACCAATCAGGATCGAACTCCTGGCAGTGAGCTAAGTTAGCCTGTAATGCTGCATTCTAACCATTGTGCCACCATGGCTCAGTTGCTGCTCTTTGAGCCATGCAAGACCTTCAAGTGGCTTAACTTTAATTAAAGTTAAACTAAGTACATGTAATCCTCATTTGGTGCCTGAATTGGTTTCTGTGAAATGGTAAATTATACTGTTGCTAGGTGAACTCTGTGACTGAGAGGGAAAGGGCTGAAAAAAATCACTGCCATCTAATTCAACTTAAGTTCTTTCCTACAATATCACGTGCCTCATCTGGGTTTTTTTTTCTCTTTTCTCCTCTTTGCAGACTAGAGAGATTCCTTTAATAAGCGATCTCTTCCTGGCCTGCTTTTTTTCTCTGCAGTGCACTACTTATCGAAAAAGGGCTAACTGCAAGCTCAGCTCTGTGACCTTAATTAATTGATTAGAACCAGGGATGGGTCCGACCTGGAACGGGGGGGGGGAACGCATTTCCAGTAGCGACAATGGAGTGCATAGCCTAGCTCCAGTGGCGCAGACAGGCATGCACGCACAACCGGCACTTCTCCGGACCTCTGCCTGGTCTGCCCTGCCACGAGTGCTACCTTCCCCCAAACTCCGCTTGGCTGCCCTGTCACGATTCTGCCTTCCCCTCCGCCTCTCCCTGGCTGCCCTGCTGGGAGTGCTGCCTTCCCCTGAACTTTCCCTGGCTGCCCTGCCATGATTCTGCCTCCCCCGCCTCTCCCTGGCTGCCCTACCAGGAGCACTGCCATCCCCTGAACTCTCCCTGGCTGCCCTGCCATGATTCTGCCTCCCCCCCGCCACCTCTCCCTGGCTGCCCTGTTGAGAGCACTGCCATCCCTGAACTCTCCCTGGCTGCCCTGCCATGATTCTGCCTCCCCCCCCCCCGTCACCTCTCCCTGGCTGCCCTGTTGGGAGCACTGCCATCCCCTGAACTCTCCCTGGCTGCCCTGCCATGATTCTGCCTCCCCCCCCCCGTCACCTCTCCCTGGCTGCCCTGTTGGGAGCACTGCCATCCCCTGAACTCTCCCTGGCTGCCCTGCCATGATTCTGCCTCCCCCCCCCGTCACCTCTCCCTGGCTGCCCTGTTGGGAGCACTGCCATCCCCTGAACTCTCCCTGGCTGCCCTGCCATGATTCTGCCCCCCCCCCGTCACCTCTCCCTGGCTGCCCTGTTGGGAGCACTGCCATCCCCTGAACTCTCCCTGGCTGCCCTGCCATGATTCTGCCTCCCCCCCCCGTCACCTCTCCCTGGCTGCCCTGTTGGGAGCACTGCCATCCCCTGAACTCTCCCTGGCTGCCCTGCCATGATTCTGCCCCCCCCCGTCACCTCTCCCTGGCTGCCCTGTTGGGAGCACTGCCATCCCCTGAACTCTCCCTGGCTGCCCTGCCATGATTCTGCCCCCCCCCCGGTCACCTCTCCCTGGCTGCCCTGTTGGGAGCACTGCCATCCCCTGAACTCTCCCTGGCTGCCCTGCCATGATTCTGCCCCCCCCCGTCACCTCTCCCTGGCTGCCCTGTTGGGAGCACTGCCATCCCCTGAACTCTCCCTGGCTGCCCTGCCATGATTCTGCCCCCCCCCCGTCACCTCTCCCTGGCTGCCCTGTTGGGAGCACTGCCATCCCCTGAACTCTCCCTGGCTGCCCTGCCATGATTCTGCCCCCCCCCCCCCGTCACCTCTCCCTGGCTGCCCTGTTGGGAGCACTGCCATCCCCTGAACTCTCCCTGGCTGCCCTGCCATGATTCTGCCTCCCCCCCCCCCGTCACCTCTCCCTGGCTGCCCTGTTGGGAGCACTGCCATCCCCTGAACTCTCCCTGGCTGCCCTGCCATGATTCTGCCCCCCCCCCCGTCACCTCTCCCTGGCTGCCCTGTTGGGAGCACTGCCATCCCCTGAACTCTCCCTGGCTGCCCTGCCATGATTCTGCCCCCCCCCCCCCCCCGTCACCTCTCCCTGGCTGCCCTGTTGGGAGCACTGCCATCCCCTGAACTCTCCCTGGCTGCCCTGCCATGATTCTGCCTCCCCCCCCCCCGTCACCTCTCCCTGGCTGCCCTGTTGGGAGCACTGCCATCCCCTGAACTCTCCCTGGCTGCCCTGCCATGATTCTGCCCCCCCCCCCGTCACCTCTCCCTGGCTGCCCTGTTGGGAGCACTGCCATCCCCTGAACTCTCCCTGGCTGCCCTGCCATGATTCTGCCCCCCCCCCGTCACCTCTCCCTGGCTGCCCTGTTGGGAGCACTGCCATCCCCTGAACTCTCCCTGGCTGCCCTGCCATGATTCTGCCCCCCCCCATCACCTCTCCCTGGCTGCCCTGTTGGGAGCACTGCCATCCCCTGAACTCTCCCTGGCTGCCCTGCCATGATTCTGCCCCCCCCCGTCACCTCTCCCTGGCTGCCCTGTTGGGAGCACTGCCATCCCCTGAACTCTCCCTGGCTGCCCTGCCATGATTCTGCCCCCCCCCCCCCGTCACCTCTCCCTGGCTGCCCTGTTGGGAGCACTGCCATCCCCCACCGCCTGTCCCTGGCTGCCCTGCCATGATTCTGCCCCCCCCCCCCGTCACCTCTCCCTGGCTGCCCTGTTGGGAGCACTGCCATCCCCTGAACTCTCCCTGGCTGCCCTGCCATGATTCTGCCCCCCCCCCGTCACCTCTCCCTGGCTGCCCTGTTGGGAGCACTGCCATCCCCTGAACTCTCCCTGGCTGCCCTGCCATGATTCTGCCTCCCCCCCCCCCGTCACCTCTCCCTGGCTGCCCTGTTGGGAGCACTGCCATCCCCTGAACTCTCCCTGGCTGCCCTGCCATGATTCTGCCCCCCCCCCGTCACCTCTCCCTGGCTGCCCTGTTGGGAGCACTGCCATCCCCTGAACTCTCCCTGGCTGCCCTGCCATGATTCTGCCCCCCCCGTCACCTCTCCCTGGCTGCCCTGTTGGGAGCACTGCCATCCCCTGAACTCTCCCTGGCTGCCCTGCCATGATTCTGCCTCCCCCCCCCACCGTCACCTCTCCCTGGCTGCCCTGTTGGGAGCACTGCCATCCCCTGAACTCTCCCTGGCTGCCCTGCCATGATTCTGCCCCCCCCCCGTCACCTCTCCCTGGCTGCCCTGTTGGGAGCACTGCCATCCCCTGAACTCTCCCTGGCTGCCCTGCCATGATTCTGCCCCCCCCCCCCGTCACCTCTCCCTGGCTGCCCTGTTGGGAGCACTGCCATCCCCTGAACTCTCCCTGGCTGCCCTGCCATGATTCTGCCCCCCCCCCGTCACCTCTCCCTGGCTGCCCTGTTGGGAGCACTGCCATCCCCTGAACTCTCCCTGGCTGCCCTGCCATGATTCTGCCTCCCCCCCCCCGTCACCTCTCCCTGGCTGCCCTGTTGGGAGCACTGCCATCCCCTGAACTCTCCCTGGCTGCCCTGCCATGATTCTGCCCCCCCCCGTCACCTCTCCCTGGCTGCCCTGTTGGGAGCACTGCCATCCCCTGAACTCTCCCTGGCTGCCCTGCCATGATTCTGCCCCCCCCCCGTCACCTCTCCCTGGCTGCCCTGTTGGGAGCACTGCCATCCCCTGAACTCTCCCTGGCTGCCCTGCCATGATTCTGCCTCCCCCCCCCCGTCACCTCTCCCTGGCTGCCCTGTTGGGAGCACTGCCATCCCCTGAACTCTCCCTGGCTGCCCTGCCATGATTCTGCCCCCCCCCCCGTCACCTCTCCCTGGCTGCCCTGTTGGGAGCACTGCCATCCCCTGAACTCTCCCTGGCTGCCCTGCCATGATTCTGCCTCCCCCCCCCCGTCACCTCTCCCTGGCTGCCCTGTTGGGAGCACTGCCATCCCCTGAACTCTCCCTGGCTGCCCTGCCATGATTCTGCCCCCCCCCCCGTCACCTCTCCCTGGCTGCCCTGTTGGGAGCACTGCCATCCCCTGAACTCTCCCTGGCTGCCCTGCCATGATTCTGCCCCCCCCCCCGTCACCTCTCCCTGGCTGCCCTGTTGGGAGCACTGCCATCCCCTGAACTCTCCCTGGCTGCCCTGCCATGATTCTGCCCCCCCCCGTCACCTCTCCCTGGCTGCCCTGTTGGGAGCACTGCCATCCCCTGAACTCTCCCTGGCTGCCCTGCCATGATTCTGCCTCCCCCCCCCCGTCACCTCTCCCTGGCTGCCCTGTTGGGAGCACTGCCATCCCCTGAACTCTCCCTGGCTGCCCTGCCATGATTCTGCCCCCCCCCCGTCACCTCTCCCTGGCTGCCCTGTTGGGAGCACTGCCATCCCCTGAACTCTCCCTGGCTGCCCTGCCATGATTCTGCCCCCCCCCCCGTCACCTCTCCCTGGCTGCCCTGTTGGGAGCACTGCCATCCCCTGAACTCTCCCTGGCTGCCCTGCCATGATTCTGCCTCCCCCCCCCCCCGTCACCTCTCCCTGGCTGCCCTGTTGGGAGCACTGCCATCCCCTGAACTCTCCCTGGCTGCCCTGCCATGATTCTGCCCCCCCCGTCACCTCTCCCTGGCTGCCCTGTTGGGAGCACTGCCATCCCCTGAACTCTCCCTGGCTGCCCTGCCATGATTCTGCCCCCCCCCCGTCACCTCTCCCTGGCTGCCCTGTTGGGAGCACTGCCATCCCCTGAACTCTCCCTGGCTGCCCTGCCATGATTCTGCCCCCCCCGTCACCTCTCCCTGGCTGCCCTGTTGGGAGCACTGCCATCCCCTGAACTCTCCCTGGCTGCCCTGCCATGATTCTGCCCCCCCCCCCGTCACCTCTCCCTGGCTGCCCTGTTGGGAGCACTGCCATCCCCTGAACTCTCCCTGGCTGCCCTGCCATGATTCTGCCCCCCCCCCCCGTCACCTCTCCCTGGCTGCCCTGTTGGGAGCACTGCCATCCCCCACCGCCTGTCCCTGGCTGCCCTGCCATGATTCTGCCCCCCCCCCGTCACCTCTCCCTGGCTGCCCTGTTGGGAGCACTGCCATCCCCTGAACTCTCCCTGGCTGCCCTGCCATGATTCTGCCCCCCCCGTCACCTCTCCCTGGCTGCCCTGTTGGGAGCACTGCCATCCCCTGAACTCTCCCTGGCTGCCCTGCCATGATTCTGCCTCCCCCCCCCCGTCACCTCTCCCTGGCTGCCCTGTTGGGAGCACTGCCATCCCCTGAACTCTCCCTGGCTGCCCTGCCATGATTCTGCCCCCCCCCCCGTCACCTCTCCCTGGCTGCCCTGTTGGGAGCACTGCCATCCCCTGAACTCTCCCTGGCTGCCCTGCCATGATTCTGCCCCCCCCCCGTCACCTCTCCCTGGCTGCCCTGTTGGGAGCACTGCCATCCCCTGAACTCTCCCTGGCTGCCCTGCCATGATTCTGCCCCCCCCCCGTCACCTCTCCCTGGCTGCCCTGTTGGGAGCACTGCCATCCCCTGAACTCTCCCTGGCTGCCCTGACATGATTCTGCCTCCCCCCCCCCCGTCACCTCTCCCTGGCTGCCCTGTTGGGAGCACTGCCATCCCCTGAACTCTCCCTGGCTGCCCTGCCATGATTCTGCCCCCCCCCGTCACCTCTCCCTGGCTGCCCTGTTGGGAGCACTGCCATCCCCTGAACTCTCCCTGGCTGCCCTGCCATGATTCTGCCCCCCCCCCCCGTCACCTCTCCCTGGCTGCCCTGTTGGGAGCACTGCCATCCCCTGAACTCTCCCTGGCTGCCCTGCCATGATTCTGCCTCCCCCCCCCCCCGTCACCTCTCCCTGGCTGCCCTGTTGGGAGCACTGCCATCCCCTGAACTCTCCCTGGCTGCCCTGCCATGATTCTGCCCCCCCCCCCCCGTCACCTCTCCCTGGCTGCCCTGTTGGGAGCACTGCCATCCCCTGAACTCTCCCTGGCTGCCCTGCCATGATTCTGCCCCCCCCCCCCGTCACCTCTCCCTGGCTGCCCTGTTGGGAGCACTGCCATCCCCTGAACTCTCCCTGGCTGCCCTGCCATGATTCTGCCCCCCCCCCGTCACCTCTCCCTGGCTGCCCTGTTGGGAGCACTGCCATCCCCTGAACTCTCCCTGGCTGCCCTGCCATGATTCTGCCCCCCCCCCCCCCGTCACCTCTCCCTGGCTGCCCTGTTGGGAGCACTGCCATCCCCTGAACTCTCCCTGGCTGCCCTGCCATGATTCTGCCCCCCCCCCGTCACCTCTCCCTGGCTGCCCTGTTGGGAGCACTGCCATCCCCCACCGCCTGTCCCTGGCTGCCCTGCCATGATTCTGCCTCCCCCCCCCCGTCACCTCTCCCTGGCTGCCCTGTTGGGAGCACTGCCATCTCCCACCGCCTGTCCCTGGCTGCCCTGCTGGGAGTGCTGCCTTCTCCCAAACTCTCCCTGGCTGCCCTGCCACGATTCTGCCTCCCCCACCGCCTGTCCCTGGCTGCCCTGCTGGGAGTGCTGCCTTCCCCTGAACTCTCCCTGGCTGCCCTGCCACGATTCTGCCTCCCCCCTGCCTCTCCCTGGCTGCCCTACCGGGAGCACTGCCTCCCCCTGAACTCTCCCTGGCTGCCCTGCCATGATTCTGCTTCCCCCCTGCCTCTCCTTGGCTGCCCTACCGGGAGCACTGCCTCCCCCTGAACTCTCCCTGGCTGCCCTGCCATGATTCTGCTTCCCCCCTGCCTCTCCTTGGCTGCCCTACCAGGAGCACTGCCTCCCCCTGAACTCTCCCTGGCTGCCCTGCCATGATTCTGCCTTCCCCCTGCCTCTCCCTGGCTGCCCTACCGGGAGCACTGCCTCCCCCTGAACTCTCCCTGGCTGCCCTGCCACGATTCTGCCTCCCCCCTGCCTCTCCCTGGCTGCCCTACCGGGAGCACTGCCTCCCCCTGAACTCTCCCTGGCTGCCCTGCCATGATTCTGCCTTCCCCCCTGCCTCTCCTTGGCTGCCCTACCGGGAGCACTGCCTCCCCCTGAACTCTCCCTGGCTGCCCTGCCACGATTCTGCCTCCCCCCCTGCCTCTCCCTGGCTGCCCTACCGGGAGCACTGCCTCCCCCTGAACTCTCCCTGGCTGCCCTGCCATGATTCTGCTTCCCCCCTGCCTCTCCTTGGCTGCCCTACCGGGAGCACTGCCTCCCCCTGAACTCTCCCTGGCTGCCCTGCCATGATTCTGCTTCCCCCCTGCCTCTCCTTGGCTGCCCTACCGGGAGCACTGCCTCCCCCTGAACTCTCCCTGGCTGCCCTGCCATGATTCTGCCTTCCCCCCTGCCTCTCCTTGGCTGCCCTACCGGGAGCACTGCCTCCCCCTGAACTCTCCCTGGCTGCCCTGCCACGATTCTGCCTCCCCCCTGCCTCTCCCTGGCTGCCCTACCGGGAGCACTGCCTCCCCCTGAACTCTCCCTGGCTGCCCTGAAATGATTCTGCTTCCCCCCTGCCTCTCCTTGGCTGCCCTACCGGGAGCACTGCCTCCCCCTGAACTCTCCCTGGCTGCCCTGCCATGATTCTGCCTTCCCCCAAACTCCACCTGCCCAATCAGTTTCAACTGAAGACTTTTGTTATGTCGCCAGTCATAACTGTGAATGGTCATTGTCTGAGGCAGTCGCTAAAGAAGTAGGCCTGTACACCGTTTGCAAACTGATGCCCAGGATTTTCCAGTCTTGACCTAGCTCCAAAATAAGGCGACCTTTTCATGAATTAAGCTAAGGATTTTTCTGGTATCAAGGTTAGGCAAGAAAAATATATAGCACTTTTAATAATTAATTACTATATTTTCTCAAATTTTCCTTGCACATGGAACTTATGGCAGACTTACTTGATGGTCTTTGCATGCTGGGTCCATATACAAAAAAGACACTTCCAGCAGTACTTTGCAGATCAGAAGGTCTCCAACCTTGGCAACTTTACAACTTGTGGACTTCCACTCCCATGTGCTGGCTGAGGAATTCTCGGAATTGAAGTCCACAAGTTGTAAAGTCGCCATGGTTGGAGACCAACTGCTTTAGATAATGGAGCCTGAAGAAATGGAGTGGCCTGTCTCGTCACTTCATTTGGATGCAGTAAGAGAAATGGCTTACTTTGTCAAATCAACAAGAATTGGGATCTTGCTTAGAGAAGGGATGTTTTTTGGTTACTGGACTTCCTCCCCACAAACACACAGAATCTTGTTTATGTTATTAGCACTCTTCACCCATCTTAGTCTTAGTTCAGAGATTTGGTGACTAGGCTAAACTGTCACATATTCCACAAAAGGAATAATCGAAGCAGTGACATTTAACCAATGGCCCAGATGATAAATACTCTAATAAGCAAACAGGTACTTATAGTATAAGCTATTGTAACAGTAGTAATCCAGGATTAAGGACGTAATTATTCCTGGCAGACAGCTTATTGTTGACCACCGAACCTTCCATTCAGGGTCAAGATACGTATATTTAAAAATCAAATAAAAGTGTGAGACAGTGTTTAACGTTTCCCACTTTCCCGTCAGTCATCGTCTTCTTAAATGGCTAGCCTGATTGTGAATATGATTGGCATTTCCTCTGCCTGTCAGATCCCACCTCTGTCATTTTCCTAAAAAGAAATGACTTTAAATGTGGGTACTTTGGGCCATAAAAGATGCGACTGAAGCAGATCTTTATATTGGGCAGCAAATCTCTGCATTATTTCTGCTACCAGGGAAGCTTTCTGTGCTTGCGTTCTGTATACCGACACTTGACGAACCTGGGAAGAAAGAGAGACAAGGTGTGGTAGCTAGGCTGAACGGCATTTGCGATGAGCACCTGAGCTGCTTTTTTTTCCCCTTTTCCACAGGTTATGTGTCAGATCCCATGAGTACTTTGCGATTTCCTTCCTGCAGCAACAGTGGCAGCTTTGAAGACAGTGGCTGACAGCAGGAACCGTCTACCTGCAGTGAGGATCTCCACCAATTGGCAGCCACAATTCTTCCTCTGTTGCCACAGTTCCCAGGCATCATACATTACAGCAAAGAGCCTTATGCCGGCTTGTTTATTTACTGTTAGCTAATGCTTCCCCCATAAATTACTCCTTCACCATTTCCCCCCTCCTATTCCAGTAATTTAAAGAAGGTGAGGAGACATAAATCAGCTAAGTTGCAGAATTTAGGAGAGGGGTTGTTCACCCAGGAACGTACTCTACTCGTGGTGCCAGTAAAAGTAATTAGTGAGCCTGATATATATTTTCTCTAGTAAGCAGGAAGAAAGGAGGGAAAAATAATTGTTACACTGTGGGAAATCGCAATCTTAAGACTCCCCATGGTGGAAAAATTGCACTTCCTTTCCTTCACGGTGGTAGAAAAATTTATTGCTCCATGTTTCCTGTAGGATTGCTCATTTTCCTTTTCACCTACACATCCTTCAATCTCATCCATCACCCGAGGTGGCTCCGCGGATCAGAGTTTCTCAACCTCAATAAATTTAAGAGTGTGGACTTCAATTTCCGGAATTCTGGGAATTGAAGTCCAGAAATCTTAAAGTTGTTGAGATTGAGAAACACTGCTGTCGGCCATTACCCGCCCTTCTAATTTAATGTTCTTTACATCTTCCCTGGATCTCCTTTGGTTAATCTATGTTGAAGGACCCAATAAATCAGTCGGAATTTCTTTTCTTGAAAAAGCTAATTTGCTACCAACACTTTGAATTAAAACTGCAATGTAATGCAGCTTAATGTGGCAGCGTTCAAAATTGTTAATTGATTAATATCAGATGTCCAGGTTTATTTTCTTTTGCTCTGTTTGGTGTGGATAGTTGATTCATTTATTTTAATGTTCTCTCGAATGTTTATAGACTTGTAGAGAGATGCAGTCCAGAGTACTGGATCTTTATAGCTTTCCTTCATTGTTGTCCAATCATTTGGTTCCAAGGCTACAGTGAAATCAGTTTCTTCTACTGTCAACAATCTAGTCGGTTCCTAAAGCTGTCCACATGTAGAACCTTAATGTAGTTCATAAAACAATAAGCAAAACATCTGATAACATTTGGGATACACATTTAGACACTGATTGATTTCTGTCAAATTTGTAGTTGGCGTTAATCTGGTCTCACATGAAAAGAAGAAGATATGAAGAGGAAAATGTATAAAACCACCAGAAATACATTCTGATGAAAAATGTCTATGTGTATAAGGGTATATTGGAGTACACGTGTGGATGTTCACATTACTAGTGAAAAGGGCAGCAATGATGAAATAAAATGTCTCATGTTATCAAGTTTACTATTTTTTTAAAAAAAAAATGCTACATGTAGTCAGTGAAGGGCTACCAAAATTTATACTACCACACTGTGGGCATAGCTTATGCAGGACACCCTGCATTTTCTTTCAACCTCTTTCAGTGCAAATTGGTGCTCTAGGGTGGTGCTCCATTTTCGCTACCCCATTGTGTTTCCCCCCCCCCTCCCGGTCCGGGCAATAGCCCACCCCTGCATGTAGTCCTCATTTAGTGACCAAATTGGGAGGTGCAACTTGGTTGTTAAGCAAAGCAATCATGAAATGTGAAACCATGACTATGCTTATGATCTTACTCTTTGCTTTAAGGGTTGTAAATGCAAGAACTGATTGCCACTCATTCCCATAGTAAATGTTAACGATCATTAAACAAGGCAGTTGGTAAATGAGGATCCCTGTATTTATGCATTTTGATCAAATGCAAACTGCATTTATCACCCACCATCTAGCAAAGGAGTAATCAGGTTTGAGCATGCCATTAGGTAATTTGGGGACAGGAGGTTTTACAATACAGAATGACACCGGATGAAATGAGGATGACTGTGCATGTAGAGCTCTTTAGAACAATGTTTCCCAACCTTGGCAACTTGAAGGTATTTGGACTTCAACTCCCAGACTTCCCCAGCCAGCACACTGCTTTATAATACAGTTGCACAAAAGCGTAAAAGCCTGGGAGCTCAGAGCTGCCCGGCTGGCACAAATACTGTTCTACAGTGTCACCTAGTGCTCCTAAGTGGAGCAAATTTTCAGAAATATTTTTGCTGTTCTGGGTGTCACACTTATACATATGCGTGCAAGATTGTGACCCAGGGGATTGTTGGCTTTGCAAACATAAAAAGCATTTATTTTTGTTTCCTCCAGGTTTTATGTGCTGTGGAGACAGATATAGATATAAATGTTTGGATTCAGAAATCAAACAATTCATATTACTCTTTTATAAGCAAGACAAACTGCAGGTTAGCAGTTAAACTCATGAGCTGTAGCAAAGGCTTAAGTGTCTCAGAATCCAGAGGTTAATACAATGCAAAGTATTATAATGCCTTCATAGTCAATCTTGAAAAATATGCTAAACTGGGAATAATGTCCTATCATCCACTCAGAGCAGGGTTTACATGCTCCGTTGATGGGTTACACTGCAATGAAAAGTATAATGAAAACCACAAAACCCTCAAGATGAAAGCTTACTGTGACAACAATATGTGTTGTAAAACATGAATCACTTGGCCTGATGTGCAGCATTGTGTATTGAGAATGATCCAAAACAGAACATTCAGTAGAGGGAATGTGATTATCTGTCCGTGGCTTGCATTGGCTGCCATCTTGTTTTTTGCTTCTGCACATGAACAGAAGCTTTTTAAAGTAATGTGCATGCCCATGGCGCACAATGCATGCGCCCCTGCAGAGCACATCCCTGAGAAAACCAGCAGTGGGAGAATGCAGAACCCACCCCTGAGCAGGTGATAATACAGGGGTAGGCAATTAATTTTCCCAAAGAACCACATGAACAACTGGGACTTTTGTGGTGGAGGACTGGACCCATAGCTGGGTCCCAAGGGGCAGATGTGGACTGGATGCTGTAAAATACAGTACTCAGGTCATATTAGTCATGACCTTTAAAGCCCTACATGGCATTGGACCAGAGTACCTCCGGAACTGCCTGCTACCGCACAAATCCCAGCGACCAATAAGGTCCCACAGAGTTGGCCTTCTCCGGGTCCTGTCGACTAAACAATGTCGTTTGGCGGGCCCCAGGGGAGAGCCTTCTCTGTGGCAGCCCCGGCCCTCTGGAACCAACTCCCCCCGTAGATTAGAACTGCCCCCACCCTCCTTGTCTTTCGTAAACTACTCAAGACTCACTTATACCATCAGGCATGGGGGAGTTGAAACACCTTTCCCCCAGGCTTTTTTATACTTTGTTTTATGTTTGGTATGAATGTGCTGTTTGGTTTTTTAAATAATGATAGGGTTTTATATGTTTTTTTAATATTAGATTCCTACTATATTTTTTGTTACTGTTGTGAGCCGCCCAGAGTCTTCGGAGAGGGGCGGCATACAAATCTAATTAATAATAATAATAATAATAATAATAATAATAATAATAATAATAATAATAATAATATGACCAGAGCCTTCAAAATAATGGATGCAAGTCAACACAGCCACAAATTGGTGCCAAAAGATATTCCTCATCCCTTCATGAGCAAAATAATGGCTGAGAGCTGAAAGGTAATCATATGAATTTCATCAGACCTAAATCAATGATGAGACAATGTCAACGACACCCCCAGAAGTTTTCTGTGGACTCCTTGTATTAATATAGTTACCATATTTTTCGGAGTATAAGACATACCAGAGTATAAGATACACCTTAGTTTTTGGGGAGGAAAATAGGGCAGGGGGGAAATCTACCTACCAGTTATTCATCTGCCTAGAGTCCTTAGTCTGGTCACCTTCAGCACATTATTTTATCCCCTGGTTTGGGCTGAAAAAAAAATATTTTTTTGGAGGGAGTAGCAATGAAAGCAAGCTTGCAAAGTCTTAGGGTTGGAAAAAAAATATCCAAAGGAGTAGGAATGAAAAAATCCTGCAAGCCAGGAAGATCATTAGAACCTCGATAGGGCTGAAAAAAACCTTTTTTGAAGGGAGGAGCAATGGAAAAACAGCCTGCAAGGACTTAGAGCTGGAGAAAAACTTCTTCAAAGGCGTAGGAATGAAAAAATCCTGCAAACCAGGAAGATCATTAGAACCTCGATAGGGCTGAAAAAAACCTTTTTTGAAGGGAGGAGCAATGGGAAAAAAGCCTGCAAGGACTTAGAGCTGGAGAAAAACTTCTTCAAAGGAGTAGGGATGAAAAAATCCTGCAAGCCTGGAATATTGTTAGAATTTCATTAAGGCTGAACAAACATTTTCAGAGAGGGTAGCAATGAAAACAAGCCTGCAAGCTGGGAAGAACAGGGAAGTTAGCGCCTTGTTAGGACTAGGAAAAAAAGCTACATTTGGAGTATAAGACACACCCAAATTTTCTGCCTCTTTAAGGGGGGGGGGGAATTGCATCTTATACTCTGGAAAATACGGTACTTCTGATAACCAGAAAGGTAGAAAGATTTCTTACCTTTGTTGAACAGAATATGAATGTAAGATTGTCTGTGTTATGCTATAGGACTGTTTGGGTGAAAATCACAATGGATGACATTTTCTAACCTTTATTCCACCCATTTCTTCCCCCTACAATTTATTCTTGAAATTATACTTAACACATATAGAAAAAGCAAGCTAAAATCTGTAAAAAGCTATGTGATAATAAAATCTTTCCACTGCTTTGCTATAGCAGATTAATATTACTACTACTCCGGAAACTATATTTTATGGAGAGGAAAGGAAATTCTTTAAAAAAAAAAAAAGTGGATATTTTTTTTATTGCAAGTTCATGCTTGTCATATTCTCCCTTTCTCTGAGTTTCTTTTTGCCTGTTGAGCATCACTGAGCACAAGAAGCACAATTAAGACACCCCTACCTGCGATGCAGAAAGCCGAGCGTGAACTCTGATCTTTCCTATTTCGCCATAATGAGCAACTTCTGCAGAGGGGAGCAAGAGAGCAGCCACGAATTCATTGACAGCTTGAGGGTCGGGGAGAGATATCCGAGGTGCCAAAATAATGGTGAGGAAGAAACATCAGTGAAAAACAAAATGAGGGTGTATAGGGAGCAATGGCAAGTCTCTTGAATACTGGTGAGAAATCTGATCTTAGGTTTTACAAAGGAAAAACAAGGAGAGTCTCTCAAAATAAGAGAGTTTTCTGCATACGTTTTAAGCAGAGAAGATCTGACCAGAGTGGATTGAAGCTGACTGGACCAGCACTTAAATCTGAATTTGACATTAGCTGTGAGAAACTGTCCCCCAGGCTAGTCAGGGCACTTAGTTGACATTGTTCTGCCTTCAAACACCTGTTCCCTTCTCATCTCAGCTATCTACAACAGCCTTCATTGGCCACCTAATAGTAGAGTCCACTACTGGTCAAATTTGGTGCAAATCAGTACGTGAATGCAATGTTATCAATGAAATGGGGCTAACAGAGAATCAGAGCATCTCCATCAGAGTTTTATTGCTGGAAGAAACACATCAGAAGAAAAAAGGTTCCTTTCCTTTTTTTAAATAAAAAATAAAGACCTTATTAAAGCACTTTTCTATTTTCTGATTATATATTAACTCTCTTCCACAGCAAGCTGCATCAGGCACCAACGTTTATGGCTAGATGTTCAATGCGACAGGTAGGTGGTTAAAAAGACACAATGCCATTGTCCCCAAGAGAATTTCTCAAAGAAAGAAAGAAAAAGATGGAAGGAAGGAAGGGAAGAAGGAAAGAAGGAAGGAGGGAGGGAGGGAGGGAGAGAGAGAGAGAGAGAGAAAGAAAGAAAGAAAGAAAGAAAGAAAGAAAGAAAGAAAGAAAGAAAGAAAGAAAGAAAGAAATCCAAATTTCTGCAATGCATCTCCATTAACAGGTCCACTCAAGTATAAGAAATTAATGAGGACTAGAAATAGAACAAGGGGAGCAGCAAGAGGAAAAAGCTATTATAATTGCCTGATCCAGTGCCAACATATGACCCTTTACATTCACAGGGGAATTTTGTTTCATTTGCTGATTCTAGATAGTTGTTACGGTAGACTTTCATAGTTTGAAATGCAAAGCATTTGACAAAGCCAACTGGTTGGATTCAAGCAAAGCAAACACATTGTTTTACTGGTAATTAATATAATTGGCTATTAGAGTAAAACACTGTCTCAGTTAATTGGTCTCTATAGAAGGAATATCAGGTCTTCCAGGGAAAACAGGCTGCTCAGAAATGCTGAGTTATTAATTCAAATAGATTTGTTTTTAGAATCAAAATGTAAAATCCACCCTGGCACAATGTCCTCATGTTGTTGCTGAGGTCAAATTAAACTTGTCCCTTTCCTCAGAAATGAAATATATTTGAAATAAAAGAGGGGGGGAGGGAGGGAAGGGAGAGAGAGGGGGGGAGAGAGAGGGGAGAGAGGTGGGGGGGATTTCACCAAGGTATTTTCAAGCTCATTCGGTTACCAGTAGATTTATTTATTTTTATTTATTTGTTTATTCATTTGTCCAATACACAAATACATAGGAAGAAAAAGACATGTGGTAATATATATAAGGGTAAAAGTGAACTTAGAGGAGAGGATATATGAAAGGAAGAGAATATACATGATAGATGAAAGAAAGATGTAGCATCATTACTGATTGCTGGCAACCTTGAAAGTCAGAGGTATGGTTGATTATTCATTTAAAAAAATGAACGGTCAAGAAATTCACTCAGACCAGTATTCTTTACACACATTTCAAATTAGTTGGGGAAAGAAAACTTTGAAATTTGGCGATTGATTAGACGGTATCTTGACAACTACGCATGAGCAATTTCATCAAGTCCTAGTGACTCTTCTAGAGTGTTGTATTTTATTTGTTAAATTTTTGTGAGTTCTACTTACCTTTCCTACTGGTTTGCAGTGTGAACGGAAAGGCACGTTTTGTACACGCACTCTCACTTGCTTTTAAATTCTTTAAATTATTACACTTAAAAAGCCTTTGACTCTGTTTTTGTGGAGCTGTCTTCAGTTCACCATATTCCCACATATATATAACAATGGGGGAATGGTCCCAGTCAGAGGATGAGGAAGACATTAGAGTGGATAATCCATTCATAGATGCTCAATATAGGAGATTTCTGAGAAGGCAAGAGGAATTGCATAGTAAGAGGTAATAGCTTACAGCCTTACCTCTTTGGAGTGTGATGTCACTTTCAGGCAGCATAAAATCAAAGGATTTTGGGTAATTGGGTGTGGGGTTTTTAAAGCCTTTCATGGAAGAGGTGTCCGAGTGTGGGAGTGGATGCTTGAAAAAGGCTTCAAAAACTTGATTTCTGCCTCACTAAAAGACATTCTTGGCTGTTTGTCCGAGATTGCCCCGGAAGCGGAGTAAAGACGCTGAGACATATTGTGGATTAAATAAGGGTCATTTTATTAAATTAACTTAAATTTAAATAAATTTAAATACATAAATTTAAATATTTAAATTCAAGCATAACTAAGGACCTGCAGAGGCCAAAACTAACGGGGCGGAAATTCCTACCAGAAACTTCCTTCGCAACATTGGGCAAAAACTCCTTGCTGAACCAGGTGAAGGTAGCCACCTTCACCTGGATCCAAGCCACACCCCTTCGTCATGTGGGAGGAGTTCACCCTCCAATCCCCGTGGGAAATTGGATCCGGTGATTCCCATGGACATCCTCTCTCCAATCCCCGACGTTGCTCCAACCTCTAGTTCCTGGAGAGAGGCGGTCCATCACCCTTTAAGGATGCCCAAATGAGCATGTGCAGTCGCTTCTAATTGCCCATTTCCGCCCCTAACCTGCCAAACCCCAGTGACCAAAGGGAGGCCTATACTGACATCTAGATGTGCCGCACCCCCTAACCAATCCAGTCCGCACTGTCAGTGTGGAATAGGCGAAAAAAACGGCCACCTCTAAAGGGGAGGCCGCAAAAAATTCCTATTCGGCCCCGAGGCGACCTCCTTAGGACACATGCTAATAGTGGAGGGTGGGTGGGTGTTCGCTTCAGAAGCTGAAAAACCAAGGAGGAGGTCCTATTCGGATCGCCCTTAAATAGGGCGATCTAGGACCTCCCCCTGCGACCAGCAGGCGGCGCACAACTGTGGCGCGCTGCCAGAAGCTGAATTTCTGGGTTCTGAGGAACCCGGAAATACGGAGCTCTACAGAGCTGCCGACAGCGTCCCCTTGCTCCGGGGCAATTTCGGCCGGCGGTTTTAAGCCACCGGTC
Source organism: Erythrolamprus reginae (assembly GCF_031021105.1). Taxonomy (NCBI): domain Eukaryota; kingdom Metazoa; phylum Chordata; class Lepidosauria; order Squamata; family Dipsadidae; genus Erythrolamprus; species Erythrolamprus reginae. Next base: position 89,874,002 of record NC_091952.1, read on the forward strand.
GTGCATTTCCGGTGAACTGGATTTATTCTCTTGAATGATAAATGGACTTTGTTATCTAAGTAGTGCCATTAGGCCGAGTTGGCGCTTTTCCCCAGACTTTGTTGATGTTTCACTCAGAAAGAAAAATAACTCCCTTTTCCTGGACATTCAATATGCTTTTTGCTGTGTGTTGCTTTTATCAATAGAGTGTGATTTTATGCTGAAATAGTGGATTTTGGGTTGGTGGGTTCATCTGAACTTAGGAAGAAAATAAGTAAACAAACTCTGCCTCTGCCCATCAGTATCCATTGGTATTCATGTGGCTAGTGTTCTGTCAATGTATGAGAGAGTTGAAGGGGTTTTGGAAATTCAAACATTTGCTGTGTGAGCAAGGAGACATGAAAGAGCCTGGGTGTGGCTTAGCTCAACTGTTCTGTAGTAAAGGTGCTTGCTGCTGTGAAAGCAAAAGAAAAACTGAAACTCCTCTGCTTTTGTTTTGCATTTGGGTCAGATTTCTTTTCAGGCCGAGGGAGAAGAACTCCTTAGCATCAGAGCATGTTAATAATAATATAGGAAATACTAAGGCTCCAATGGTCATTTTGAAAAATCCTTTCTTAGTGAGCACCTAGAAGACAAGAGGAATATACTGTAGCAAATGTCAAGTTTGTAGGCTTTACAGTTCTGGAGATTTCATGATTAATGTGTGAGTGGTTTCACACACACACACTGCTCAAAGAAATAAAGGGAACACTTAAACAACACAATATAACTCCAAGTAAATCAACCTTCTGTGAAATCAAACTGTCCACTTAGGAAGCAATAGTGATTGACAATCAATTTCATCTGCTGTTGTGCACATTCAACTTTGTACAGAACAAAGTATTCAATGAGGATATTTCATTCATTCAGATCTAGGATGTGTTATTTGAGTGTTCCCTTTAATTTTGTGAGCAGTATATATATCCATATATGAAAATCAAATCAGGTATTAATTCTGGTTCAACAAAGGTATATTGTGCATGCTTCAGTTTAAAAATGGCATGGTTCTGCAAAGAAAATGAACTTTACAAAATTATTTGACACACATATAACAAGCAGATAGGAACTATTTTTCCATTACATCTGTACTCATCATAGCACAAAATATGGATTAGAGCTCTTACTACAAAGTGAGAATGAACCTTGTACCATTCATTAGAATGTCCATAAATCAAATCTGATCACATCATTTGAGTCAATGACAAGTCAGCTTTAAATCTTAATCTGTGTGTAATCTCTCTAACCTTAAACATTTGTCCACAATAGTTGAAGGCTGGATTGCAGCAATCAGATGAATCATTTTACAGCATAAAAATAAACATGATCACTTTGTAGCAACTCAAACCAACGTCCTGTTAATCAAAACTCTGGATGAGCAACCAAATCAAAATCTCACTGCAGATTTTCATGAAATCCAGTATCATTTGTTGTTTGGTGGGTAAGTGTGCAATGCATGTGTTATACTACTGAGGATGTTAAGAAGAGTCCCTCAACTGTGAGATAGGCAACCTATAAATGTAGTAAGTACATAAATAAAATATCATCTTGGGACCGTTAGCTGCCTAATCCTGATTTTTAGCATGGCTAGTTTAAAATCTGAATATAGAATCTATAATAAGGCAATGGAAATCAAATCTCTAAAAATGAGATGAAACAGTATTAAATTATCGCTTTTGTTCTCCAAAATTAATATATACTGCTTTGGCAACTGTATGTTGACAACTTTTCAAAATAAAAGCTGCCAGACAGATGGTTAAATGACACATGGCTTAATTCTGTGCCTATTCACTCGGAAGCAAATCCATCAGATTTGGTGAGACTTGTGCTGTACGACAGGGTGTTCTGGAGTATGCCGAATAGCAGCAAACTGAAAATAGGACATTTTATATCAGCAGAATAATCTCCTTCTAGATGGGTACCAATTTCACTGCATGTAATAACATAGAAACATAGAAACATAGAAACATAGAAGTCTGACGGCAGAAAAAGACCTCATGGTCCATCTAGTCTGCCCTTATACTATTTTCTGTATTTTATCTTAGGATGGATATATGTTTATCCCAGGCATGTTTAAATTCAGTTACTGTGGATTTATCTACCACATCTGCTGGAAGTTTGTTCCAAGGATCTACTACTCTTTCAGTAAAATAATATTTTCTCATGTTGCTTTTGATCTTTCCCCCAACTAACTTCAGATTGTGTCCCCTTGTTCTTGTGTTCACTTTCCTATTAAAAACACTTCCCTCCTGGACCTTATTTAACCCTTTAATATATTTAAATGTTTCGATCATGTCCCCCCTTTTCCTTCTGTCCTCCAGACTATACAGATTGAGTTCATTAAGTCTTTCCTGATACGTTTTATGCTTAAGACCTTCCACCATTCTTGTAGCCCATCTTTGGACCCGTTCAATTTTGTCAATATCTTTTTGTAGGTGAGGTCTCCAGAACTGAACACAGTATTCCAAATGTGGTCTCACCAGCATTCTATATAGTGGGATCATAATCTCCCTCTTCCTGCTTGTTATACCTCTAGCTATGCAGCCAAGCATCCTACTTGCTTTCCCTACCGCCTGACTGCACTGTTCACCCATTTTGAGACTGTCAGAAATCACTACCCCTAAATCCTTTTCTTTTGAAGTATTTGCCAACACTGAACTGCCAATACAATACTCAGATTGAGGATTCCTTTTCCCCAAGTGCATTATTTTACATTTGGAAACATTAAACTGCAGTTTCCATTGCTTAGACCATTTATCTAGTAAAGCTAAATCATTTACCATATTACAGACGCCTCCAGGAATATCAACCCTATTGCACACTTTAGAGTCATCGGCAAATAGGCAAACCTTCCCTACCAAACCTTCCCCTATGTCACTCACAAATATATTAAAAAGAATAGGACCCAGAACAGATCCTTGTGGCACACCGCTTGTAACCTGACTCTGCTCAGAATACTCGCCATTAACAATAACTCTCTGATGTCTACGCTTCAGCCAGCTGCAAATCCATTGAACTATCCAGGGATTAAGTCCAATCTTCACTAATTTATCTATCAGCTCTTTATGTGGAACCGTATCAAAGGCTTTGCTGAAGTCCAGGTAGGCAATATCCACGGCACCACCTTCATCCAACACCTTTGTGACATAGTCAAAGAAATCAATGAGATTAGTCTGACATGATTTGCCTTCAGTAAAGCCATGCTGATTTGGGTCTAATAAGTTATTGTTTTTTAGGTGCTGATTTATCCTCTTTTTGAGTAGAGTCTCCATCATTTTAACTACAACTGATGTCAAGCTAACTGGCCTGTAGTTACCAGCTTCTTCTCTACTGCCCTTCTTGTGAATAGGCACAACACTGGCCATTCTCCAATCCTCAGGAACTTCTCCTGTTAACAAGGATTGGTTAAACAAATCAGTCAGGGGGGTAGCAATGACAGATCTGAGTTCTTTAAGAACTCTGGGGTGGATGCCATCTGGACCCATTGCCTTATTTATCTTTAATCGTTCAAGTTCTTCTAAGACATCGGCTTCTAAGATCACTGGAGCTGAATCCGTACAGCTGGAAGCAATGCTATATCCCTCTATAGTATTATTTTGTAAGGTGTCTTTTGAGAAAACTGAACAGAAGTAGCTATTGAAATGGTCAGCGATCTCCTTATTCCCATTAATGCATGTATTATTCCCGGTACTAAGCTTCGTGATGCCGCAGTTTTTCTTCTTCTTATCATTAATATATCTGAAGAAGGTTTTATCCCCCTTCTTTACAGATTTGGCAATTTCTTCCTCTTTTGAGGCTTTAGCAGCATATATTATCTGTTTCGCCTCCTTCTGTCTCATTTTATATACCTCCCTATCAGCTATACTTCCAGACTCTTTATACCTCCTATAGGCAGCCTTTTTTTCATTGACTATAGCCCTTACATCATTGCTAAACCATAGCGGTTTCTTCTTCCTTTTACCTTTAGTTATTTGTCTTACATACAGTCCAGTGGCTTTTAAGATGGCCTTTTTTAATACAGTCCACTGGATGCTCGCTCCTGCCATTTTATCCCTCCCCTTTAATTCATTATCTAAATATTCTCCCATTGCATTAAAATTTGTTTTTCTGAAATCCAATACTTTGGTTGCATTATAGGATTGCTCACAATGAGTTTTTACATCAAACCACAAACATAGATGGTCACTGCAACCTAAATTTTCTCCCACCTTGACATCTGAAACCCAATTCCCATTCGTAAAAACTAAATCTAGAATATTCTCCCCTCTAGTTGGTGTCTTAACCAGCTGTGCCAGAGCTGCTCCTGTAAAGGCCTCTACTATATTCTTACTTTTGCATGTAAGGGCACTGGGGATATTCCAGTCAACATCAGGCATGTTGAAATCACCCATAACCACTATGTCTCCCTTTACTGCCATTTGGGTAATTTCATCCACCATCTTGTTGTCATATTCCTCGGATTGCCCTGGAGGCCTATAGATCACCCCAATTCTAATGACAGAACCTTCTTTATTTTGCATGCAAATCCAGAGAGTCTCTAGATCTTGACATGTATTTTGAATTAGTGTTGTTTTTAGACTTTCTTTAATATAAATGGCTACTCCACCTCCCCTTCTCTCTATTCTATCCTTCCTATACAGTGTATATCCTGGTATGGATATTTCCCATTCATTAGAATCCTTAAACCATGTCTCAGTTATGGCAACCAGGTCCAAATTATCTCTAGATATTATGGCCATTAATTCACAGAGCTTGTTGCTCAAGCTTCGAGCATTTGTGCACATTACCCGAAGAACATTATTTTCGTTATTAGTTTGCCCCTTATCATCAACAACTACATCTATATTATTTGCAGCTCCCTTTTCATAAGCTTCCAAAAACTGCTTTATCCTCATTGGTCGGGGACAGAAATCACCCACATCAGTTACATCTCTGTCCCCTTTACCTAGTTTAAATGCCTGTCCAAAAAAGTTCTGAATTCCTCACCGAGCACCTGGGTACCTCTGTATGATGGATGCAAACCATCCCTCTTAAACAACTCCCTATTAGACCACCTACTGACATCATGACTTACATAGCCAAAACCTTCAGCTTTACACCACTGCCTTAACCACACATTAAACTCTCTGATACACGTTGTTTTATCCTCTTGGCCACAAACCGGTAACACCTCTGAGAAAGTCACTGAATCAGTTATTTTACCAAGCTCCACACTTAGACATTGAAAATCTCTTTTTACTACATTAACATTTCTCTGGGACAAATCATTTGTGCCAAGATGCACCACCACATCAACGTTATTACCTTTACTCACAGTCTTAACAATGTTTGTAATCCGCCTCCTGTCCCTGCTGGCAGTGGCCCCTGGGAGACACCTCAGCACCTTAACCACATCCTTGCTCTGTCCCAAATCAACACCTCTAACGGTCGAATCACCCACAAGAAAATGTGTCCTCTTTTTATTTCTACTAACTGTACTTGATGGTTTGGTGACATTTACGACAACTTCCCCTTTGAACATCCCCTCATTCTCTGCCTGAGGGACCTTGCTAATATCTCCAACATCCTTACTATTTAAATCCGCAAGAACACTATAGGAATTCGATACAGAGAGACCAAAATTGCTATGTTTTTGCTCAACTGCACGCAATCTTCCTGAACCGACAGTTGTCCATACAGCCCTCCTCCTCGGGGGGCGCTGTGGAAGTGGAGGCTGGACACATGGCTGCATTACAGCACGTGGCTGGGACAATCTTTCCACTTCTGACTGCAAGCTACAAACTAAGGACTGCAATCTAGAGATCTCGCCATCTAACCTAGATGTCCTTATGCAAAGAGGGCAGTACCCCAAGTTCCACAAGGTGCTACGGAAGACAACAGCCAAACAAATGTTACACTGCACCAAGCCAGTCATCTTAACAATGTATTGAAATACAAGTACTTAGCAGGAAAATCAACAACCCCTATTGCTACCAAACCTTGCTGATTTTGGTTTATAGTTGGGCCACTGCCTTCCTCTCCTTCTCTGTGATCTGAAGTGCAAATTAAAATGGATTTTTCCTGCCTTTTATACTTCCCAGTCTAATCCTGCCCCAGCCTAATCTGATTGGTCTGTGTTTGAAAACAAACTGCTAACAAAATTGTCTGTAACAGCCAGTTATAAATGCCCCTTCTCCTTGAATTCAAAAAATGCAAATGCAAAAAGTAAACAGTACTACCTTCCTCTCCTTCTCTGTGATCTGAAGTGCAAATTAAAATGGCTTTTTCCTGCCTTTTATACTTCCCAGTCTAATCCTGCCCCAGCCTAATCTGATTGGTCTGTGTTTGAAAACAAACTGCTAACAAAATTGTCTGTAACAGCCAGTTATAAATGCCCCTTCTCCTTGAATTCAAAAAATGCAAATGCAAAAAGTAAACAGCACTACCTTCCTCTCCTTCTCTGTGATCTGAAGTGCAAATTAAAATGGCTTTTTCCTGCCTTTTATACTTCCCAGTCTAATCCTGCCCCAGCCTAATCTGATTGGTCTGTGTTTGAAAACAAACTGCTAACAAAATTGTCTGTAACAGCCAGTTATAAATGCCCCTTCTCCTTGAATTCAAAAAATGCAAATGCAAAAAGTAAACAGCACTACCTTCCTCTCCTTCTCTGTGATCTGAAGTGCCTAACAAAAGGTTTCTTTAAATCCCTACTCCAGTTTCTCTGTTATTTTACAAACATATCCAAAGGAGTTTAGACAGTAATAAAGAAATAGAAGTGTGCAGCTAGAAGGCACCAGATCCCATTTATAACCTGCTGGCTGTCACGCTGAGTATTGACAGTCCCAGAGACATTCAGAGACATTCAGAGTTATTCAGTAATTAAATAGTTAACAGTGTGTGTATTTTATTAGCTCCTCCTATTATGATGTAAAATCCTGCCACATCATTCATGCATCACATCCGTCCCCTCCAGATTCTCCATATTGTATTGTTATATCCTTTGTTAGCTGCCATGATGTAAGAAGCATTTTATATGCCTCCTAAGGCATTCCTTATTTTTTTACTTTTGTAATAAAAAGAAACGTTATTTGGAAGCAGATTCTTTCTTCAATCCATTGTCCTCCAGAAATGATTTATTATAGTCCACGCGGGCTGTAATTTATCGCTATGTTTCTGTCACTGGCGCTCTAGCACCAGTAGTGGATTCCTACCAGAACGATAAAGGACACCGCACCGGTAGTAAAGGTTGAGTTGTGCACGCAGCTTTGGGTCCCTGGCATGTGTGTGCCTGCTTCCCAGTGTGTTTTTGCTTCTGCACAATGCCAGGAAGCAAAATCTTGCGAGGGATCAAGCGCACGCATGAGAATTTGGTGATTTTTTGCTTCTGCGCATGTGAGAGATTGCTGAAATCTCTCACACAAAAAAAATTGCTGAAATCTCACACACAGGTGCATCCTCTCGCAAGATTTTGCTTCCTGTGCATGTGCAGAAGCGAAAACACACTGGGACGTATGCACCTGCGCGCATGCCAGAGACCTGAAGCTGCATGTGCAGAGCACTTATATGGCACTCATATAATCCACTGCTATTTTTTCTACTTAAATCGGCTGGATTGAGATCCTATGTTAACACTATCCCTGATTTAATCAAGCTTTATTGACTAGATCGGGGGTAGGCAAAGTTGGCTCTTCTATAACTTGTGGACTTCAACTCCCAGAATTCCTGAGCTAGAATGATTAGCTCAGGAATTCTGGGAGTTGAAGTCCACATGCCATAGGAGAGCCAACTTTACCTACCCCTGGACTAGATTATGGGTGACTGGGTTCATTCCAGTGGTGGGTTTCTGCTCATTGGACCGCTTCACCCATATCGGTAGCAGAAATTTGCAACAGCTTGCCAAACCAGCAGTGATGGCCAGGTGTCCACGCCCCCAAACTGGTTGTCTGGGCCCCTCAGCTGGCAAAAAAGCCCTCTTCATGCTTCTGTGCATACGCAGAGTGTAATTTCCAAGAATGGGCTGCAGGCAGGATGGGGTGGAATGCAGCTCTACCGGCGGAAATGAAGCTGCATGCACAGCTCCAGCTGATCGGTGGCTGTCATTTCCTGGATGACTGGGCTCGGCTTGGCTCTCCTTTTTTTCTCTGCTGCTGCTGCTGCGCTGTGCTCCTCGCTTTTTTCCTCTTTCCTCCTTCCTGGCCTCGGATGAGCTTCCCTCTCTCCTGTCTGGCTCCCCTCCAGCCTCACGCTGCCACCTCCCGCCTGAGGTGCAAGCAGAAGGCGTGGGTGGAAGCAGCGCTGGCAGCATTTATGCTTCTGGCAGCACTCATTCACCTAGCTATCCAGCCTGAGGTGGGGGTGCCACCCAGGAAGGAGAACCACGAAGCAAATTGTCACCCCAGCAAGTGACACTGGTAAGGTTGTAAATCGAGGACTTAACAGTTCACTTGAACAATGATTGTTCAAGCCACTCCCACCTGGTCACATGGCCAACAAGCCACTCCTACCCAGTCACCTGATCATTAAGCTACACCCACAAAATAAGCCACACCCACAGTGTGGCAGTAAAAAGTTTGGCTGGCCATTACTGGTCATTTCCCTGTGATGTGACGCAAACCAGTAGGGAAGGTAAGTAGAACTCACCCCTGGTTTATACAACTTATTAAAGCCATAAACCAGGTTTTACAAACCCACAATGAGTGGTACGTTACCTTAAGACCAAATCAAGCAATCCAATGTGGTTTAGAATGTGTGACTTATACTATTATAACCACAATTGTCCTGGCAACAATGCCAAAATGGCAAAATGTGTTTTTTGTATCCCAATATCAGTTTGCATTGTGATGTTTCTGTCATTCCCATTACCCATACTTATAATGCTGAAAAATAAGAAAAAATATTTCTAAACAAATAGCATAGTGTTTTCTATAGTCTTAGAGAGAATAATTAAAGTGCTTGAACCAGAAAAGTTGTTAGTGTTGAAAGACCAGCTGCCAATTCATTAAACCTGCAGGGTTCATAACAGCCAATGGGAAAATTATAAGAAAACTATGAGAGAAATACAGACTGCTGAAACAATCTGCCTTTGATAGATTTGGTATTCATTCTTTCTCTTCAGCTTTTCAGTTTAAAATGTAGGGATCGGTCAGAGATCTTTTCTCTCACACATTTTTTTTCTTGTGAGTTTTTGAGCAGATGTAAGTGGTATTTCTGCACAATAACATACAGAATCTAGAATCTATCATATATAAGTACTTTTCAGGGCAGCTATGCTGGTAACCTGTCTATACAATGGCTGGATTCCTAGGAACCTGTTCTGTCTGGGTGCCCCCAGACTTCAAAACCAACTGGAAAAAGCAGCCAGACACGCTGGTAAAAGCAAAAGCACTTTATAGTTTGAAAAATAAACAGAGAAAAACCTGTTCTTCCCAATAGGCAGGCTATGAGACTTCACAGCAGAGTCCTGATGGCCAGACAATACAGCAGACTTCTTGCTGGCACACCCACCACTGTAGAGAATAAGACCCACACCTTTTCCCCCCAAGGTTTCAGTATTCAAAGTCACAAACCAGAATTCTAAGACGCCAAAGATCACAGCCAGGTCCCAGGACTCCCAAAGATAATGCTCCACAAGCCAGGAAGGGTGGGTCTGCCTTTTCAGCCTTTCCAGAGAGCACCACACCCAAACCCAGCTGTTGCCTCTTTAGTGCTGAAAGTACCTGGCTAATTGTCCCCTTCGTTGTGTTGCTCTTCTCTGCCGGAGATCGATGATTGCTTGTGCATTTTCATCTAAGGAATCCAGGCTGCTTGCTGGGGAGAGCTCCCCCGAGGGGGACTCTGGCTGTCCTCCCTCTCCCTCAGCCTGAGATTCCTCCTCCCCGTCTGCCTGAACCTCCTGTTCCTCATCCTCCCCCTCTGAGCAGGAAGCCGGCAGAGGATCAGCCGTTCCCTGAGGGGCCTCAGACGGAACCACAACACCTGTCTATACAATGGCTGGATTCCTAGGAACCATGGGATAAAAGCCTTCACTGCCAGTGCACGTGTACATTTGCACACTTGTGTGCTTCTGCGCATGCGCAGAAGTGTTCTGGGTGAGTGGGTGTTCTGCCGACACTACCGATTCTTAGAACTTGGCCAAACCAGGAGCAACCCACCACTGGATAAAACCCAGGGTACAATGAGACATTTTCAGTCCCCACACCTTCAGTTCAAGCAGGTCACAGTCTGAATCCAAGCACATGACAAAAGACAGTGGAAAGATGTAAAACGTCATATTTATTTATTATTAGAGTTGGAAGGGACCTTGCAGGTCATCTAGTCCAACCCCCGGCTGGTGCAGGAGACCCTACATTACACTGGCCCAAAAATAGTCCAATAGCTTCCAACCGTTGTTCCTTGTTTAGCTTTCTGGTGCTTTGGAAAATAATGTGTTCCTCTCCTCCCTGTGGCAGCCTCTCAAGTATTTGTAGACTGCTATCATGTCTCCCCTGGACCTCCTCTTTGCTACACTATCCATGCCCAATTCCTGCAACCTTTCCTTGTATGTTTTAGTTTCTAGTCCCTTTATCATTCTGGTTGCTCTCTTCTGCACTTTTTCTAGAGTATCAATGTCTCTTTGGTAGTGTGGTGACCAAAACTGAATGCAGTACTCTAGGTGTGATCTAACTAGGGCAGTGATGGCAAACCTTTTTTTTCCTCGGGTGCCGAAAGAGCGTGAGCGCATGCTATCTCACATGTACGAGTGCCCACATCTATAATTTAATACCCGGGTAGGGAAAAAACAGCTTCCCCACAACCCCTGGGGACCATCTGGAGGCCAGGAAACAGCCTGTGGGCCCAGTAGGCTCGTGTTTCACCCTCCTCAGGCTCTAAAGGCTTCTCTGGAGCCTGGGGAGTAAAAACAGCCTCCCCCACCCCCCAGAGGCTCTCTGGAAGCCAAAATGCCTTCCCAGAGCATCTGTGCGAGACAAAAATCAGATGGCCAGCACACACATGCATGTTGGAGCTGACTAGGGCAACAGCTCGCACGCCAGCAGATATGGCTCGCCATAGGTTCGCCATCACTGAACTAGGACATTGTAGAGTGGTATTAGCACTTCCCTCGTCCTGGAGTGTATTCCTCTGTTTATGCAGCTTAAGATTGTGTTGGATTTTTTAGCCACCGCTGCACATTGTTAGCTCGTGTTAAGTTTGTTGTCCACTAAGACTTCAAGATCTCTCTCATATGACTGAATTACCCTTGTTTCTTCCTGTAGCAGCACACAGCCTACAGCAGCAATCTGATTATTAGGTAATAATAAATCCAATAATAAAAAATTATTATTGGTTGCGTAGCAACCATTTGAAGTTCTGATGGACCTACTAGGGTGAGGCTGTCAAGCTAGTGGCCCAAATGGGTCACACACTGCCCGCACCCGCATCCTATTTAGCAAAGGGGGGGAAAATCACAATATGTCACATGATGATGCCGTGACGATGCACATTTGACAGCCCTGTACTAGGGGGTGATTCAAAGTTCTGATGGTCACCTCCCAGTCATGTGATCATATTTTGAAAACTAGGAAACTGGGCTCATTTACAGCTAATTGAAGCATCCTGCAGTTCATGGGACCACATTGCATGCTGGTTTTGTTAAAAACCAGCATTTACTTCTGGTTTTGCAGGGGGAAATGCATAATAGAGAACCATAGGCTTGGTTAATGACTATAGGGTTCACTTAATGTCTGCTGCAAAAAGGGTCGTAAAATCAGGTCAGTCACATAACTGACCTGATTTACGACCTGTGTTGGTCTTTACAAATGATGCAGCTCCCTTTTTACTTTGGTATCAATCAATCTGGCTCTATCGTCTACATCAGGGGTCTCCAACTTTGGCCACTTGAAGACTTGTGGAGTTCAATTCCCAGAGTTCCTCAGCCAGCTTTGCAATTTTGGGATTTGAAGTCCACAAGTCTTGGTTGGAGACCCCTAATCTATATTATGTATGTTGGTTGAAGACCAATGATGATCTTTTGAAAAGCTTAACAGGAGTCACTCTGCTTGACTTTTTGGAGCATGTGAGTGGACCACTTCTCTTGCTAAAATTAAAAAGAAGACATAAAATACAAAGGGAAGAAGCCAGGCAATAAAATACATACAAATGTTCCAATATGTTTGCAGGTGTTTTATTGTTCTACATAAAGACTTCAAGTGACTCTTACTGTGCAGCAGAATTAGCTGGTTGATTCTGGGAAAATTCCCATTACATAATATTTCTGTTTTGTTTTTAAAAGAAATGTGCGGCAGCTGTTATACAGGCCTCATCATTATTATTTTCAGAATTATAAAGGAATGCTATTAAGAAATAGGCTAGATAGAATTTCATTTGTCTGGAGCAGTCCTAGTGCATAGTGGCAGATGTGTATGAAGGAATCAAAGAGGGCATTTGCCCAGGTGACACCAATGTAGAATGATTTCCTTGAAAAAAAGTTACTAAATGATCATGGTAATCAGAACAACAATGCAAAAATGGATGGCAAGCATCAAAAGAATATAAGAAGATGCTTGAATAAGTCTGTGTTTCCACCAAGTCTTGAGGCAGCAATGATGAGGTGGGAAGTTCCAACCCCAAAGTATTCTGGGAAAACAAACAAATACAATATTAGTTTACAACAGGAGTGTCAAACTCACGTCCTCACAGAAGCTTTGCTACATCGGGCATGGCCAGCGCATGAAGCATCCGGCCTGCGGGCTGCACATTCGACAGCCTTGGTTTACAGGCAGTGAAGGGCTACCAAAATTTTTACTATCACACTGTGGGCATGGTTTATGCAGGATGTCCTGCATTTTCTTTCAACATCTTTCAGCTCAAATTGGGTGCTCTGCGGTGGAGCTCCATTTTCGCTACCCCACTGTATATCTGTCCCGTCCCCCCTCCCGGTCCGGGCAGCAGCAGTGTATCTCAACCTTGGCAACTTTAAGCTGTGTGGACTTCAACTCCCAGAATTCTTCAGCAATGCTGGCTGAGGAATTCTGGGAGTTGAAGTCCACACAGTTTAAAGTTGCCATGATTGAGAAAGACTCATACAGGAGATAATTGTTTTGGAAATTTAAGGGACAAGTACAGTTCCAGCAATTTTAAAAATAGTGGATTCTTAAGCCAGCAAAAATGAGGATTTATTTTTAATTGAGTCCATTAAAGATGGCCATATTCTTTCTCAACTTTAGTGGAGGACAGGGCTGTTTTTAAATCTAAGATCAGTTCACATGCAAACAATAATTAGCATTCCATTTACCATTCAATATTTAGTTTCTGATTTGCATATCTTGTGATTCAGAATTTGAAGTTAGGGAACTAGCTGACAGCAATCCCAACTAACATCTAAGTTTAAATCAGAGTCCAAGGCAAATACTTCCTCAAAGTTCCTATTTATTCTCAGAGCCATCTTGGGCACATCTCGGGGGAAATCCGGATCTGATTTTCCAGGATTTTTACTTCCAGGTTACAGTTCATTCTCCTGTCCCACACCGACAAGTTCGTCACATGGACCACTAATCTTCTGCCACCAGGTCCATGCTGACAAAAGATGACCTTGAAACTCTAAAAGGAATTTATTTTGTCTGCCTCTCTCCTCATGCAACCACCCCTCCCCTCTTCCCATAGCAAGAAACATTCCACAAGAAACATAGCATAATGTGGCAGCCCAAAACCTCCAAGCATTCTGGCTTTGGCCTGACACTAGCATTTTTAGAAGCAAAATACCCAAGACTTTCTTTTCTACTTTTATATTAGGAAGGAGAGATCTATGCTAATGATGTAACATTGCAGTGGCTTCCTTGGCTTTCAGTTGTTTCATATGCAGGTAGATGCTCACTTTTTCCAAGATACAATAAGAAGTAGCAAGTGGCCTTTATTAACAACGGGGCAAGCAAAAAGTGTAGTTCTTGTCTCAGTTTCAAATTAAAGGTATATGGGTGAGATTACAACTAGAAAATACTATGGCGTGGTAGGTCACTTCGGTATCCCATTAACTGGACTGCTTTGGAAGAATGGAGATGTGATCATAGACCAGACTGGTGATGCAGAAAGACAAAGTTTCTACATCTGGAGCACACCAGGTTGAAGAAAATACTTATGAGTTCAATTTTAAGTTGAGGGTTTAGAAAAAGAGTTAATGGGGCCAGAAGGACATATTAAAGTGCCCTATTGATCAGCAGACCAAACTGCCAGTTTCAGGGAAATTGCATATAAGTGGCTGAGAATGACAAGGAAATAGCTCGGGACAACTTTAGCATTTGGGAAAATATATCTTTCTCTCCCTTGCTCTTTTCACCAGATGGGAATGATTTAAGCAAGATTTGAATATGAAACTGAGGAGGAGGAAGAGGAAACCCAAGGTCTATCAGCTAGTATTGTCTATTTACAGAAAAAGAAATGCTTTCCTCTTGGAGACTGAAGTAATGTAATGCTTTTCGAAATGCTTACACTATATGTTGAGCTTTATTTTCAAATAAGCTCAAATAGTACAAAACTAGGTAGATCATCATTCTGCATCAAACATCCTTTGTGATATTGCTGTCACTTAATGCCACTACATCCATTACCACTGCTGTTTTGTAATCTGATATGCAGTACAGTATATTAGAACTAGGGGTGGGCTACTAGCTGGGACGCGGCTCTGGAGGTCCTGTGAGTTCGAATGGAATTATGGTTCTGCACCCATGCAGGTAGCAAAATAATGCACGTAGGAGCAGGTGTGCCCATGTTCTGGTGAGGTTTTTTGCTTCTGAGCATGTGCGGAAGCAAAAAACCTCACCGGAACACGGGCACACCTGCGCCTCTGTGCATGATTTCGCTACTTGCACGGGCGCAGAACCATAACTCCATTTGAATTCACAGGACCTCCAGAGCCACGGAGGTGAGCCCAATTAGGTGTTCCGGCTAGTAGTCCACCACTGATAGAACCCTCAAACTCCCAGACCTCTAGCAGAAGACCTGAAGTTGAAAAAGACATACACTACTCATAGAAAGTGAGAAGGGAATTTATATATGCTCACCTTCAGTGTAGGTGTCTGTCTTCTCAGTCAGATCCAGAAGGATCTTGGTGACTCCCTCTTTCATACTCCTGGGTGGTCCAAAGAATGGTTTTTGTCATTGTGATCGTTTCATCTATAATCTCATCCAATCCCATTTCGCCATTTCCATCTTTTTCATCTGATGGGGTTTCTTCTGAAGGCTCCCCTGTTTCTTCTTCCGAAGGTTCTCCTGTTCCTACTTCCGAAGGTTCTCCTGTGCATTCTTCTGAAGGCTCTCCTGTTCCTTCTTCCGAAACCTCTCCTGTTCCTTCTTCCGAAACCTCTCCTATTCCTTCTTCCGAAGCCTCTGCTATTCCTTCGTCCGAAGCCTCTCCTATTCCTTCTTCCGAAGCCTCTCCTGTTCTTTCTTCTGAAGCCTCTGCTATTCCTTCATCCGAAGCCTCTCCTATTCCTTCTTCCGAAGCCTCTCCTGTTCTTTCTTCTGAAGCCTCTCCTATTCCTTCTTCCGAAGCCTCTCCTATTCCTTCTTCCGAAGCCTCTCCTGTTCCTTCTTCTGAAGGCTCCCCAATTCCTTCTCCCTCACTGTTACAGCTCCCAGTAGTCTCCCTTTCTGCTTCTACTACAACGGCAAAAAAATCTTCACTTGTGGTGCCTTCTGGAGTTGATTCTCCTTCTGCTGGTCTTTCCATGAGAGGTTCTTCTTTATCTTCTTCTTTTTCATTGATCTGTGATACTTCTGTTATCAGCTGCTGTATTCCTATTAAGAGAACTTCTTCTACAAGTGTTATCATTCCTTCTCTCATCTCGTCTCCTGTGTCTGATTCATCCTGTTCCTTCTCTTCTTCAGGAGCTATTACTTCCTCTTGTACTTCCATGTAAAGAAATGTTTCCCTTGTTTCAGCCTCGTCACATACTCCAGTCTGGAGACCAGATTCTTTTTTCATTTCCTGCTTTTTCACATCTCCTCCAACAAATGCTTCTTTTTGTGGGGCTGATTCAGAAGTATGTTTTATTTCTGCTATAAGTTCTTCTCTCCTGGTCACCTGCCCTTGCTCTCCAAAGGTGGTTTCATTGAGAGATCCTATGACAACAGAAAACACTTCTCCCTCTTCTATTTCTGCTTCCTGGCGTTTTGGTACAAGTTTAACTCCTGCCTCTTCTTCAAATGCTACCTCAGTCTCTTTTGCCTTCAGTTCCAAGCCTACCTTGCCTTCTGCCTTCTTTCTAAGTGTCCCCTCAGCTTCTGCTTCTTCTGCTTCTAAGTCCTTTCCAGTTATCATTTCAGACTCTGCTTCTATAGTTTCTCCTTTCCTCTTAAGTGTCATCTCGGCTTCTGCTTCTTCAGCACCTAAGTCCCCTTTAGGTACCATCTTAGCTTTGGCCAGTCCAGTTTCTGCCTCCCTTTGGAGTGTCCCCTCAGATTCTGCCTCTTTGACTTCTAATTCCTCTTTAGGTATCACACCAGCCTCTTCCTCTATAATTACTGCCTTTTGTTTAAGTGCTTCCTCTATTGTCTTTTCTTTAAATGTCAACTCAGCTTCTGCTTCTTCAACTTCTAATTCCCTTTTAGATATCACCTCAGCCTCAGCCTCTCCAGTTTCTGGCTTCCATTTCAAGGCAACCTCACCTTCTGTCCCCTTTTTAAGTATCCCCTCAAGTTCAGCCACTTTGACTAATTCCCTTTCAGCTATCTTATCAGATTCTGCCTCTATAGTTTCTTCTTCTCTCTTAACTGTTACCTCAGCTTCTGCTTTTCCAACATCTAACCTCCTGTCAGTAACCACCTTATCTGGTTGTCCAATTTCTGCCTCTTTTTTAAGTGTCATGCCAGCTTCTGCTTCTTCAGCATGTAACTCCTCTTTAGGTGCCACTTTAGCTTTCACCTGTCTAGTTTCTGCTATCCATGCAACTGTCAACTCAGTTTCTGCTGCTTCGGTATCTAACTCCCCTTTAGGTCCCACCTTAGCTTTAACCTGTCCAGTCTCTGATTTCCATGCAATTGTCACCTCAGCTTCTCCTTCTTCAGCATGTAATTCCCCTCTAGGAACCACTCTAGCTTTAATCAATCCAGTTTCTGCTTGTCTTTCAAGTGTCATCTCAGCTTCTGCTTCCTCAGCGTATAACTCCCCTTCAGGTATGATCTTAGCTTTGATGCGTCCAGTTTCTGCTTCCCTTTCAAAGGTCATCTCACCTTCTGCTTCTACATCATATAAGTCTGCCATAAGTCCCTCCTTAAATTTGACATGCCCAGGTTCTGCCTCTTTTCCAAATGTCACCCCAGCTGCTTCTTCTTCAGCAGCATATAACTCCTCCCTAGGTACCACTCTAGCCTTAATCAGTCCAGTTTCTGCTTGTCTTTCAAGTGTCACCTCAGCTTCTGCTTCCGCAGCATATAACTCCCCTTCGGGCACAAACTTAGCTTTGATGCGTCCAGTTTCTGCTTCCCTTTCAAAGGTCACCTCACCTTCTGCTTCTACATCATATAACCCTGCTTTAAATGCTTCCTTAAATTTGATATGCCCAGGTTCTGCCTCTTCTCCAAATGGCACCTCAGCTTCTGCTTCTTCAGCATATAACTCCACTTCAGGCACCACCTTAACTTTGACACGTCCAGTTTCTGCTTCGCCTTCAGCTGACAACTCAGCTTCTGCTTCCCCAGGATATAACTCCCCTTTAGGTCCCACCTTAGCTTTGATACGTCTAGGTTCTGCCTCTTTTGCAAATGCCACCTCAGCTTCTGCTTCTTCAGCATATAAGTCCACTTCAGGGCCTGCTTTGACACGTCCAGTTTCTGCTTCTCTTTCAAGTCCCATCTCCGCTTCTTCTTCTTCAGGATATAACAACCCTTTAGGTCTCATCTTAGGTTTGACACGTCCAATTTCTGCTTCTCTTTGAAGTCTCATCTCAGCTTCTTCTTCTCCTTCAGGATATAACTCCCCTTTAGGTCTCAGCTTAGGTTTGACACGTCCAATTTCTGCTTCTCTTTCAAGTCCCATCTCCGCTTCTTCTTCTTCTTCTTCAGGATATAACAACCCTTTAGGTCTCATCTTAGGTTTGACACGTCCAATTTCTGCTTCTCTTTGAAGTCTCATCTCAGCTTCTTCTTCTCCTTCAGGATATAACTCCCCTTTAGGTCTCAGCTTAGGTTTGACACGTCCAATTTCTGCTTCTCTTTCAAGTCCCATCTCCGCTTCTTCTTCTTCTTCTTCAGGATATAACAACCCTTTAGGTCTCAGCTTAGGTTTGACACGTCCAATTTCTGCTTCTCTTTCAAGTCCCATCTCCGCTTCTTCTTCTTCTTCTTCTTCAGGATATAACAACCCTTTAGGTCTCATCTTAGGTTTGACACGTCCAATTTCTGCTTCCCTTTCAAGTCTCATCTCAGCTTCTTCTTCTCCTTCAGGATATAACTCCCCTTTTGGTCTCATCTTAGGTTTGACACGTCCAATTTCTGCTTCTCTTTCAAGTCTCATCTCAGCTTCTTCTTCTCCTTCAGGATATAACTCCCCTTTAGGTCTCATCTTAGGTTTGACACGTCCAGTTTCTGCTTCTCTTTCAAGTCTCATCTCAGCTTCTTCTTCTCCTTCAGGATATAACTTCCCTTTAGGTCTCATCTTAGGTGTGACACGTCCAGTTTCTGCTTCTCTTTCAAGTCTCATCTCAGCTTCTTCTTCTCCTTCAGGATATAACTCCACTTTAGGTATCCTCTTAGGTTTGACACGTCCAATTTCTGCTTCTCTTTCAAGTCTCATCTCAGCTTCTTCTTCTTCTTCAGGATATAACTCCCCTTTTGGTCTCATCTTAGGTTTGACACGTCCAATTTCTGCTTCTCTTTCAAGTCCCATCTCCGCTTCTTCTTCTTCAGGATATAACAACCCTTTAGGTCTCATCTTAGGTTTGACACGTCCAATTTCTGCTTCTCTTTCAAGTCTCATCTCAGCTTCTTCTTCTCCTTCAGGATATAACTCCCCTTTTGGTCTCATCTTAGGTTTGACACGTCCAATTTCTGCTTCTCTTTCAAGTCTCATCTCAGCTTCTTCTTCTCCTTCAGGATATAACTCCCCTTTAGGTCTCATCTTAGGTTTGACACGTCCAGTTTCTGCTTCTCTTTCAAGTCTCATCTCAGCTTCTTCTCCTTCAGGATATAACAACCCTTTAGGTCTCATCTTAGGTTTGACACGTTCAATTTCTGCTTCTCTTTCAAGTCTCATCTCAGCTTCTTCTTCTCCTTCAGGATATAACTCCCCTTTTGGTCTCATCTTAGGTTTGACACGTCCAGTTTCTGCTTCTCTTTCAAGTCTCATCTCAGCTTCTTCTTCTCCTTCAGGATATAACTCCCCTTTAGGTCTCATCTTAGGTTTGACACGTCCAGTTTCTGCTTCTCTTTCAAGTCTCTTCTCAGCTTCTTCTTCTCCTTCAGGATATAACAACCCTTTAGGTCCCATCTTAGGTTTGACACGTCCAATTTCAGCTACTCTTTCAAGTCCCATCTCCGCTTCTTCTTCTTCTTCTTCAGGATATAACTCCCCTTTACGTCTCATCTTAGGTTTGACACGTCCAGTTTCTGCTTCTCTTTCAAGTCTCATCTCAGCTTCTTCTTCTCCTTCAGGATATAACAACCCTTTAGGTCTCATCTTAGGTTTGACACGTCCAATTTCAGCTTCTCTTTCAAGTCCCATCTCTGCTTCTTCTTCTTCTTCTTCTTCAGGATATAACTCCCCTTTTGGTCTCATCTTAGGTTGCACACGTCCAGGTTCTGCTTCTCTTTCAAGTCTCATCTCAGCTTCTTCTTTTCCTTCAGGATATAACTCCCCTTTAGGTCTCATCTTAGGTTTGACACGTCCAGTTTCTGCTTCTCTTTCAAGTCTCATCTCAGCTTCTTCTTCTCCTTCAGGATATAACTCCCCTTTTGGTCTCATCTTAGGTTTGACACGTCCAGTTTCTGCTTCTCTTTCAAGTCGCATCTCAGCTTCTTCTTCTTCTTCAGGATATAACTCCCCTTTAGGTCTCATCTTAGGTTTGACACGTCCAGTTTCTGCTTCTCTTTCAAGTCGCATCTCAGCATCTTCTTCTTCTTCTTCAGGATATAACTCCCCTTTAGGTCTCATCTTAGGTTTGACACGTCCAATTTCTGCTTCTCTTTCAAGTCTCATCTCAGCTTCTTCTTCTTCTTCAGGATATAACTCCCATTTAGGTCTCATCTTAGGTTTGACACGTCCAGTTTCTGCTTCTCTATCAAGTCTCATCTCAGCTTCTCCTTCTTCTTCTTCTTCTTCTTCAGGATATACCTCCCCTTTAGGTCTCATCTTAGGTTTGACACGTCCAGTTTCTGCTTCTCTTTCAGGTCTCATCTCAGCTTCTTCTTCAGGATATATTTCCCCTTTGGGTCTCATCTTAGGTTTTACACGTCCAGGTCCTGCTTCTTTTTCAAGTCTCATCTCAGCTTCTTCTTCTTCTTCAGGATATAACTCCCCTTTGGGTCTCATCTTAGGTTTTACACGTCCAGGTCCTGCTTCTCTTTCAAGTCTCATCTCAGCTTCTTCTTCTTCTTCGGGATATAACTCCCCTTTTGGTCTCATCTTAGGTGTGACACGTCCAGTTTCTGCTTCTCTTTCAAGTCTCATCTCAGCTTCTTCTTCTCCTTCAGGATATAACAACCCTTTAGGTTTCATTTTAGGTTTGACACGTCCAGTTTCTGCTTCTCTTTCAAGTCTCATCTCAGCTTCTTCTTCAGGATATAACTCCCCTTTAGGTCTCATCTTAGGTTTGACACGTCCAGTTTCTGCTTCTCTTTCAAGTCTCATCTCATCTTCTTCTTCAGGATATAACTCCCCTTTAGGTCTCATCTTAGGTTTGACACGTCCAGTTTCTGCTTCCCTTTCAAGTCTCATCTCAGCTTCTTCTTCTTCTTCAGG
Organism: Erythrolamprus reginae; assembly: GCF_031021105.1. Lineage (NCBI taxonomy): Eukaryota > Metazoa > Chordata > Lepidosauria > Squamata > Dipsadidae > Erythrolamprus > Erythrolamprus reginae. Next base: position 89,894,922 of record NC_091952.1, read on the forward strand.
ATATAACTTCCCTTTGGGTTTCATCTTAGGTTTGACACGTCCAGTTTCTGCTTCTCTTTCAAGTCTCATCTCAGCTTCTTCTTCTTCTTTAGGATATAACTTCCCTTTAGGTCTCATCTTAGGTGTGACACGTCCAGTTTCTGCTTCTCTTTCAAGTCTCATCTCAGCTTCTTCTTCTTCTTCTTCTTCTTCTTCTTCTTCAGGATATAACTTCCCTTTGGGTTTCATCTTAGCTTTGACACGTTCAGTTTTTGCTTCTCTTTCAAGTCTCATCTCAGCTTCTTCTTCTTCTTTAGGATATAACTTCCCTTTAGGTCTCATCTTAGGTGTGACACGTCCAGTTTCTGCTTCTCTTTCAAGTCTCATCTCAGCTTCTTCTTCTTCTTCTTCTTCTTCTTCAGGATATAACTCCCCTTTCGGTCTCATCTTAGGTTTGACACGTCCAATTCCTGCTTCTCTTTCAAGTCTCATCTCAGCTTCTTCTTCTCCTTTAGGATATAACTCCCCTTTCGGTCTCATCTTAGGTTTGACACGTCCAGTTTCTGCTTCTCTTTCAAGTCTCATCTCAGTTTCATCTTCAGGATATAACTCCCCTTTAGGTCTCATCCTAGGTTTGAGACGTCCAGTTTCTGCTTCTCTTTCAAGTCTCATCTCAGCTTCTTCTTCTCCTTCAGGATATAACTCCCCTTTAGGTCTCATCTTAGGTTTGACACGTCCAGTTTCTGCTTCTCTTTCAAGTCTCATCTCAGCTTCTTCTTCTCCTTCAGGATATAACTCCCCTTTAGGTCTCATCTTAGGTTTGATACGTCCAGTTTCTGCTTCTCTTTCAAGTCTCATCTCAGCTTCTTCTTCTCCTTCAGGATATAACTCCCCTTTAGGTCTCATCTTAGGTTTGACACGTCCAGTTTCTGCTTCCCTTTCAAGTCTCATCTCAGCTTCATCTTCAGGATATAACTCCCCTTTAGGTCTCATCTTAGGTTTGAGACGTCCAGTTTCTGCTTCTCTTTCAAGTCTCATCTCAGCTTCTTCTTCTCCTTCAGGATATAACTCCCCTTTAGGTCTCAGCTTAGGTTTGACACGTCCAGTTATTGCTTCTCTTTCAAGTCTCATCTCAGCTTCTTCTTCTCCTTCAGGATATAACTCCCCTTTACGTCTCATCTTAGGTTTGACACGTCCAGTTTCTGCTTCCCTTTCAAGTCTCATCTCAGCTTCATCTTCAGGATATAACTCCCCTTTAGGTCTCATCTTAGGTTTGAGACGTCCAGTTTCTGCTTCTCTTTCAAGTCTCATCTCAGCTTCTTCTTCTCCTTCAGGATATAACTCCCCTTTAGGTCTCAGCTTAGGTTTGACACGTCCAGTTTCTGCTTCTTTTTCAAGTCTCATCTCAGCTTCTTCTTCTCCTTCAGGATATAACTCCCCTTTACGTCTCATCTTAGGTTTGACACGTCCAGTTTCTGCTTCCCTTTCAAGTCTCATCTCAGCTTCTTCTTCTCCTTCAGGATATAACTCCCCTTTAGGTCTCATCTTAGGTTTGACACGTCCAGTTTCTGCTTCTCTTTCAAGTCTCATCTCAGCTTCATCTTCAGGATATAACAACCCTTTAGGTCTCATCTTAGGTTTGACACGTCCAGTTTCTGCTTCTCTTTCAAGTCTCATCTCAGCTTCTTCTTCTCCTTCAGGATATAACTCCCCTTTAGGTCTCATCTTAGGTTTGACACGTCCACTTTCTGCTTCTCTGTCAAGTCTCATCTCAGCTTCATCTTCAGGATATAACTCCCCTTTAGGTCTCATCTTAGGTTTGACACGTCCTGTTTCTGCTTCTCTTTCAAGTCTCATCTCAGCTTCATCTTCAGGATATAACTCCCCTTTAGGTCTCATCTTAGGTTTGACACGTCCAGTTTCTGCTTCTCTTTCAAGTCTCATCTCAGCTTCTTCTTCTTCTTCAGGATATAACTCCCCTTTAGGTCTCATCTTAGGTTTGACACGTCCAGTTTCTGCTTCTCTTTCAAGTCTCATCTCAACTTCTTCTTCTTCTTCAGGATATAACTCCCCTTTAGGTCTCATCTTAGGTTTGACACGTCCAGTTTCTGCTTCTCTTTCAAGTCTCATCTCAGCTTCTTCTTCTCCTTCAGGATATAACTCCCCTTTAGGTCTCATCTTAGGTTTGACACGTCCAGTTTCTGCTTCTCTTTCAAGTCTCTTCTCAGCTTCTTCTTCTCCTTTAGAATATAACTCCCCTTTAGGTCCCACCTTAGCTTTGACACGCCTAGGTTCTGCCTCTTTTTCAAATGCCACTTCAGCTTCTGCTTCTTCAGGATATAATCCACCTTTAGGTTCCATCTTTGGTTTGACGCGTCCAGTATCTGCTTCTCTTTTAAGTGTCCTCTCAGCTTCTGCTTCTTCCGGATATGATCCTCTTTTAGGTCTCACCTTAGCTTTGACACGTCCAGTTTCTACCTCTCTTTCAATTGTTATTTCAGCTTCTGCTTCTTCCGGATATAATCCTCCCTTAGGTCTCACCTTAGCTTTGACACGTCCAGTTTCAACCTCTCTTTCAAGTGCTATTTCAGCTTCTGCTTCTTCAGCATACAACTCCCCTTTAGGTCTCACTTTAGCTTTGACACGTCCAATTTCTGCCTCTCTTTCAAGTGTCATCTCAGCTTCTACTTCTTCAGGATATAACTCCCCTTTAGGTTCCAACTTAGCTTTCACACGTCTAATTTCTGCTTCTCTTTCAAATGTCACTTCAGGTCTTGCTTCTTTGGGATATAATTCCCCTTTAGGCCCCACCTTAGCTTTGACACGTTCAACTTCTGCCTCCGTTTCAAATATCATCTCAGCTTCTTTTGCTTCAGGATATAACTCCCCTTTAGGCCCCACCTTAGCTTTGATGCGTGCAGTTTCTGCCTCTCTTTCAAGTGTCACCTCAGCTTCTGCTGCTTCAGGATATAATTCCCCTTTAGGCCCCACCTTACCTTTGACACGTCCAGGCTCTTTCTCTCTTTTAAGTGTTATCTCAGCTTCTGCTTCTTCCGGATATAACTCCCCTTTAAATCCTACCTTACCTTTGACACGTCCAATTTCTCCCTCCCCTTTAAGTGTTATGTCCGCCTTTGCTTCTTCAGCATCTAACCTCCCTATGGGTAGCAATGTAGGTTTGGTATGTCTCCTTTCTATTTCCCCTTTAAGTGTCATGTCAGCTTCTGCCCCTGTGACTTCTAACCCCCACTCAGGTCCCACATCGACTTTAGCCTTTCCAGTTTCTGCCTTCTTTTTAAGTGCCATGTCTCCTTCTGCTTCCCATGGATATTCCATTTTCTTTCCTACCTCTCCTTTTCCTACTTTCCCTTTAGTTTTTGCTTGGGTCTCATCTATTTCTGCCCCCTCTTTAAGTGCCATCTCAGGCCCTCCCTTTTCGATTTCTGTCTTTCTTTTGAGTGCTTTCTGTTCTTCTTCTATCATTTTCTGTCTTGGAGACAATCTTTTTATTTCTCCTTCTGCCTCTTCAACCCCTATTTTCCCCTTTGCCTTTTCCTTCTCTGCTAATTCTTTCATCAGTACTGCCATAGATTCTAAGCCGGGTTCAATATAAAGCCCTTCTTTCTCCAAGTCCAATTTCTCTTCTAGAGCTGCCATTTTGGACTTTAGCCTCTCTTCTCTTCCTCTTTCTTCAGCTCCTCTTTCTACAGGTTCTCCTTGGGCGGTTTGCTCAATTGTCAAACTATCTCTTGCTCTTGCTTTTCTGTCTTTCTCTCTTTCAGAATATGGTTTGCCTGCTAACTTATCTTCCTCCCCCATTTCAATTTCATGGTCGAGGAAGGCCTCCCCCACCAAAGGTTTTATTTTCTTGAAGGTTAAATCTTCTGTAGATATGGCTTTCATTCCAGTCACATCTGGATATTCTTGGTATAAATCTTCACCCCATCTGGATGAAATGTCTTGGACTGTTTCTTCAATCTCAGATGGAACCTCTCTTCCACGAATGAGTGCCTTTTCTACAGCCGCAGTTTTTTCATAGGGAACATCTTCCATTTTTAATTGTGGTGCTTTAAGATCTCCTTCCATGGGGGAAATTGGCCTCAATCCATATTTTCCCTCTTCATCCTTTCTTTCCTTTTCAATTATGTCAGCTTTTTTCTTGGCCTCTGCTTTATCTTTTTTTTCTTTAGGTTCAGCTTCTCCCACCTTTTCTGGTTCTTGTCCCATACTGATCTTTTCTGCAAATGTTGCCTCCCAATCTTTAGCTGTCTCATATTCTCCTTTCATCTTTTCTTTTGCTTCAAGCATGTCTCTATCCAATGCCTTAATTTTTTCTAATTCTCTTGTCTTTAAAGCTTTTGGCGCCTCAGCCATTTTTGCACCTTCTTCTCCTTCAGGGAGCTGCCATTGTATATGTTCTTCTCTTTTTGCTGCTCTTGATTTCTCACTAATTTGGTCTTCAGCTTCTTCCTCTTCTGATCTAAATCCCTCCCCTCTGTCAGCAGCTTTACGTTTTATTGCCATTTCTTCTGCTTTTGCCATGCTCTCAATTTTCCCATCCTTGGGGGTTATTTCTTTTTCTAAACTAGTCAGTCCTGATTCTATGGGTTCTCTCCCCAATTCTCTTTTTCCTGCCACAAGTTCGGGTTTTAGTGACTGGTCTCCTTTAAGACTTGGTCTTTGTGGGGCTAGCAGTTCTTTTGTTAGCTTTGCTTCTTTGGGGCCTTTGCCAATTATTAGCTTCTCTTCCTCAAGTATTCCTTCCTTGCCCATCATCTCTCTCTCTTTTTTCAATTGCTCTGCAGTCTTTTGTGATTCAGTCCTGCTTGATCGTTTTGCCAAGGAAACTCCATCTGGCACTAATAAAATAAGCACAGTATGAGTTGTAATTGTGACAATTTTATCAGTGTGGCATTTTTTAAAAAAAATACATTGAGATGTGTTTCACCTGCCCTTGTTGGCCCATCAATTTTGAAGGGATAGCCATCGGTGGCTTTGCTTCTTGGATCAACCTGAGAGCAGTTACAATATAATAGTAAACTGGACAAGTTAATTTTTGGCCTCACACTATTCTACATTAGTTGAGACATAACAGTGTTCTGGAGACTTGCTCTTGTATGGTTCGTTATTAGTCTACAACTGCCTGATATTCCTCTTACACTACTAATTTTGCTGCTTCCTTTACACAAAACATTTTCAGCAAAGCCTTGCTTTTCCTTTGCAAAAGGATAAATAAATTAGAAGTTCTCCAGAGAAGAAAAATTCCATAAAAAGAAAACAGCTCCAGAAAATTAATACTATAGAAATATAAAGATTTTGTCCCCAACTATCTTGTGGAAGGTTATCTCTTTTCTCTTGCAGATAAACAGCCGATCCTAGTTTTGAATGGGAGCATTATGAATGACCCAAGAGAATCATGTATCTTTGGAGAACATGACCACAATTCTTGGTAGGAGCGATTGAAGGGTCAGGTCTTTTATCATCTTTTCCCTTCAATTTTTTAAAAAAACACCTGGATTTTAATTGTATTTTTAAAGCTTTTATTTTTTGATTTACACTTTAATAGGCTGAGTATAACCCTTGCTGGATTTTTATAAACTTTTCATTTTCTTACTTTACTTACTTTACCTTTTGCTCTAAGTTGGTGGTGAGTTAACACACTCTCTGGTAGTGAAAGCTATTTGATTGATTTATATATTTTGACTAATCATGTTTTGGTGGGAGGTTTTTTTGCAAAATCCCTTCTTTCATTTTTTGGATGGGGATGGTGCCATCCTAGTCTCCCTTAATTTTAAAATTTCAGCAAAAAACATGTGATATATTTTATTTTCAATCGACTTGGCATTGAGCAGCAGGAGCCTGAGCCCGGGGTCCGGATTTCATTTGTCACCAGCACCCCAGGCTGAGCTCATGGGGCCAGAAAAAGGGATCACTTTCAAGCAGCGAGCTCTTGTTCCCCAAGAGTGGCCTACCCCATGTCTCCTGCCATATCTGTCTCTCCCCAGCAAGACCAGAATATTCCGGCCCTCTGCCACCTCAGAGATGGGCTCCCCCACACTTCCCACCTCCAAAGCGTCAGGCAAGCTGGCCCTTCCTTTTGGCTTATTCATTCCAATCATCTTCTCCGTCCAATCATATACACTCATCCATCCCTAAAATTTAACACCCCCCCGCCCCGTAAATTAATTAAAAATAGCAATAATAAAAAACACACATACCAGCAAACCATCTATACACACTCAATCCAATCATTTCTTAGAATAACCCCCCAGAAAGTTATTTAAAGCGATTAATAAAGCACAGTTTACACTCCCTACCCTTAAAAACATTAAAACATTGCAATTGATTAAAACAAGGTTACAAAGATGGTAAAAACAATACTTGCTGAAATGTTAAAAATATTGAATAAATTCCCATTAAAGATGTTAAAATTGTTAGAGTCTTAGTCCTTAATCCTTCATGGAGGGCTTAGAAAATTAATAAGTGCTCTTAGTTTCTCTCCTTTCCAATGAGTCCTGCCTTTTCCCCTTCTTAGTTCTTTAAAGTTTATGGCAGGGAAAGCTGTGGTCATTAAGACTCTTATTTTCTGTCCAGAAAATGACAACAACCTCCCAGTTCTGAAGTCTAACGAAGGGATCGTTGGCATAATGACACAGTTCCAAGGTGCTCTCAGCGCAAAATAAGGAGGGAGTAGCTGTTTCCTCATCCTCATCCTGCTCTCACCAGCCAACGCTTCGATTCTGTCCATCTCAGCAATTCTGATCCGCTTCAATTTCCTCCTTCGTAGTCCCCAATGCCAGTCACTCTCACTCACCGGCGTCTTCATTCTACTCGGGAAACTGCTAAGCAAATCCCAGCCTTACAGACGTTCGAATTTATCACAACCCAAACAAGTTAAGATTAGTAGATAGAAATTTAGGATTTATGTAATTTCAACTGCGTTATTAATATTAACAGTATGTTAAAAACTATTAAGGACTAGAAATTGTGGGGATTTTGAGATACAGTCCCAGGATTGAGTAAATACTGTTAATACTTGGCGTTATTAGTAATCTTATACATTTGGAATATTAAAGTTATGGTGGAATAATGAGTAATATTTAAATATTAAGTAGTAGCATTTAGTAGGGGAGAACAAATACAAAGTGCAAAGAAATTTTATTTATGTTTAAATGAATTAATGGCAAAATGATAAAGGATAATGAGAAAAGAATAATCTTATGAGGGAACATTCGTGTGTGCAAGATTTTGGTGACTTTTGCTTCCGCGCATGTGCAGAAGCAAAATTGCACGAGGGGACACGCATGCGGATGCGAGCGCCTGAATCAGCAGGATGTGCGTGTTGACTACATATAAACATGACCAATGGATTTTCATAGTATTTTATTTTTGGATTGTTGCCTAATTCTGTTTACACTAAAGTCTTTTTACTTTAATTGGAAATATTGTACAAACTCTCAATGTATCCATTAATTATGTTCAATAAATTGTCCTCTAAAACCTTAAAAGATTAAGGAAAATATTACAATGGGATATATATATAAGAAGATAGATTCTTATAGACCTTTCTAACCTGCATGCTCTAGACCTTTATACTATATGTGACTTTCAACGAACAATCCAATACATGAGATATATCTTGGAATCAAAACTTGTTTTTTAAAGAACAGAACTAAAGAAAGTGCATATAATTCAGCCCGGAGAATAAAAGAGAGGAAAAAAGTATACAGTATTATTATTAAGAAAACCTCAATTTGCCTTCTAACAAAATGGTTTATATGAACAGTAAAATTTGCATGTTATTGTGTGAAGTGGAAGAAAGCATCTAAAGTGTTACCTGCTGGTCAGCCTCGTGAAGAGGCTGTCACTCTAACAGGTATCCCAACGTTGGGGATTTGGGCACTTAAGGCCCAAACTATACATTGCAGAAGATAAGTAACTGATACTGACTTTCATTTCTTTATAATATCAAATAAAATTCAACATCAGTATATATTTATATGTTTCTTCATGAACATTAATAACATGATTTGTTGAATAAATCCCAACTGAAGGTCATGCATAATGCTAAGTCATAAAGCAGAGTTTAGAAACCAAAATTGCTGGGTTCCCACAACAGGCAATCAGAACTGTATACAGATTGCACCACCTGATGTGCATAAAATACTTCCCTTCTAGCAACAGCATGGAAACTTGTCAAGTATTTACATTTTTCTCCTACTATACCTATGACTGGATTTTGCATGGCTGAGATTTCAATTTACTACCAGAGAGAATAAACAGCTATTAAAATCTGACTTGGACTCTACCCATTCTTAAAACACTCTAGAGTAGGAGCGTAACTTTATTTGTAGAGTCCCAAAGAGTTATTTTGGAGGATTCCTCGGAGGTTTCAATAATTTAAGGCAATTTCATCTCACTATTATGTTTTCTTCCATATAATATAGAGGTACAGAAGATCCTAAAATGTGACTTGTTTACTTTGTGTTCATCTTGTGGAAAAAAATGCCCACTTAAGATGTGTGTACAATTGTTGAATAGATGAAGATGAACAAGCAAACAATGTCAGGTGGGCATGGTCCTTTTTTAAAAAGTTGACCTCCAGGAGGTACAGGGAATATATTTGGTGATACAATCTTGTCACCATTAATGACAAGATTAACCATGGGTGCTTATATGGAAGAACTGGGAGAGTCTGGGAAATTAAAAGATAAAACTGATGCATTCAACCTCAGATTGACTACATTCATTTGAATGTTTAACTGACCCAGGAAAAAAGGCTGTAATATGCAGCCAAAATTCAGCTATTATGCCAGCAAACATAATCTAGGCCAGGTTTTTTCAACCTTGGCCACTTCAAGATGGGTGGACTTCATGTGTGCTGGAGAATTCTGGCAGTCGAAGTCCATACATCTTAAAGTGCCAACTTTAAGAAACACCGATCAGGGTTATTCTAGAAAGCTCTGCTTTCTAAGGCTGGAGAAGGCCCGGGGAAATCTACAGTTGTTGTTCCTGACCTAAATTATATCTGAGTTCCCTGAAGCCTGTATAAGAATTTTGTAGCGCATAGGGTGATGTGTGCAAGAAAGGGGTTGAAGGTGAAGCAGCTTCAAAAATCACTATTTCCTGAGGGAGACAGTAGTGATTGAGAAACTTTTTCCCCCTATGGAAGAGAGAAAAAGAAGAAGAAATGAAAATATAAAATGTAAGGTCTAAAACGTCAATTAGACACAGCATTTAATTAGAAAGTAATATTGAAGACACATTCCATGCAATAGTAGAATTTACCTTCAAATTTATCTTGAGCAGCTGCTATGTGTTCCTCCTCTTCCTCTGTACTGTAATCACTAGGTTCAGGTTCAGAACTCAAAAGCTGATCTTTTTCAATAGCTTCAGCTATTTTCTCTCTGACCAATTTGCGATCTTCCAAAAAATAGTACCGCAATCATAAAAAGAGAGCAAAAGAGAAAGCAAAGTAAAATAAAATAAAATAAAACAAAACCAAGCCATCCTTGAACATAAAAGGAGCATACAATTACTCTACAACTAGCTAAGGATGGCAATTAAGATTCAGCAAAATTCTTCACTTTAAAAATAAATTATGTACACATATAAGCAAACGTCATTCGTTCTTTAAGCAATGAAAATTTCATGCAATGCTATCTCTCCTATGCAAAAAATTACACAAAGCACTCACCACTTTCAAATACCACCAAGCTATAAGATCACCTTTGTTCAGAAATGGTTTTAATTTGTGCACAAATTAAAAAAAATAGAAAGGTATCCTGAAGGCCGGATACAAATAACAAGAACAGGAACAATGCAATTGAAAAGCTATTATTCTATCTCAAATAAACTAAGGGCATCCTTGAATACTAAGCTTCCTGACACAATTCCAATAGTTTTGTTAATTCTTTAAGGCAGTAAAATAATTTGCAAGTTTTGTCTCATTTTGATTTAACAGGAAAGGCTGAATGCAAATCCCCACATGCTCAACATGTGCATATATGCAGTTTGGCTATGCAGTTCTACATTACTACTACTACTACTACTACTACTACTACTACTACTACTACTATTATTATTATTATTATTATTATTATTATTATTATTTTCATGACAGCTTAAAGAAATACTGATATTTTCATTGTAATTTTACTGTGTTTATAATTAGATTATTTACATTTCACTTATTTATAATAAAATATGTTATTAATCTCTTATTCTTATCAGCTCAGAAACTATGATTTTTCTGAACAACAGCTCTTTTTTTGTCCAAAATGACATTAAAGGAGAGAGACAGAAATTGCTCTGTAAGAGTACAAAAAATCATCTTCAGCATTTATGTTTTGTCTTTTTAAAAAGGAAAATACTAAAAGCTCTTTTTAAATCTGGACACCCTATTCATGCATGAGCCTTGGTGGTGCAGTGGTTAGAATGCAGTATTGCAGGCTAATTCTCCTGACTGACAGCAGTTCGATCCTGACTAAGGTTGACTCAGTCTTCCATCCTTCTGAGGACGGTAAAACAAGGATGCAGATTGTTGGGGTCAATATGCTGAATGTAAACCATTTAGAAAGGATGGTAAAGCACTATGAAGCAGTATATGTCAAGGTGCTATTGCTATTTTGTAAGAATTTCTTTAGCATATATTTTGTACCATAAAAATCACTTATAGATTAATATATGTATAATGAAGTAAATCCTGTTTGGTGCATAGAGATTCCTTTATTTTATCTCTACAATGTAAGCAAGGTAGGTAAGAACATTGTGATGTGCAGTTTAAGGCTACAATGGATCCCAAACAACCTGCCACTAATCCAACCATGAAGAATACAACTAGCATTGTGACTTTCAATAATTAGAAGACCCTCATAGGATTGGCACATACATAAATTTCTGTGGGTTTGTGTCTAAGCTTTCTTCCTCTTTTTCCCCTGCCAACAGTATTAAAATCTCATCTGAAATGTTTTAGCCCTCTATGGACCTAACTAATTGGTCTGAGATCTTTGTTATCATGGCTATCATACACATATATTTGAAGAGGTATTGGAACTATCAACTATTGATCAATGATCCCAAATCTAAAGCTAACCTAGCATTTCTCAACTTGAAAACTTGAAAATGTGTGGACTTCAAATCTCTAATTTCTCAACCAGCTTTCTAACAGAACAGTCTCTGGGAACAGAAGTCCATATATATTCAAATGATCAATGTTGGAAAATATTAAATCTAACCTAATCATGTTTTTTTTTATAAAACCTAACCTAATCATTTTTATTTATTTTTTAAGCAAAACAGCCAAAATAAACAGATGTACTCAACTGGTGCCTGAAACTCAAGGCAGGGAAGCTAAAAGGTTATAGCCGTTAAAAAAAATGGGAGGAGGGTTAATGCTTTTCACACTGAATTTGGGCAATGTGCAATATGTGCCTAAGAAATAAGATTCATTCAATTGACATGCCTTTGAGAAGTACCACCTGTAATACGTTTGTAAGAGAAATATCCTTGCATTATTTTCACATATATGCTTCTTTTATATGTGTTTTCTGGGCTACTCTTATAACCTTTTTCTCTCTCACTATTGGCAAATGTTGCAGTCTGTGGCCAACTTTAAAACAGGGGAGACATTCTGTGTATAGATAGTTGTTCTGTGAAAAGGGAGGTGACCAAATCCGATCACAGCACTTGAGTTTCAGGCCATTCTTAGAATTTGATCTCTTACCACAACCTAATAGATTAACTAACCATTATATGGTCTTAACGATTTGCCATGGTTGAATATATTATTGTTCCCAAACCCATCCATTAGAATGTTCACTTGTCCCATCATATTCTCATTCAGAAAAAGTTAAGCAATAATTTTTTCTTTGTTTGCCAGGATATTCACCAAGGCATACCATATCATCCATTACTGCCTTGTAAAACTTTTTTTGAAGATTTGTTGGTAGCTGGCATTTTTACTACCTTCAATCAAAGTGGCAGAATCTAAAGAGTCTGCTAAATGCTGTACTCACTGAAAACTAAAACCATTGCAGAGTCATTTAATGATCCCGGTACGAACAAAATAGAAATGATGATTTTTCTTTTATGCTAAAATCTGGGCCTGGCCCTTGACTCAACCTATATGATTTCTCCACTCCTGTGTTTAATATTAGAATATGTAATTCTATATATATTCTTCTTAAGTGCTTAATTTCATTCCTCAGTTGTACTTAAATATTCATCTCATCTAACAGTGTAATTGCAAAGTCACTCATATTGAAAACCTAGCATATGGATGAAGGAAAGTATCTCAAGCAACTAAACACCTATAAATAATTCAGCATAATTATGCTGAGGTTTTTTTTTCAATATTCCTCCATGTTTTATACATAAAAAATTGCAAAGCAATGAAAAGCAATCCAGCACCAAGATGCTAGCAAGTAATTACCATTTTATAAACTTCTGCCCCTGCCAAACTAGTAAATCCAGTAACACAAAGTAATATGAAACAATCTATCAAAATCTATTAAATTAAGCAAGAACATAATGTATTATCATCCAAGGAACATATTCCAAACCTCAAATCAAAAATATTAGCATGACTTATGGCTTTCTTTCATGCCTGCATCACCACTGATAGCATGTTAATTAGTATGGATTGATTCACCCTTACAATATTTCCATCACGAACTCAATTAAAATAAAATATATATTTTTGGTCTTTCTTGTCAAAGGGATCTGAGATAGGAAACAGGAATGATTATGTAAATAATATGTATTTTATGATTAATAATAAGCACATGGGTTACAATTCTGGATATTGTGGCCTAATATATTTAGTGGGCAACAGGTTGGAAAGGTTGATTTGAGCAATGGTAGCCTAGATGGTCAAATAATCAAATAGAGAATAAAGAAGGCTAACCTAAATATGGCAATCCATATTCTCCACGATCATGAAACTCTGAAAAAAAATCTTGTATTTGGAGCTCCCAATTCATTGTTCCAAATGATAAAAAGACACAAAAACTTGTTTTAGACACTATGTTTCTGAATTTTTACAAAAGTTACACAATTACTTTGATTTTGTTCTTTTTGTATGTATTCTACAACTATGATTTCAATGATGGTCATTATCAATTCCAGGCATATTAACTGATAAGATTCATTTCATCTCTTCGCCCCTGGCTAAATAGAAATTGAATTAATTCAGTCAATAAATGTCCCATGCACAACAGTGATAGAGACAAGAGAAAGACTCACAAAAGCCATAGATTGCAACAGTACTCAATTCCAGGACTTGAAAGAATAAGATAGTGTGGCAATTTCAAGACAATATTCTACTAGTTATCTGTCACGTATATCAAAGTAAAATCTTGCCCCATTCAAGGACAGTAATAGATTTAGGAAGATTCAAGCAGGATTTTTATTCATATACAATATCAAAACATGGCACCAGAAAATCAGCATTCATTTAAGAATCCACAAAGCAACATACTTGTATTCACCAAACCCATTCCAGATCTCTCTTGAAACCATACTCACCACCTTCCTTATCTTCAGAAATCTTCCTGCTCGGATATCCTTCTAGAGCACTCCTTTTCAAATGCACTAACTTATCCTTCTCTTCCTCCTCCCCCATGTCTAACAGCCCTATAAGCTTGGGCTTCCCATGGCCCGGACTCATGTCCTGAAGGGTCATCTCCACTTTCTCTTCATAGAAGATATCTGGCACATTCTTGGTGCTCAAGCTTTCTGTTTCTGTTTCGCCCAGGTTTTCCTCTTCTTCCACGTCAGTTCCCTGACTTCCTTCCCGGTGAGATTTGGTGGTTTCGGTTTCACATTCTGAATGAACATCTGTAATGTCTTCCTCTTCATCATGCTTCCTGCCTTCAAACTCAGATTCGGTACCACTGCTGTATAATGTGCTGCTGCCAGAGACGGAAAGCAGTTGTTTCCTACCTACAAAGAGTAAAAACAATTGCAAATTAATGGTGTCCTGCACCTGACCCATGGGATCATTATTTGTGAGGTCAGATAGAGAAAGCTACTAGAATTAAGCATAAAAATAGTGCCTTTCTCCTCAGAAATGCAAAATATTGTTTTTAGCCTTTCTAAAGGAGCCTGTCAGGTCCCATAGGGATGCTGCCATTCTGGTGGGAGGCTTGGGTGGGTGGGGCTTCTGTGCATGGGGTTTCTTTTGCTTTGGTTTGCTGTACCTCATGGAAAAGGAGAGGGGCAGCATACAAATCTAAATAATAAAATAAATAAATAAATAAATAAAATAGGGAGGAGGGAAGGGATGTGCCTCAGGTCATCTTTGAGCCATTTGTTTTATCTCACCATTGGAGAAAGGGAAAGCTAAAAGCCTGGGAATTGACAGTTATCACCTTCTCTGAAAACTTCTTTGAACCTTGGAATTGGGTCAATGTTGAACTGAGCATTGGGAGGGGCTTTGCTGGCAATGATTTAACCTAATGCTTTGAGTGAGTAACTACAGAATCTGCCTATATTTCCTTTGCTGTTCCTTGCTTTTCAATAAAATTCCTTTCGAAATGATAACCATTTCAAGAATTCTGCTTTCTTGAGAAGACTGGAGAGGCAGGACCTTACATAGCCCTTAGGTCATCTCCAAAGGTATAGGATTATAATACACAAAATTCACAGACATCATGGTAGAAGATGTTGTCTCAACCCATTTGTGAAAATATATCCTTGAGTGAGATTTTAATTTCAAGCACCTTTTAATATTATCTACAGTACTGTTACAACCAACTGATTCAATTTGTCAATTTAAGTCTGCTCATCTAAGACTGTCTGCATCTGAAGAGCTGGTTGCAAAAAAGACATTCTTCACAAGTTGTCTTCTATTTACTACTGTTCATTTAACAATGGTTTAGTTACAATAGTCTCAGAAAAAGTTATTTACAACCTGTCCTCAAAGTTCCCATCATTGCATCATACTCACTGTCCTATGATCACAAATTGGGTGCTTGGCAATCAGCTGATATTTACGAACAGCTGCCATATCTTATGGTCACATGATCATGATTTTATGACTTTCTTAGTCAGTTTCCAAGAAGCAACATCAATTGGAGAACTGGATTATCTTACAACCATATGATTCACTTAACAACTTTTGTAAAATGGTTGTAAAACAAGACCCAATCATGTGATGACTCACTTCAAAATGGACCACAGAATTAATCTTGAAAATCTGTACATCATCATTATCATCATTATTAGCTATTTATTCTTGACAAGTAACATCCATTTATTAAAAGATGTCTATAATAGAACTCTGATTTCTGGTGTCTTGCCCATTGTTAAAAGATAATCAACTGTAATTTCTGAAAATATTTTAAATTGCTATTTCCATTTGTGCTGTTCTAAATAGTCTGCAAGGTTTGCAGACTTTTGTAAAGCAAACAAGTTTGCTTGAGCGAATATGAATGGTTTTAGTTATCTTTTGCCTTACACTAATGTAATGCAATATATTTTACAGCCAGTGTTATAAAAATGACTGCATCACCATTGAGAAAACCATTATAATCTTAATTTTCCAGATGGGAAAGCAAAGCTGAAGAATATATAACTAGTCAGTACATACAGCCAGTCAAGACCTTGATGGGAGCTCAAATTTAAGTAATCTGTGGTCCAGATCTGAATAATCTGTTGTCAGGCATCTCTTAGTTGACAAAGCAAGAAAGTGTTTCTCACAAAATGAAAGCTCAGATAAATTGATTTATTGCAGCAAACCCATGAAGCTATGAGGAAGAATTCCAGAGACTTTTGTGAATCAACTGCCAGCTCTATTTAAAATAATCAATATTCAAATATCTTGTGTCTCTGTCTCCTGCCTGCTATCCATAAAAAGCTATAAAATAATCTCTTTTCAGCAGGAAAATTTCCAGCTTCCTTTATTTGGACAACTGCCTGATATAGGGTTGTTTATTTCTAACCATTTGCAAAATAACCTTCATATCTATGGTCCAGCTCTAATAAATGATGTAGATTTTAACAGGAAATAGGGATGCTAAATGTCCCATTTTTTGTCCAGCTTTATTTAAACTCTACCATAAACTTGCACAATCACAGTACTACAGTGAAGGGAAACCTTCTGGTCAATGGTCCTAATTTGGACCATCTTGTCAATGAACAGTGATATCTCCTTCCTCAATGACACATCCTTTTCCAATGCTGCTGATCTGTCTTCCTCGCTTTCCCTTTGTCTTGCTCTTCATCTCAAAGGGAGGTAAACATGGTATGGGCAAAACCAGTAGTAGCAGCATCAGCAGCAAGTCCTGGCTCTGTTCTAGCTCCTTTTCATTCAAGCCTCCCTCTTCCCCTCGAGGGTGAAATGGGATGCCAACGAGGGACTAATGAGTCGTCAACTCCACTGATATTCATGACATTCTGCTACACAGTAATAGTTGCCATAGGGGATCACCTTCATGACTTCATGCCTTTTGATGGGTGCATGAACCCAAATGTTACCCCCCGAAAAGTATAGCAAAATAGAAGCCAAATTTGACTAACATACAGTACTTTTTCTCTTACCAACCAAATGAATGCACAATCGCTCCATCCACTTGAAAAACACACAACTGACTTGAAGCTTTATATTATCCCCCTTTTTATACAAAGTATAAGTGATGCAAGTGGGAACTAAAGTTGGTGGTGCTTGCTTTGCCATGGCTTATGAGGAATATGCAAAATAGCATTAGATTTAAATCTCCAAGAATGTAAAAAGCCACAGTATCTTTCAGCTAGCCAGCTCATTAAAAATATTACCGGAATTTTAGAGAACATGAACAGACTAATAGCAAAATTGCTGTTTGCAGCCCTCAGCAAAACATACATGAAATGTTTTCTCTAACTAATGAGTCCTTCTGATATATTCACAGGATTATGGTCTACCAAGATCTGAAAAATGTAAGTTCAGACTCTCTGACCAGCTCTTAACAAAACAATGGGAGGGGGAAAAAATAAGAGTAAAGATTCCTTATCTATCTGGAGAGGTTATTAAAATTTTTCACATTGGGAGAAATGTTGCCTTCAATTAGACCTGCAAGTCTACAGCTGTCAAGAATAAGCACAGATTTTATGGTTCATTGTTCCATTCTACTTTCCATTCTACATTGTTCCATTCTACTGCTGCAGTGCTTGAATTTTAATTTTTAGTCAAAAATAAATAAAAAGCATAGTCCCTCAAAAAAATTTCTGCACTACTACCTGAAAATGTAGATAGATGATAAATGATAGATAGATAGACAGACAGACAGACAGACAGACAGACAGACAGACAGACAGACACAGACAGACAGACAGACAGGCCAGTAGGCAGGCAGGCAGACACAGACAGACGCCTGCATGCACAAATATGGAAAGAAAGAAAGGAAATTCATAGTGTAATACATCTGTTCTCTACGTCTGAACAGTCCAGCATAAGATGCAAATCTGACACTTTTAAATCCATTGAAAATATATGCAAAAATTTTAAAAAGATTATATATACTGTATATAATCTTTTTCAGCTATAAAACAAATTCAGTCATGGTATCCAGGCACCTGAAAGAAATGGGGATGAGCTTTTAACAAGGATCTAAATGTTGTATAGTCAGTAGAACCAAAAAATAATGGAAATGGACAATTAAAGGATGGTCCTTCGCCTTCTGATTACTGTCCCTGTCTGGGCAATCCTCTATTACAAGAGTCTCCAAACTTGGCAACTTTAAGATTGTGGACTTCAACTCCCAGAGTTCTTCAGCTAGCAAAAATTCTGTGAGTTGAAATCCACAAGTCTTAAAGTTGCTAAGGCTGGAGACCCTGCTCTATTACACAGTGAGACTTCTCATCCCTCACCCTATGTCAGTGATGGCGAACCTTTTCTTCCTCGGGTGCCAAAAGAGCGTGCACGTACACTATCACACATACGCAAGTGCCTACACCCATAATTCCATGCCTGGGGAGGGCAAAAACAGTGTTTCCCCGTGCCCTGGAGCCACTCTGGAGGCCTGAAATGGCTTGTTTCCCAACTTCTAGTGGGCCCAGTAGGCTCGTATTTCACCATTCCCAGGCTCCAAAGGCTTCCCTGAAGCCGAGGGAGGGTAAAAACACCCACCCCCATCCCCGTGGATGCTCTCTGGAAGCCAAAAACACCTTCAGAGCCTCTGTGCAAGCCAAAAATCAGCTGGCCGACACACACATGCACATTGGAGCTGAGCTAGGGTAACAGCTCGCATGCGAGCAGATATGGCTCCATGTGCTACCTGTGGCACCCGTGCCATAGGTTCACCGTCACTTCCCTATGTTATCCATATCACATAGATGTAGAAAAATGCCTACAAAAGAGAAAGGTCAAGCAAGTCACTCACATTCATTTGGACGCAAAAATTAGCTGCTAATTATCTTCCCGAACACTCAGTATGATCATTGTTGAAATTCAAATCGTATCAATGGCCCAACTATTTAAAAAAAACATTCTAAAAGGTCCTTGAGGCAATGTAACTGAATACCTGTTGTGGTTTGGCCACAAGCCTCAGAAGACATGCCAGCATTTTTAAAAAGGAAGAAAATGCGCAAATATGCTTATTGATGATTAACAAAGATGCAAGATTATGATTGCCACAGCCACTGACTGTGTAAAAATTGGATTTGTCTCGATCAGAAGCAAGATTCTTTTCCTCACAAACCAATTCCAAACCTGATTTGACAGCCCGAATTTGCTGTTGACCTATAAAAATTTGCTGCGTTTCCTATAAAAAATTTGGATCTTTCGGGCAGATGCATCCATTTCCCAGTCAGCCGCTTTACCTTTGCCTATATTTTCACATAGAATATACAAAAGCATATACAGAAGTAAAAGCAGAATATACAAAATATATTTTGGAATACAGAATATACAAAAGTAAAAGCAACATTAACATTTGGTTTGAAATACAATAGTGTTCTTTCATGTAAGGCTCATCAAAATGGGAACAATTTTAGGGATAAGCAGATGTTCTGCCGGATTCTCTGGTAGGAGCCTCTCAAAAATTCAAAGGTACAAATTTCAGACACACACACGTTTGAAAATTCAAAACAATGTTCTTTATCACAAAATTCAAAATAAACTCAGCACTCTTTTTGTATTGCAAAGAGCACTCGTCCCAAAACAACCTGGTAGTTTGTACAAGTCCCTTATCAGTTTGTAAGTACTTAGCTTGCAGCTGTGAAGAAAGTCACAGCCCTTCTTCTTCCACGAAGTGAAACACACTTTGCTCTGCTTTGGTTTCAAAGTGGTGAAAAGTCAACAAACAAAGGCCGGAGTCAGCATGACATTAATGAAACACAACAATCAGATAATTCTCCACAACAGCCAAACCCACACACTGCTATTTATAGCAGCAGCACTAATTACAGCAGCTCCACCCAACCACAGGTGGCCTCATTTACTTTTGTAATAATCCTTCAGTTGTTGCTTCCTATGCATCACTCTACGCATGCGTGGATGTGTCATTAATTCTTGTTCAAAATCCAGAGATGATACAGATGATTGATCTCCTCCTGGGCTGTCTGCCAAACTCTGCTCCTCCCTGTCACTCAGGCCTTCTTGGTCAGAGGAGACTTCGTCGGCAGATTCCACTGGGAGCAAAACAGCTGGGCCAGAGCTAACCACAACAAGCAGAAAAGCTTCAAGGGCAACATTGGAATACATGACAGTCATATCAAAAGCAGTAAAGATAGAAAAAAAAAGCAAGAGGAAATCAGTTTTGTATCAACAGAAATCCCAAAAGCTGTCCGCTTTCATAATCTTGCATATGTGCTCTGCTTTAGACCTGCTTCTACACTTTTTGTATTAATGAATGGGAAATGAGATACATCCTTCCCACTAGATTATTTATGAAAATGGGTGGCTGCAAATACGTACAGGAAATAATTATCTCCATCAGTCATGCTGACTGAAAAAGAGAGAGGTTACTGAAAATCTTATTTATGTTCCTGAAACAAATCCTGTGACATTTTAATCTCCTTGTGCTAATAATTATTGAGGGTTCGCCACACTGAGCTTTTGTTCCCCACCCAGAACACGACTGGCCCATGAACACATATTTTTCATTTTAAGGTTGGGACATTTCACTGAGGGAATGAACTGAGGGTGGGTAGAAATAGTGGACCATAAAGTGCAAGATCACAAAGATAGCACAAGACATCTCTACCACTGCTGGCTGGCTGGTTGGCTAGCTGGCTGACTGGCAGCAGGCAGGCAGGCAGATGGAGCTGTTGACACTTTACAATGCTAAAGTGACATCTACTGGCTGCCCTGAAAGACAGTGGTAAAAATGTGGGAGAAAAATATGATTCCAACTCAGAAAAGACAATGCATAGAACAGACCATTGCTCGTACCACAAGACTTTGCAAACGACGTGATCAACTGTACACTCGCTTTTGTTTTCTTCTACTGCAAACTATGGATTACAAATTATTTGAGTTTATAAGAAAATATTCTCATCTTCTCTTTTGTTAGCTAAGTGGCACAGAAAGTATTCAAAGATCTACTGACAAGAGCTTCACAAGAACCTACATCAGCTTTTGATTTGACAACAGTACATAGAAGAGTACAGAGAAGAAAAAGCATGTAACATGGTTTTGGGGGAAGTTATTAAAAATATAATGAGAAAGCAAAGCTTCCCTTATGCCTTGTTTTGTATAGCATAGAATAGTGTCTACTTTATTCTACACAAAGAGCATTTGCAGTTCAAGTATGGAGTACAGACATAATTCACAAGAGATTGTAAAATTTCATTCTGTAACCGTCAAATTCATTCCTGTTCCTACACTCCTCTTTGGCTTAAAAGATATGGAATCAGACTGAATAATAACAACAAACAAACAAATAAAGAAAGAATGAATGAATGAACAAATGAACGAATAAATAAATGAAAATCCAATAATAAACGGTACTTATCCATGACCATGGAAATGAAGAGTCCTCTGAAATATTAAAAAGATATTAGGATGCTATATTTTAGTTGAAGAAGAAAAAAACTAACCATGTTTTCTCTCCTCTTCCTCTGTGTAGCTTTCTGTATATCCCTCACTTTCATCTCGTTCACTCTCAGAAGTCCGTGAAGATTTCCGTGACGAGACTTTCTTCTTTCTTTCACGATCAGAAAGGTCTATTTCACATTCAGACAGCCGCTTCTCTTTTTCACTCATTTGTTCAACAGAAGGTGCTTCTTTCTGAAGTTTCTCAATTATCTCAAATTTAACTATCTCAATTGGTTTCTCTTCATCAGCTTCAAAATCTTCCTCATATGCTGAAATAAAATGATACCTTATGAGATAGAAAATTGACTGCATATTATTACTGATTCTCATTAACCCACAAAAGGTTAACCCATGAGATTTTATTCCCCTTTCTACTTAACCCCTAAAATATAGCAACAACATCAAAGTTAACAGTGGACTGAAGATGTACAATGGTTTTTGCTGTTAAATGTAATTGTTCACTCTGTTTTTATTCACAACTTCTGGAGACAAAGCTGTTCCACTGATTAATTGTTCTGTCAGGAAATTTCTCCTTAGTTCTAAGTTGCTTCTCCCCTTGATTAGTTTCCATCCATTGTTTTCGCCATGCCCTTAAAGTGCTATGGAGTATAACATCAGTGAAAAACTACCAAATTTTTTACTACTACACTGTGGGCATGGCTTATGCAGGAGGCCCTGCATTTTCTTTCAACAACTTTCAGTGCAAATTGGGTGCTCTAGGATGGAGCTCCATTTTCGCTACCCCACTGCGTTCTCCCCCATCCGGGCAGTAGCCCACCCCTACTTGAGTTCTTTTTTGTGGCAACCACTATCTCTTTATTCCTTTCATTTGCCTCCCCCCTGCCCCATTATCTATAATGCCAGGAAACAACAAGGAACAATTTAAGGCAGGGGTGTCAAACTCAAGGCCTGGGGACCAGATCCAACCTGTGGGGTGCTTAATTCTGGACCTTGGGGCCACCCTGGAAACAGTGAAGGATTGGCCTACGCCGCCTCTGCTAGTGAAAATGGATCTCAGGAGGCTCTCCTGAGTTCCATTTTCGCTGGCAGAGGGTTGCAGGAGGCCATCACAGCCAAAAATGAAGCTCAGGAACCCATTTTCACTAGCAGAGGGCTCAGGCCATCACAGGCTCCCGACATGAGTGATGTTGAGCTGGCCACAGCCTCCTACCACGCTCCTTTCCTCTGAGGTCAAACACAACCCTGTTGCAGCCCTCAATAAAATTGAGTTTCACACACACACACACACACACGACACACAGAGAGATTTAAGGAAACAAATTATTATCAGTAAAATGCAACCAAAGCATCATAGATCTGATTATATTGAGCTCTCTCTATTCTGCTTGTGAAACTCCATTAAAACAACTGGTATAAGATATTCAGTTCCTATTGCAGGTCGGATTCTGTTTAACTACTTTGGCTTTATTGAGTGATTGATGACAAGGATGAAATAATAACAACAGCTACCTTGGGAATTCTAGGAACTCAAATATGGCACTCCTGGATTCAGGATCGCTGTTTCAGATCAATTCAGCTTAAAGGATTATTTCATGCAACTTACACTGATAAACAAGAATATTTGTAGCTCAGGGTTGAAATGAGGGGTCCTCTGAGAGCACCAAGGACCCCTCACTGACCAACCTTCTCTTTTCACACTATACCTTCATAAATAGCAATTTTCTGGGTATCCTCAAATTCATCTTTTTCTCTTTTTTTGGCTTCCAATTTCTTTTCTTCAGCACGTTCTGCAGCTCGTTTCTTTAACGCAGAAGCTGAAGGAAAGTGAGTCGGTAATACTTTTTTTTCCTCTTTCGGCTTGTGTGTCACTTCCTCTTTCTTCCAATCTTCCTGTTTTGTGGTTTCTTCAATAGTCTTCCTTTTTGGAGGTGTAGGCTTTCTGTCCAGGCCCAATGTAATGATACATCTGATAAAAATTGAGTATAATATTATAAAAACATTATTTGTTTGTTTGTTTGTTTGTTTGTTTGTTTATTTATTATTTAGATTTGTATGCCACCCCTCTCCGCAGACTTATTCTATGGATTCCTAGAAAATAAAATCACAGAAAGTTCCTGCATTTCTATTTTTTAAAAAAAACAGGTATAGATTGTATATATATATTGTGTGTGTGTATATATATATATACAGTAATGGACAGCCAAAAATTTTACTGCCACACTATGGGTGTGGCTTACTGGTCATGTGACTGGGTGGGAGTGGCTTGAACAATCATATATATACACACTGTGTATACTGTATTCAGTATATGAATTGTACAAGCATTACCAAAGTAGCTGGAGAAATTTTAAATTGTTGTACTAATAGCTAATTGACCCTAGTGAAAAATTGTATCATGAAAGGGAGTCCTTTCTTGGGAGGGACGTGAATTTCCATTTGTCAGTCCATCTTCAGATCAATGGATTCATAATGCATCAAGGGAAAATAGGGCAGAGGTTTTAAAGTCTTTTTAGAAAGGAATGTTGGATGAAGCTTAATGTAAGGAGAAATGGGGCAATTGATTTTATAAAATCAATTTTGACGGCAATAGCTACTCTTAAGTCTCTCATTGAGTTGGAGTCAGAGGGATGTGTCTCTCATTGGCCTACATAGTTTAAATTGAAAGAAAGGTTAAACTAGGCAAAAAAATTATAGGATTGTAAAAATGTACAATATATAAAAAATGAATTTGAATTTGTTCTGTGCAGTAAGGATGAACATGTTATTGCCAAGGTTTATAAATTGTTATTGAAACTGAATATGGAGAATAAATATGAACATTATTATTGACTCAATAGGCAAATAATTCTGGGTATGATGTAGTACTAGTACAATGGGAAAACATGTGGATGAAGAATTTAAAATTTATCTTGAATTATAATTCAGAGGAAAATGTTTATAAAATGATGTACCAGTGGTACTTAACCTAACAAATTGTCAAAGATGTATAAGGGTACTTCAAAAATATACTGGAAATTTAAATGTAAAAAAGAAACGTTTTATCCTCTTTGTTGCATTTGTGGCAAAAGAATTACTGGGATAAGATTCATATTTTAATACAGAAGATTTTCAAAATAAATATAAAAATCGAATCAAAGGGTTTTCTTTAAAGTTTAATGGAGAAAGAATTTGGGAAAAAACATATTTTGAAATTTGTTATTACATAGCAAAAATACTATATATACAAAAAAAGAGAAAGAGACTTTATTTGTTATCTATCTATCTATCTATCTATCTATCTATCTATCTATCTATCTATCTATCTATCTATCTATCTGCTGCCCAACTCTGGGCAGTGACTAATTTCCACAATGGAAGAATGGCTAAAAAAACCTGACTGAATAAGCAGAAATGGCCAAATTAATTGTTTTAATCAAACAAAAAAATACATCCAACTTTGTTTTTGCTTGGAAATTGCTTCTGGATTTAAAAAACAATAATTAAACTTTGACTTTGGAATTTGCAAGATTAAACAAGCTTGCTATGGAAATGGCTAGTACATATCAGATAAAAAGTAAAAGTAAAATGTTGAGATTCTAATATTATTTTTATTCTACTGCGCTGAAAATTAAAAAATTAATGCTTTTTTTCATTTCCCCCCTTTATTCTATATTTCTTCCCCCCCCCAACTTTTCCCTTCCCCATTTTCCCATTATAAGCTTAATAAAATAATATTTTAGGCCAGCTGCTGTTGCCTAGAGGTGGAGCTGTTGCCTCACAATCCTAGATAGAGGCAGATGTAGGGCCTCCTTCTTGGGCAGGGGGTTGGACTAGATAACCTGCAAAGTCCCTTCCAACTCTTTTGATCTGTTAAATCTGTAAGCATCTGAATACAGGTAAAAATTGGAGGCAACGGCTGACACAATTTTTCCGAGAAAAAGCAAATATACTAATTTGAGGAAATCAAAGTTCTACTTTAAGGTCAGAATTTACTGAGCAGAGAATGGACAAAACCATTGAGAAATCTTTTTAGTAATAAAACACTTTCTGTAAAATGAAATATGCGTAAAGACTTCTTCCACAATTCCCAATTAAATTTCAAATTAAGAATTCAAAGATTTTGTGGAGGGCAAATATTCCAGATTCAACTATAAACTTGAACTGATTGTTACTATTGTGATTACCATAGTTATGAATTTTATGGTTTTTGATATGATGGATTACCGGTATATATGTTTTTGGATTGTTCTTTTTCTACTTGTTCTTTTTATATTTATTGTAGTTGTTTTTAAGGAGTCATACATATGAGATGGGTGGTTATATAAATTTGAATAATATATAAAGAAAGTCAACATCTCCCATATGCTGAAAGTTAATCTATATAAACAAAGTTTTAATAGGCATTTAATATTTCAATGATTTTGCTATTGTAAAGGGGTACAACACTGGTTTTGAACCTTTTCTTCACCAGGGATCTCTTTTTAATACCTTTTGTGGCCATGGATCCCCCAAGACTTAACTCAAGATTTAAATCATAGCATTTCTTCAAGTCTTTGTGGACCCCCCCCCCTATGATGACACTATGATCTACAGGGGTCCATGTTACACAGGTTGAGAATCATTGGGCTACAATATAGTTTTATGATAACTGGGGTTCTTCCTACTATCCCAATACTTAGGTAAGTTAGTAAATTAGGGGCCATCTAGTTAGAGGTCCGTGGATCACTGGTGGTCAATGAGAAAATTTTGGTGGTCCATGATGCATAGTGATGGGTGAACGCAACGGTGTTCAGGTTCGGCAAGTTTGGCCGAACTTTACACAAAATTCGGCCAAACCGGAACCAAACCCGAACGAGGAATCCCACCAAGAGATTCTGGGGGCGGAGCTTTGATGTCACATATACCAGCAGGTTGCTAAGGATGCCAAGGTGATCACTTCCTGGATTCCATGGAATCCAGGAAGTGATCACCTTGGCGTCCTTATCAACTTGCCGGTGATGTCAAGGCTCCGCCCCCAGAATCTCTTCATGGGAGGGATTCCCCAGCTCCTTCAAAGGGAGGTCTTCACATAAAAATAAACATTGTTATTTTTATGAAAAAGGACGCTGCAGCGGCGCTGCAACCAAAGGGTGGTCATTTCACATAAAAATAAACATGAGAGGGATGTCAGAGAGAGGGGGAGAGATGAGAAAGAGAAAGAGAGAGGGAGGTTGAGAGGAGAGAAAAAGAGGGGGACATAGAGAAAGAGAGGGGGAGATACAGAGAAAGAGATGTCAGAGAGAGAGAGGGGAAAGAAACAGAGGGGGATGGAGAGATGAGAAAGAGAAAGAGAGAGGGGGAGAAAGGGGAGAAAGAACGGGGGAAAGACAAAGAAAGAGTGGGGAGGGAGAGATGAGAGTGAAAGAGATGCGAGAGAGACAAAGAGAGGAGGGAGAGAAAGACAGTGGGAGAGAAAGAAAAAAGGGCAGAGAGAAATGAGAGAGAGAAAGAGACAGATTAAGAGAGGGTAGATAGAAAGAGAGGGAGAGAGAAAGTGAGAGGGGAGACAGAGAGAAAGTGAAAGGGGAGAGAGAGAGAGGGACGTTAGGAGAATGTGTGAAAGACCCCATCCCGTCACCGGGAGTCGAGGCACTTCAGAAAGTGGCATGGTGGATTCGTATTGGTCCGAGGGATTTATATTTATGAATTTAATGGTCCCTGAGGCCCGAAAGGTTGGTGACCCCGATCTAAATCAATCAAATCAATCAATTAACAGAATAAGCTGCAGTTGGAATAAAAGAAGTTTGCTAGATTACCGAAGTTTTTACGCAAAGCAAAATCAATGAAAATGATTAAAATGCACAACAACAATATGTCATAAAAATACACTATTCCCCGGAGTAATTATTCAAGGCATTTTTACTATTCTCTTGCCTGATTTTTTGTTAAAATAAATTGGCATATAAACACACCTCTATGGCTAGACTAGAAATGTAGTGAAAAAGTATCACCATGGCTCGAATTTGCATGCTTTCCAGTCCTCAGAAAGCGCTTATCACATTAGTGATAGCATAACATTTACATTAATCATGCAAATCTGACTCTGAGGGGGAAGTGAAGTGTTTCTGGATGGTGCAGTATGCTTATCGGAAAAATCATTTGGTTCTCTGGGGGTTTCTATTTCTTTCCTTTCCTTATTTTGTTCACTGGTGTTTATACAATATTTTTCCCAGTGGGGAAATGTGCACCACTTTTTTGGTCTGTCATTGCTTTGCACATCAAAGAAATGAAAATATTACAGAAGAAATGTATGTGGTTGATGTTTTCATTTCTGGCAAAGATGTAAAGAAGGTTCCTTGGCTAAACTAAAAATAAATGCCATATTCTTTTATTTGCACAATCAGCATAAATCAATACCTTTTTCAAAGAGAGAATGCCCAGAAGAGCTAGTCTTTTGAAACAACCTTAATATATGAACCATCTTTCTGAATTTTTATCTCACATTTCTCCGTACTGTACTTTTTAAACATACTTTGAAAATGTAGGTTCAATATTGGAACGCTCACAAATTGTAAATAAATATCTTACTGAAAGGAATTTGGACCAAGAGCTGAAAAGTAACCAACAACTATTGTATATGTCTACTGCTCTGTGATATAGAATTGAGCCCCACAAAACCAACCTACAACATCCTAGGCTGTAGGATCTAGGGCAGGGGTATCAAACTATATTTCATTGAGGGCCACATCAGGCTTGTATTTTATCTCGTAGGGATGGGGACGTGGCCATGGTGGGCATGGCCAGCTTGACATCACTTATGTTGGGGGCAACTATGGTGGCCAAGTGCTAATTCAGGATTTCCCTAGCTCGCATTATAATCTCATTCCTTCCTTCCTTCCCTCCTTTCCTCCCTTCCTCCCTCCCTCCCTCCTTTCCTTTCCTCCCTCCCTCCCTCCTTCCTTCCTTCCTTCCTTCCTTCTTTCCTTCCTTCCTTCCTTCCTTCCTTCCTCTCTTCCCATCTTTTCTTCTTTTTGATTGTCTTTCCTCCTTCTCTTTCTTCTTTCCTGTCCCTTCAAATGCAAAAGGGGAAACATTTCTCCTTTTGTTTTGTTTTTAGTTTGTTTTGATAGCCCTCTGCCAGCAAAAATGCACCCTGTTTTTGGCTGCAAAGGTCTCCTGCACCTCTGTCAGTGAAAATGGAGCTCAGGGGGACATGCACAGTCCCCCACACCCCATTTTCCACTGTGACAGCCTCCTTTAGCCCTCTCCCAGTGAAAATGGAGCTCAGTTTTTGTTGGCAGAGGCACTGAGGGCCAGTCCTTTGCTATTTCCAGGTCAGCCACGCAGGCCAAAACGAAGCACCCCACGGGCCTTGAGTTTGATACACCTGATCTAGAGAAACATAATTTCAAAATATATCACAAAAGGACTATGATCCAAAGGAACAAATTATTTTAAGCCAGTCTAAGCCATTACATTGTATAAATAGACAGCTTAAGTTTAGCAAGTTGAAATTTATACTTCATTGCCTCTTTGAAATAACTAGCATTCCAATTGGTTATTTGCCACTAAACATGTAGAGCAGTGTTTCTCAACCTTGGCAGTTTGAAGATGTGTGGACTTCAACTCCCAGAATTCCCCAGCCAGCAATGCTGGCTAGGGAATTCTGGGAGTTGAAGTCCACACATCTCCAAACCGCCAAGGTTGAGGAACACTGATGTAGAGTCTTTATTGTCAACATCATCAGACTTTTGCTTATGGAACAAAGTGTACAAAAAGTGTACATAAATGCAGCTAAAATTACGCACACCACTGGAAAGTTTGAATTAACTAGATCCACAACCATGTAGGTGATTCTAATTATGCTCAGCTGAATATGTAAAGATATATCTTTATAACTTTATAATCAACCTTTGAATCTTTGAGGCCACAGATTGTGAGGACAATCTGCTGGTGACAGCCTTATTGTGCTCCAGCTTCCCTTCAAATATTCTGTGAACTCAGATAGACTTAAGTAAATATTTCTCTGCAGCTTTCAAGCAAAAGTGGAGATAAAAATTATAAATAGTTGGGAAATATTTAATCAGTCCTATTTTATAACCTAAATTAATGGTTCAGTTAATGTTATGTGTTACAAAAAACAATCACATTCTGATTTTACATAAAAAATCAAAATATGTTTTGAAGCTTAGGCAAGAGAGATCTGATGTAATTTATGGCCTAAAATAACAGTCTTCCAAAATTTTCCAAGGAGAATCAATTGTGCAATTGTAAAATGAATAGGAAAGGTTGTTAATAATATTTTGGAATCAAAATACATGCAGGGAGGTGGTCAGACATTCCACAGAACAGTTACAAGTTCTACTCTGGCTTTGTGTTGATCAATATCAAAGCATACCTATAGCAAGGAGATGATCTTTCCACATTGACAAAACCAAAGTATCCATGCCTGCCTCCTAGCCGAGCACCTTTCCGATGCTTATATTCGCAGCAAGAACTTAATCGGTCAACCTGAATTCCGTTGAGATAAAAGGTGAGACTGAAGGGGAAGCCGTAATGCCTCCTGGAGATGAACTGAAACGTTTCTGTAGTTGAGGGAAAAAAGGGGTGAGTATATATAATGGACTTTTTGATCACATTGATAGACAAGGAATCAGTTCAAGACAAGTATATTTCCTTTTCTTCCAATTCTTGTACTACCGTATTTTTCAGAGTATAAAAGGCATCAGAGTATATGTTGTACCTTAGTTTTGGGGGAGGAAAGTGGGGGGGGGGATCTGCCTACCAGGTATTCATCTGGCTAGCGTCCTTAGTCTGGTCAACTTCAGTACATTATTTTATCCGCTGGTTAGGGCTTTTAAAAAACCTTATTCTGAGAGAGTAACAATGAAAGAGCTTGCAAGCCAGTAAGAGATGGGAACATCGTTAGCACCTCATCAGGACTAGAAAGAAATTTATTCGGAGCAAGTAGAGAAATGAAAAAAAGTCTGCAAAGACTTAGGGCTGGAAAAACATTCTTTGGAGAGAGTAACAATGAAAAAGCCTGCAAGGTAAGAGCTAGAAACATCGTTAGTACCTAGTTAGGGCTGGGAAAGAAAGCTCTTTTTTTAAAAAAAAGCTACATTCAGAGTATAAGACGCACCCAAATTTTCAGCTTCTTTTAGGGAAGAAAAAGCTGTGTCTTATACTCCCAAAAATATGGTAATTCGAACTGTAAGTTGCAGGTGGCATATTTCAAAATCAAAGAGATCATACCTGCATAGGGATGTAGGAGAAATCCATGCTCAAATTATCTTTGGTAAGTTTTCAAAATGGAGAAACAATTTATATGTTGTGGGTAAAATGAAAGGAGTAAGGGGCATGGGACATGTTCACTGCCTTGGGTGGTTTAAATAAATGAACAGGATACATTAACTAAATTAACAGAATTTAATAAAGGGGAATAAATTTAAAATGGAGAGCTATCCTAAATACAAAATACAGTGGAACCTCATCATACGAACTTAATTGGTTCCAGGAGGAGGTTCGTAAGGTGAAAAGTTCGTAAGATGAAACAATGTTTCCCATAGGAATCAATGTAAAAGCAAATAATGTGTGCAAATCCTTCAGGAAAATCCCAAACTTTAGAAGGGAGGCAAACAGAGGGCAGGGAGGAGCAGCTAAAGGGGGCGGGTGGAAGAAGCAAGGCAAGGGGGGCGCCCCTCCCTTTTCTTTCTTCAAAAGACATCATTTCAGTGCCTTTGCAAGCATGCAAAATCTTTACTCCTCCGAGCTGCCCCTCCCTTTTCTTTCTTAAAAAGACACCGTTTCAGTGCCTTTGCAAGCATGCAAAATCTTTACTCCTCCAAGCTGCCCCTCCCTTTTCTTTCTTCAAAAAAGGGGGGGGAAAGAAACCCCTTCATCCCAGCAGCAGCTGCTTGGGTTCGTAAGGTGAAAATAGTTCGGAAGAAGAGGCAAAAAAATCTTAAACACCAGGTTCGTATCTTGAAAAGTTCGTTAGAAGAGGCGTTCGTAAGATGAGATACCACTGTAACTATAAAAACTATAAGCTAGTGTTAGTTTCAACATTCATACATCCACATACCATTTCCTTACTATCTGACTAAACAGACTAATCTGATGAATACTAACATAATAAAACTACTTCCAAACAGATATTAAAATCCACCTCTTTTTCCTCTGTGTTATCAAGAACCATTCCCACCCAACCCCCGCTTATGTTTATTTAGACCTTTCTTGTTCTTTTATCAGATCTCATAGAGACTATTTTAATGTTACTTTACCTAACACCAAGCAAGATGTGACACTATCTGGAAAGCTGCTTTTTTTTCTTGATAGTACCATCTCACCTTGTTTGGTTGGTTCTAAATAAAGCACAGGTTTGAATAGTCTAGATGAGAACTGATTAAATAAAGATCAGGATACCAGTCTAGAAGGGCAGAAGCTTTTACCTCGACATGGAATTATTGCAATAATATACCAGCTACTTACACTACAGGAAAAAAAATTACAATTTAAGTTAGAGGAGATATTATGCCCATTGCAAATATGTAGTGGGGGGGGGGGGAGGAGAAATATTCACTGGGATTGCAATAAAGAATAATCTAGTTTATATACCACTTTAGGTATATCAAAGCCCTCATTTCCTATTTAGTGTTGTTGTTGTTTTTAAATGTCACTACTAAGAAGACAGAACTAAGGGTTAAAACTAGAAAACATAATTGCTATTTGCATAAAGGTATCTTTTCTGGTTTGAATCCTGCTTCCATCTACATTCCAACTGTTGCCCTGGACACTGCAGTACTAAACCTCTGCATTCTCCTTGTCAAATCTTATTAGTAATGCTTTGAAAGAAATAAAGTTGAGTATCATTTATGGCAAGTTTGCAATGCTTCTTTTTCTCTTTTCTAGAAATGTAAGTATCTGTTATTTCATTCAATAGCAATCTCAGTATCTTCTGCTCTTCACTTGCATATTTATGGATCAATTCTTTTTTATGTAACCTCATTTTAAAAAAAATCCATGGCTTTATCAAATACCACTCCAGCTTTATTTAACAGTTTCTTCATTAGCAACTGCTTACTTTTTGACCTCTTTCCCTGTTGTTGTTAACCAGTCAGTCTAATACAGATTTAAGGTCTTTGGGCATTATTTCCAGATAGTGCCTAGCATGATGACAAATTAAATAAATGATAACTAATGATAGAAAAGTTATCATTCCTCAGCAACAGACCAGGACCATGGCATGATATTAATTCCATCCAGCATATCTTCCCTCATTTCTACCGGCAATTATACCTGGAACAGCTTTGCTTAAGTCAACATCATCACCATTGATTCACATTCAGAATCAAACCTCAAGCCTGCATTCATTTCCCTTCTGGAGCGATAAACAGTTCACACTGATATATTATAGCTTCTGGTACGTAGATAATTTGGTATTCATTTTACCCCTGCAAGCATTTTATTAACCATGCATCTCCATGCAAAAATTAATCTAACCCACTGCATTTTGTTAAATCACCCCTGTATATCCGTCCTTCCACAATTTGCAAAAGTAATTGCAGTCTCATTTTCAATCATGAAACAGTAAATCTAGACTTGGTTGGAGGCAGCTGGAATATAAGTCCCTGGACACACATAAGCAGACTAAGCTTTGCTGAAATAATTCTGCAACCACTTCAACAGTTTATCCACATAAAAATAAGAGGTTGCCAGAATTCAGATGAATTCTTGTGGGATGGGGATTCAGGCTCACCTCCCTCCAGCAGTTTGCCTCGGTACACACATAGGTTTTCTCCTCCACAATGCTGTTGGAAAATTTTTATTTCCTCTCGATAATCTAAAAGGTCATATGAAAGGTGCACGGTTTTCCCCAAATAGACCATGGTAACATACGCATTGCTGTGTATTTGAGGCTTGCCGAATTTTCCAGCATCCTGCATAAAAAGGCAGAGAAATGTACTGAAATATGTGGAGTTTTAGACATTTGTTCCCATGGTATCTCATTCTATTTCAAAATCATTTCAATACTCACCCATGAACAAAGTGCTAAAATTCAAAACGATTTATACCATCCTAAGTATTTTTTGCACATATCACAAAAAAGGCCTACTAACAGAAACATGATGAACTAAAATCTGAGCTCAATTCGGCTGTATAAAAGTTTGATGTATGAATAAGAGCTGTTTGTTCCCATGGTATCTCATTCTATTTCAAAATCATTTCAATACTCACCCATGAACAAAGTGCTAAAATTCAAAACGATTTATACCATCCTAAGTATTTTTTGCACATATCACAAAAAAGGCCTACTAACAGAAACATGATGAACTCAAATCTGAGCTCAATTCGGCTGTATAAAAGTTTGATGTATGAATAAGAGCTGTTTTAGGATATACGAAGCTGCTTTTGACTGTGTCTAATAATCTGGTCTAACATTACTGAATGATTGGCATGGGTTCAGAATTCCAGATAATTGTTTGAAGTTATCCAGAGACATAAATGATTAAACTAGGGTTAGAGGTAACCTAGTATAGCACAAAGCGAGAAAAGGGTAAATTCTAGTGTATGGATCAATAAGAAGGGGATCGTAAATAAAACCTAATTTCATAATGGCTTTAATATCACCAATGCCTTTCCATAAAACTTCTATGATTATTTGCTTTATAGTATCAATCTATATCCACTTTCATTACCTAGGTGCTTTCCCCAAAATAGAGCAAAAGCTTTCTGATGGCAATTCCTAGAATTCACAGCTAACATTTTTACACTGCTGTAGGTTGGGGAAAGGTACTCTATATTTTGAAGAATACTTTAAAGAAAGCTTGGATGAAATAGTAGTACAATTAGATTCAGAAGAATGGTTCAAAGTGTTACTGTATCTATTCAAAACAAAATCAAGGTTTTAAAGGAAAGGAAAATGTACTTAAGCAAACTTTCTTTATTTCAAAAGATGTATCTCTGTGTGCATTTAAAAAGATAGGACAGAGGCATCTCTTTTGCAAAAAAAAAAAAAAAACCCATCAAGGAGTATTTCAGCACATCTTTATATACTAAGTAGAGAACATTACAAAATTAATTTAAAAAGAAAAAAATGCAATAGTGGGAAGAAGGAGAAGAAGAATCACCTTCATGAGCAACTGGTCCAGGCCATTTGATGAAGTTGTAGAAGGGCGAAACCGTCGACCTCTTCCCCCAGGTTTCACGGGGATGATAGTTTTCTCACTTCTGGGTGGTTGCGGAAGAGGTATCATATAATTGTTAATAATGGGAAGTCTGTATGGGGATACTTCAACCGAATAATCCATTGAATGCACAGGCCTTAATACACCTTTGTCCCCCTGAAAAAATTAAACAAATATTCATATTCATTAACAGTTAGACTCACAGAGCAGTTGAAAGGTGTTTAGCTACAATTTTCCATTTAGCTATTCCATACATAAATAGTATATTTCTCAGGGAAGGGGGTGTTAATCTAAATTTTATTGGTTTCAGCATGGATTCCCAGTTAAGAGAGATTTCTCATTCCTGGCTCCATGTATAAAATAGATTATTGCTTGTACCATTTTATAATACACCTTTGAGGTTCTTGATAATTGTTAAAAAGGCAGCTCATAAGCGCAACAGGATCAATTGTTACTTTTGGGGAAAATATCCATCTGGTTCAGTCCCAAGTTTGGAAAAAAGCACAGGAAACATGGAAGCTGGTTGGGGAAATGGTTTATTGATGCAGAACCACATATGATTCTGGGTAGCTGACAAAATGGAGTTGAGGGGGGAAGTTATACCTTCTCAAAAAGAGCAGGACCTATTGGTGGAGGAGCCTGCAGTTCTGAAGCAATCAGGTAAACTCTCACTTGACCCAGAACCTGAGCTGAAAAAGATCCACAACTGTTCTTCTACAAACAGTATAACAGCATGCTTGAATCAGGGCCACAGCAACGCATGCTTGGGAGTCAAATTTCTTATGACAAACCACTTTTTAGCTTTGGACTTGACTTCCTGGATGTACACCAACACTCTGCAGCCTGCATTGGTTGCCGATCAATTTCCGGTCACAATTCAAAGTGTTGGTTATGACCTATAAAGTCCTTCATGGCATTGGACCAGAATATCTCCGGGAGCGCCTTCTGCCACACGAATCCCAGCGACCGGTTAGGTCCCACAGAGTTGGCCTTCTCCGGGTCCCGTCAACTAAACAATGTCGTTTGGCGGGACCCAGGAGAAGAGCCTTCTCTGTGGCGGCCCTGACCCTCTGGAACCAGCTCCCCCCAGATATCAGAGTTGCCCCCACCTCCTTGCCTTTCGCAAGCTCCTTAAAACCCACCTCTGTCGTCAGGCATGGGGGAATTGAAATTTTTCCCTTCCCCCTAGGCTCATAAAATTTATACATGGTATGCTTGTTTGTATGATTGGTCTCTTAAATTGGGTTTTTTTAGATTATTTTTTAATATTAGATTTGTTACATTGTCTTTTTTATTGTTGTTAGCCGCCCCGAGTCTTCGGAGAGGGGTGGCATACAAATCTAATAAATAAATGAATGAACGAACGAATGAACGAACAAACAAACAAACAAACAAACAAACAAGCAAGCAAGCAAGCAAGCAGGCAGGCAGGCAGGCAGGCAGGCAGGCAGGCAAGCAAGCAAGCAAGCAAACAAACAAACAAATAAACAAACAAACAAACAAATGCTGCTTCTAATTCCCTGACTGACTTTTGGAAGTACAAGATTCCACTCAGGTTTTTTTCCTGCACCTTGGGTTTATCTGCACACAGCTTCAGCTTCTGAAATAAAATTGCTTGTTTTTCCTCAGATTTTACATTTCTTGACTGTGGGTGGGATTTATAGACACTATAAAGAACATTTTTTTATAAATCTGACCTCGCAAATTGCTTGTTGAGGATCTAAACCAAATTACTACTTGTATGTAGAGATACTGTTTTTATTATTAAACATGAATTCTGGAAAAGCTAAAAGTGAGGCACATATGGAGTGCTAGCATTAAACCAACTTTTGCCTGCTATTGGTCCTATACACCTATTGGATTTCCACAAACTTAGTTTTAACGATATTGTATGGGACTGCAAGAAATTTAAAATCAGCAGCATTTAAAAGCTATGATGTCTAACGATATGACATATGTTTAAGATGAATTTGAAGACTGTTTTCCTGTATTGATGGTGTATGTTACAAACTAAGTTCAATACAATTTATAGATAAAGTCTTTGCTATTATAGGGTGTGTTCTCCCCACTCTAACCAAACCCTCCATTTTGCACCTGTCACTTTGAAGTGTGTATGTGTATGAATGAATAATTAGTACTCTTAGTATGTTAAACAATTGCTTAATTATTAATAAAGTATTATTAAATATTAATAATGGCAGAGGTCAACTGTAGGATGGAGCCAATGTGTATACATGGCCCTATTCATGCTGTCTAGATCAGTAGTAGGTTCTAAATCCCATCGCTACTGGTTTGTGAGCGCATATGCCCAGAAGCGTCCTGGAAGGGTGGGCGGAGCCTCCCACCGTTACTACCATTCCACAAACTGGGCCAATCCAGGAGCAACCCACCACTGCTTTAGATGTCCTTATTTTTACTACTGGTGCCCCACCAAAGCTCCTATGGCCTAGGTTTCTCCTTTTTATGGCTGCTTTGTCTGCTATCACTATGTCCTCATGACTATCTCAAGTTCAGTTAATATGATTAAGTCCAAGGGAACTATTTCCAAACCACATCTAGACATTTGATTCCATCATTATAATCACAACACTACTGCATAAAACAATATTTTAGGAAGTATTTTGATCTCACAAGCTTTCAGAAGCTATAAGCTGAATAATAATAATAATAATAATAATTATTATTATTATTATTATTATTATTATTAATTGGATTTGTATGCCGCCCCCTCCGCAGACTCAGGGCGGCTAACAACAGTGGTAAAACAACATGAACAATCCAATTAATAAAAACAACTAAAAAACCCTTATTATAAAAAACCAACATACACACAAACATACCATGCATAACTTGTAATAGCCTAGGGGGAAAGGATAACTTAACTCCCCCATGCCTGGCAACAAAGGTGGGTCTTAAGTAATTTGCGAAAGACAAGGAGGGTGGGGGCCATTCTAATCTCTGGGGGGAGTTGGCTCCAGAAGGCTGGGGCCGCCACAGAGAAGACTCTACCCCTGGGGCCTGCCAAACGACATTGTTTGGTCAACGGGACCCGGAAAAGGCCAACTCTGTGGGACCTTATCGGCCACTGGGATTCGTGCGGTAGAAGGCGGTTCTGGATGTATTCTGGTCCAATGCCATGTAGGGCTTTAAAGGTCATTACCAACACTTTGAATTGTGACAGGAAACCAATCAGCAGCCAGCGCAGGCCGCGGAGTGTTGCAGAAACGTGGGTGAATTATCCAAATTAATTCAGAAGAGCAGTAATACTGGGTATTAGACCTTTGTAGAGTTTCAGAAAGGTGTTTTTCCCTTCCCCCCACTCCTTTATATTTGTCTCTTTATACATGCCATAAGTTCTTTTCTTTTTCCCCCCAAATATTTTATTGATTTTCTTAAAATACCAAAAGTTCTATCCTGGTCAACTTGGCTTCCCTCTCTCTCTCTCATCCAACCCACATAACAGGATTGCTGTTGTGGGGAAAATATGAGAAGAACGAGTATTAGTTATATTTGCTGCCTTGAAATATTTGAAAGAATAATACAGGGAAGATTTAAAACAATCTAAAAAAATAGTGAAAGAAAGGAAAGAGGAACAAGATCCATTATAGAAATAGTGAATATTCAGTTAGCTTTCAAACGACATCTAATCTTCAGAGGTATCCATATTCTTCAACAGTGAAATCCTTTTCAACTTTCCCCCTTCCTCTATTTTCAGCAACTGCATCTCTTCTCTTCTTTTTATATATTATTTATCTGTTAAATCTATTTGCTGCCCACCTCACCATAGCAATAGCACTTGAACTTATATATCCCTTCACAATGTTTTACAGCCTTCTGTGGCTTACAGTGTCAGCATATTGCCCCCAACAATCTGGGTTCTCATTTTACCGATCTCAGAAGGAGGGAAGGCTGAGTCAACCTTGAACCAGTAAGAATCGAACTACCGAATTGCAGTCAGCAGCAATAGCATGCAGTCAGTTGACGGCAAAAGTTGCATGCAGTACTGCATTCTAACCACTGTGCCACAACTCTAGGCAGCTTACAACAATAAAAAAAGGAAGAAATAAAAAAGGTTTAAAGAAAACTAAAGTAAAATACTAGAACAAAGTAAACAATGAAAAAGAAAATGAGAACATCAAGACCGAGGTGGAGGTGAAATCTGCCATCCCTCCAACAGCCACCTCCAACATGGAACTCCCCACTAGGTGTCTTTAGATGACTCACCCCCATTTGCAACCAATTGTAAGAAATAATTACCCTCCGTTGTTACCAACAGAATTCATTCTGCATTATTTCCCATTCTATTTCATTTTAATGTGCTAGATGATTCCTTGTACAAAAATATTGTATATCCTCATTCTTCCTATTGTACTGCATGTGTAAAGGAACAAATGCTAACCTCGGTAGTAAAATGATATTCTTTGTCAACGGTGAGAAATTTTGGTCTGGAGCTCAAACCAGTCTTTGATGAACCTTCAGTCACGACATTTCCGTAGAGGGGCTGAAGTCGGAGTGGCTGTTGTATGTTTCCTGGAGCAGTGTTTGGTCGAGGATAAGAAATCTGAACCATGAAAAGACACAGAGGTAAATACATTTTAGGCATTTTAGTTACAGCTTCAAATATCTAAAACCACTGGATTTGTAATTAAAAACACTGAGAGGGTACCACACTGCCTATCCCTAATTTAAAAACATGTACTTATGCACGCTTCTGAAAATGAAATTGTAATTTGTCTACATTTGGATTTTTGGTTTAAAAAGAGATAGCTGGGTAGATAAAGGTTTTACATCTATATCAATTTAAATTGACTTAAACTAAATTAACCTTAAACTAAACCTTAAACTAAATTGTACAAAAGATGAATTAGCGTTGCCTAAAACACGATCTAAGTATTGCCCACAAGATCATATGCTGCAACGTTTTACCTGTCAATGACTATTTAAGCTTCAACCGCAACAACACAAGAGCACGCAACAGATTCAAACTTAATATTAACCGCTCCAAACTTGACTGTAAAAAATATGACTTCAGCAACCGAGTTGTCGAAGCATGGAACTCATTACCTGACTCAGTAGTGTCAACCCCTAACCCCCAACATTTTTCCCTTAGACTGTCCATGATTGACCTCTCCAGGTTCCTTAGAGGTCAGTAAGGGGCGTGCATAAGTGCACCAGTGTGCCTTCCGTCCCCTGTCCAATTGTCTCTCCTTATCTCATTTATCTTTTCTTCCTTTCAAATATGTTCACCTATACTTTTATATCTTTTCTTCTATACTTTTCTTTACTTATATTATTACATATCTATTCTCTTCAATGTGTATTATATATTGGATAAAATAAAATAAAATAAAATAAAATAAATGAAATGAAATAAAATAAAATGAAATAAAATAAAATAAATGAAATGAAATAAAATAAAATAAAATAATGAATGAATGAATGAATGAATGAATGAAATAAGCCAATAAGTATTTCACTCAAATGGATAAATTTGAAAGTTATGGCCACTGCAGAGTTCCCACAGTTGTGCACTCTTATAACCATCTGCAGGGATGCTGAAGTTCCTCTCCACAACTGTCTCCCCCCCACCCCCGCCCCAATCTTATGAGTCCTCACAGGCCTCAGCCAGCTTCCCACCCAGCCATTCAGCCACCTAAGGGAGCCAAAAGCCAGGCAGCCAACACTACTGGTGTACACAGGGTTCTGAGACCTTGTAGGCCGAGGCGTTCTTTCCACTCAGCCACCCAAGGCAGTGTAAAGCTTGGCAGCAAACACTACTGTTGCCTATGGGGCTGTGAGAATTTGCAGGCCAACGACTGCTTCCCAATCAGCCTAAGGGAGTCTAAAGCTGGGTACTGAAGGCTACTGGTGCATGTGGGGTTGTAAAAATTGATAAGCCAAGGCCTCTTTTGTAATCAGCCACCTATGGGAGCCTAAAGCTGAGAGGCAGACACTACCAGTGAAGGTGGGGCTGTG
Source organism: Erythrolamprus reginae (assembly GCF_031021105.1). Lineage (NCBI taxonomy): Eukaryota > Metazoa > Chordata > Lepidosauria > Squamata > Dipsadidae > Erythrolamprus > Erythrolamprus reginae. The sequence goes on from NC_091952.1 coordinate 89,934,999, forward strand.
AGAGCTTGTAGGCCAAGGCCTTCTTCCCATTCACCAGCCCAGGAACTTCCAAGGCCTGCTCCTCAGCCAGCTTCAGGACCCCACAGCACCTAATTTACCTTTCTGTCTTTTGCTTGGCCGATGCAATACAAACCTTAGCATTCCTATAGAGGGGGTCTGCCTTCTGGCAACTTCATGCTATTCTACAAGCAAATATTATTCTCACGAGCCTGTAGGGACTCTTTGCCCTTTTTTTTAAAGGAGACTCCTTCACTGTTCATTTTGTAGATGTGGGGTAGGGGTCAATAAACAAGGCCATCTCACTTAACAGCTTGTGACCATAATGGCCAGGCTCCGTTATGGTTGTAAGTCAAGGACTACCTGTATTCAAAAATAACTATATTCTAATAGAGATATATTTAAAATAATCACATTATGCAGAAAATAATGTTCATGTAAGAGAGTTCTCATGAAATTATTCTATTGTCATCCCATAACAGAGTTCTTTTACATGCTAAAATGTCAATTGGGCACACACACTTGGACACATGAAAAAGTTACATGAAACTCACATGATATAAAATATTTTTCTATATATTGGAATTGTTTCTTTTGGTCTAGGTCAGGGGTAGGCAAAGTTGGCTCTTCTATGACATGTGGACTTCAACTCCCAGAAATCCTGAGCTAGCATAATTAGCCCAGGAATTCTGGGAGTTGAAGTCCACATGTCATAGAAGAGCCAACTTTGCCTACCCTTGGTCTAGGTGGTCATGTTGTTTTAATTGTTATTTTTCCAATAATAAAAGAATACCTCATGTATATTTTAAGCCATTCTAGAATTGGGCAGCCTTAATAAATTAAATATATAAATATAAGTAAAACCTGTAACATTGACTTTGAGTAGCCAGATCTCCATAGTCTTGTTTCTTTAAGTATCAAAATAGATAAAGTGATTAGAGATTCTTCAATATTTAAACAACCATAGTTTGCTAAATTGTTAGGAAGATAAAATAAGTATATGTGGCCAACTGAACCATGAAATCTCCAATTTTTTTACCAATTCAGTCTAATGAATGAGAATTTGTTTCACAAAATCATTTCAAACTGGCAGAGAGATTCAGAGAAATTCTCATGGATAAAATGACTGGCGGACTTGTTTAACTTTCAGATAGCCAAGGACTATTTAGGAATATCTTATTTTCACTGTTCAAGCATTTCCTCAAAGGATCCGCAGCCTTCCTGATTGGCCATACTTCACTAAAATCTCATCTCTCCAACTCTATACATTTGGTAGAAATCTGCAAATGTTCGATATAACCACAGTCATATATATATGGTACGACCTTTACATCCTTTGGATTAAAAGGCGATAAACATTTTTAAAGATAAGTCTTCCAGTGTTACAAATTTGCACAATGTCACTTTGATTCCATTAAATGGGGGCTCCAGCTCCAGGAAACAAAATTGAAACAGGACTATGTTCATCCTACAAACCCTCACTAGACACTCACCGTGTGACTCGATACTCCTCTCTCACCCAATTTGCGCCGCCCAAAGCGATTTCTTGGTACAGTGGGTGGATGTGGTGATAGCAAGTGATGGGAACCTTCTGTTGCCTTTTTCGCTCGTTCCGCCTAAATGAAGGAGAAATGACAGACTTAACATTACATGTACATGTACAAGTTACCTTATGAGTAATAGTGAGCAGCCTCCTTCTCCATGCCTCTCAATTGTCCCAGGTGAATCCAACTAGAAATATGACTACATGAACTAATTCTGCTTTATTCTTTATTCTAATTCTTTCCCACAGAGTGGGTCTTCTCCGGGTCCTGTCAACCAAACAATGCCGCTTGGCGGGACCCAGGGGAAGAGCCTTCTCTGTGGCGGCCCCGGCCCTCTGGAACCAACTCCCCCCAGAGATTAAAATTGCCCACACCCTCCTTGCCTTTCGTAAGTTACTTAAAACCCACCTTTGCCGCCAGGCATGGGGGAATTGAGATACTCTTTCCCCCTAGGCCCTTACAATTTTATGCATGGTATGTCTGTATTTATGTTTGGTTTTTATAATAATGGGTTTTTAATTGTTTTTAGTATTGGATTATTATTGTATGCTGTCTTGTTATTGCTGTTAGCCGCCCCGAGTCTTCGGAGAGGGGCGGCATACAAATCCAATAAATAAATAAATGAATGAATGAATGAATAAATAAATTAGATGGATGGATGGATGGATGGATGGATGGATGGATGGATGGATGGATGGATGGATAGATAGATAGATAGATAGATAGATAGATAGATAGATAGATAGATAGATAGATAATTGTAAGGCTACCTTTAAAAAAAACCTTGCAAATCTGAAAGTACAGATTTCTCATGACTACTTTTTAACTACTCGATCCATTAGGGTGGGTCTTCCCTAATTTTCTTTCTCCAACCATTAAGCCACTGAGGGCTCCTGCCTCTCTTATTGGATGGTTTCCTAGGCAGCATCTCTTTCCCTTATTTCCTAAGGTCATCCACACATTCCATTACAGTATCATGCTGGTGACATATGTGCAGAGATGGTTTCCATTTATACAGCCTGTGGTCTCTAGCAAGGACTTCATTCTATACATAAGTGATCCCATGTGAGACAGTCAGTCTCCTGTACATTCATGTAAAGGCAATTATCTGTAAAGTTAATGTGGCTACTGCAGAGAGCTGTACTGTAAGCATATGGCTAAGGAAGAGAAGGGCCTGTTTACTCTTCATCCAGCATCAGTTTGAACATGGTACAGTAATACCTGAACATGGCTTCAGAAACCTCTTTTTTCCTTTATCTTTTGTAATGTACATTCAATAAAGATTATTTAAAAAAACAATATTGCTAGAAAATAATGCTCTCTGGCAAAGCTTTTTGTAAATAAGACTTCTACCCAGGAATTCAAACCAATATCTTCAAATGCCTGGAAAATCAAGGTCCACACCTGAACCTTCAAATATTAATAAATTTGCTTTAGTTTATTTTTTGCTGCCTTATAACTCCTGGGGACTACAGTCTGTGCAGTTTCCTTGGACAAATTTGTAATTTGCTCTTGCCTTCTTCCTAGAGCTGAGAAAGTGTGATCAGCCCAAAGTCACCCAGCTGATTTTGTGTCAAAGGGATGCCTAAAACTGACTCTCTCCTGGTTTCTAGCCTGGTGTCTTCAACCACTGTATCAAACAGGCTCCCAAATTGGCTTTTCTATTTATATAAATGTATTTGTGCCTCGCCATGATAAAATAATTAGGAAACAGTAGCAGAATGTAACCAGATACCCATTATGAATAGAATAAAAAGTAATGCAATTGCTAGATATAGGAAAAAGGAACAACTCATAAAATTCAGGGCCACTGAATTTATGCTGCAAAAAAACAGGACAAGCATTAATTTAGAGGGCAGCGAGGGAATTCAATAAACTCTCTTTTGATGCTGAATAGCAATCATCGAGACTTTTGCAATCCAGAACTGATAGCACTAAAAAAACATGTATCTCTAAGTCTTATCAATGACAATCAATTCTTGTCAAAAAAAGAGAAATCATTACCTTGGTTCTCTGGATCCGCTCTCTCTTTGCCGAACTCTCAACTTTTCTTTTTACGTCACCCTGGTGATGTCGCTAATTGGTCCATTTTTAAAGAATAAAAAATAAAGACAAAATCACATTTCAGATGAAACCATACATCATTCCTAGAGCACATAACACTAATCTGAGTTATTACACCTTTTACCTTTCCTCCCAATTTTTAAATGACAAGTTTTTTTCTTTCTTGTTCACAATCTCTTTTGGATAGTAGGACTGAGATTATTTCTGGGTTTTATATACTGCTCTGGTGGCCTTTGTGTGTGTTCGGGGGGAGAAGAGTGAAGAACATGACTTTTTAAATTATAAATAGAGAACAAAGTCCCCCAACCAAACAGTTGGTCAAAATTGATTGTGTAAACAAGGCTCATATCAAAGAGCAAGTGAGTGAATGTCAAGTGATTAAAGACATGAGATTTATTCAAATCTATTATTAAAACATACCCAATAACTGCTGCATAGGTTTCAAAATCTTCCTGCATTCAAACAACCTGTTCCCTTTCTTTTTCTTCCTTCTCTTTTCAAACCATATCCCCTAGCAAGTAACACTCCCAGCCTAGTTGATAATGATGATTTATATCCATTTTAACAACACAAGTAGTAGTTGAGAGCACAACTAAAGAGATGGGATGGGGAAATTATATAATGTTTTAGCTGTCTATGGAACATTATAAACTCCAAATGTAACTCTCAGCATGCATGCAGAGACAAAATGGGGTGCCTGTTTCTGTTAAATTCTCAGATTGAAACACATAGGCTTCAGTCAGGTCCTCCATTCCGGAGGGAAAATACTGACCGCTGATTGGCTAGACTGTCTGGCAGCTCCCTATAAAAGGGTTGGCTGTCAGAGGAGCCTTTCCTGGATTGTAAATAGTTGCCAAATAAAGAGCTGTTGTTTTGAAGCCACTTCTGTCTACCTCTTCCTTTCATCCTATTTAACACTGGAATGAAGGTGGAATTGGAAGGCAGATAGGCCAGAAAAGAGCTGACAACCTCGCAATCCAGCCCGGGGAAATATGTTTTTGACTAACAGCCTTTCTAAAGTGCCAACTCAGTCAACATAACGACACATGACCTGTTGAGACACTTCAACCCAGCACGGGAGCACTGGGACGCCTACATGACTCGCTTTGAATGCTTCATGAAGGCAAACGACCTCCTTGGGCTAGTGGACAACTGCAAACGTGTGTTCTTCCTGTGCTACTGAGGCACAGACATGTTTGCGATGGCCCACGCACTCACTGAAACAATGCCAGTTCAGATGGTCACTTGGTCCGCCCTACAGACAATGCTCAAGAACCATTATTCCCCTGAAACCCTCCAAATCTTTATGGTGGCATGCCTTCAATCTGCAGAACCAGAAAGAGGAAGAGTCCATTAATGAATACATTGTCACGCTGCACAAGGCTGCTCCCCATTGTAAGTTCCATGAGCTACTGCTCAACCGAGTGATCTGTGGAATTTAGAACATTAACCTCCAATTGAGGTTAGTTTTGAAGACCACCCTCACTCTCCAGATTTGGCTGGACGAAGGACATCCACTAGGTCGAGAAAGGCACTACAGCAACCAAGCAGCCCGAAAAGTGCACAAAAGATGGTCGGCGTGCATCACGAGAGTTCAGTGCTAGACTTCTCATCTGACAGCAATGAGTCTCCGGAGAGGGGAGGCATACAAATCCAATTAATTAATTGATTGATTGATTGATTGATTAATTAATTAATTAATTAATTAATTAATTAAAAATTTGGAGAGTTTCAGGGGAATAATGGTTCTTGAGCATAGTCTGTAGGGTGGACCAAGTGACCATCTGAACTGGCATTGTTTCAGTTAATTAATTAAATTAATTAAATAAATAAATAAATAAATAAATAAATGAGAAAGCTTGCTGCTTTTGATTCAAAAAGCACAAAGTGGCAAATGCACCCAATGACAGACTTGTATCACATGTGAGCTGCAGAGGGCACCATCACTGCACCGTCTGACAATACCATGAGGCCATCTGTCAATGATGCAACGGTCATGGTCATCTAGCAAAAGTCTGCTGTACCAAGCTGCCTTCACCATAGGCAACACAATAAGCACTGAGCAAGCCTGGCTACACCAAACAGTCTCAACACAGGGGTTGGCAGCTATAATGGAGAAGCGACTGGGCCAGTGCAACTGAGGGCTGCCAAACAACAATCCGACAAGCAATCACATCGCACTGGAAGAAGCTGTGAATCACCATCCTGCTCAAGGAGTCACCATGCATCATGGAAATCAACACCAGATCATCTGTCACCATCGTATCCTGGGCAACGCTGCAACAAGCAATCCAGGGATCCAGAAGAAACAACTGTGGTGCCAAGAATTAAGGCTGACTGATTACCAAGGCAACTGCATTCCAGTCATCGGCTGTGGCACTTTCTGGGTGCAATTCAAGAATTTCAACATCCCCTCATACTGGCAGTGGTCAATGGCTCCCTTCCAAGCCTGCTCGGCTTGGAGTGGTTCAAGACCCTCAGCATGGGGGTGACCACAATCAACACCATCATTGATAAGTTCACAGAAAACTTTCTGAGGAAGTTCAAGGACATTTTTAGCGGCAGTCTTAGTACATACAAGGGGACTCTAATTTCATTCAACTTAAATGCAAACGTAGCACCAATTCAACTTAAATGCTGGAGACCTCCTCTTGCCCTCTGACCAAAAATAGATAAGGAATTGGACATGCTAATTAGCCAAGGGATCCTAGAGCCATAGTTCCCTCTAAGCTGAGCAGTGAGCAATCGCTCACGTAAAAATCATCATCAACTCAGAGTTTTCCAAACCTGCCCAGAAGCCGAGAGGGAAAGAGTGAGAGGGAAGGCGAGAGAGAGGAAGAGAGAGAAACAGATAGAAAAAAGAGAGGAAGGAAAAGAGAAAGAAAAAGAATGGGAGTAAGGAAGAGAGAAAGAAAATCAAAATCTAGTTTGAAACTAGCTCAACTATTTAAGTGGCATTTTGATATTGATAGAGTTGCCCTATTATGAGCTCACTGTTATAGACACACAGTACAGTATTTTATTTTTAAATTCTCTGAGGCAAAACATGGTGGGTTTTTTATTTGTTTGTTTGTTTGTTTGTTTGTTTGTTTATTATTTCTGTGCCGCCCAGTCCCAAAGGTACTGCCGCTCAGACACTATACTTTTCCGCCCACCCCCCAAAAAAATTAGAGGGAACACTGCCTAGAGCCTATCAATCTTGCATGGTGGGAAACCCCTATAGTGACCCTGCACATTGGACAGGTCAAGCTGGACAGGTCAATGCACTGACTATAACTGCACGCTTAATAAAGCACTATAGCAGAGAGCCTATCCAGTTCCTGTGGTCCAGGATCTGCTACATTCTCTGGGCCCAGGAAAGATCGAGAAAAAACTCAATCTTGCGCAGACCTACCAGCAGCTATCTGTAGGTGGTGCCACTCCATAGACTCAGACCATTGTGATGCATAGGGATGCACTTAAATGTACGCGGCTCCAGTTCAGAGTTAGTATAGCCCCCAAACTATTCCAAAGTTTTATAGAATGACTGTTAGAAGATGATATTCTAATTTTGGCCAAAGACAAAAACCAATTATTTTAAAGACAGAGGACAGTGCTGATCCAAAGTCACAACAAGTGTCTGTGGCTTAAAAAGGCAAAATGCCAAATTGGTGTGGACAGGGTAGAGTTCGTAGAGTACATGATTGACAGCTCTGGGACCCACCCCACAAATTCAAAAATTAAGGCAATACAGGATGCCCTTAACCCTCAGAACAAAACTGAACTACAAGCACTCCTTGGGCTCCTTAACTTCTATAGCATTTTCCTCAAACAGAAGGCTATGATGGTTAAGTCACTCACAAGCTACTGGGAGAAAAGGCGAAATGAACCTAGGAAAGGACTGAGGCAGCCACTTTTGTGGCTGTCAAATGCCTACTTTCTGCAGACAGCCTCTTAATCCAGTATAATCAGATCTTGGCACTTGTGTTGACCTGCGATGCTTCACCCTTTGCCATTGGGACTGTCCTCAGACATTGCTTACCCAATGGCACCAAGGAACCCATAGCCTTTTATTCTATGTCCACCATGGAGTGCAATTACAGTTAGCTGGACAGAGAAGTGCTAGCTGTGGTGGCTGGAGTCAAGCATTTTTATGACTACAGTGATCCCTCGATTTTTACGTATTCAAACTTCACGAAACGGCTATACCACGGTTTTTCAAAAATATTAATTAAAAAATACTTTGCAGGTTTTTTCCCTATACCACGGTTTTTCCCACCCGATGACGTCATACATCATCGCCAAACTTTCGTCCACCTTTAATAAATATTTTTTTAAATAAACTTTAATAAATAAACATGGTGAGTAATAATCTAAATGGTTGCTAAGGGAATGAGAAATTGCAGTTTAGGGGTTTAAAGTATTAAGGGAAGGCTTAACACTTTAAACCCCTAAAGTTCAAAGCCAAAAATAGTGTATTTACTTCCGCATCTCTACTTCGCAGAAATTCAACTTTCGCGGGCAGTCTCGGAATGCATCCCCCGCGAATATCGAGGAAACACTGTATTTGTATTTGCAGCAATTTGACGATGACTAATCGCAAGCCACTTTTGGGACTCATCGCAGGCAACAGCTCCATGCCTGCCTCACTATCACCCAGAATGACTAAGTGGGCCATTTTCCTGGATGCTTAAAGCTACCGGCAAATCCACCAGCCTGAACAGACTTTGGGGCCTGGTAACGCCCTCAGCTGCTGTCTCTTGCCAGAGCTACTGGAAAACCACCACACCAAGGCACATGTGCTTCTAATTGACTGCTTGGACTCTGGCTCATAACCTCACATGAGGTTGCATGCCACTCTAGCAAGGACAAAATAATCACCCAAGTCTTGCACTGGGTGTTGAGGGGGTAGCCATAAGGGATCCGTTGGGGCTCAGCTTAAAATGTTTATGACCAAACAAAATGAACTGTCAGTAATGGTTGTTCCACAGAAACTGTGTGTTGCAGTATTGTAAACATTGCATGCAGGCCATCCAGTGACTGTCCGGATGAAAGCCTTAGCTAGAGGCTATGTCTGATGACCTAACATACACTGGGATATTACTGAATGGGTGGCCACCTGCTCTCCATGTCAGAAATCCATATCAGCTCCCCAAAAGGTGCCTGCACATGAATGGGAACAGCCGAAGGCATCCTGGTTCAAGGTCAATGTTCCCTCTAATTTTTTTCGGTGTGGGCGGAAAAGTATAGTGTCCGAGCGGCAGTGGCATAGAAGTATAGATAGATAGATAGATAGATAGATAGATAGATAGATAGATAGATAGATAGATAGATAGATACCCTTCTTTCTTATTAAAAGAAATTAATAATAAAACAAAACCATCTCTGTCTCTCTCTTTCTCTCTCTCACTCCCCCTTCCTCTCTTCTCTCTCTTTCTTTCTCTCTCTCTCTTTCTCTCTCTTTCTCTCTCTCTCTTTTTCTCCCTTTCTCCCTTTCTTTCTATCTGGCTCTTTCTGTTGCTCTCTCTCTCTCATTCTCTCTCTCTTTCTTTCTCTCTCTCTCTCTCTCTCTCACTTTTTCTCTCTTTTTCTCTCTCTCTCTTTCTCTCTCCCCCCTCTTGCTCTCTCTCTCTTTTTCTCACTTTCTCCCTCTTTCTTTCTATTTGGCTCTGTCTGTTTCTCTCTCTCTCTCTCTTGCTTTCTCTCTCTCTCTCTCTTTCTCTCTCTCTCTCTTTCTCTCTTTTTCACTCCCTTTCTTTCCTTCTATCTTGCTCTGTCTGTTGCTTTCTCTCTCTCTTGTTCTTCCTTTCTCTCTCTTCCTTTCTTCTCTGGAGGTCATGGAAGGTTTTTCTTATTTTAAGAAGTATCGGAAGTGCTCGGGAAAAGTGCTCTGGGTGAAGGGGCTGCGACTCAAGAGGGGCGGGGTAGGTGCTCCTGGAGTGCTTGGAGAAAACCCTCTCATAGCCTGGGAGCGCTTCGGGAACATCTGCCCCTCCCCTCTCGCAGACCCTTCGCTAGCAGCTGAATGAGGAAGAGGAGAAGCCACAGCCGCCGCCACTGCAGGACGAGCCATGCCCCAAGGCAGAAGGTGGAGGAGGAGAAAGTGGATCGGGCGGGCAGCGGCGGGAGGCCAGGGGCGCGAGGGGGCCGGAGGCATCTGGGGCAGGGGGCAGGGAGGCTCAGCACCAGCACCGGCACCTCCACGACAGGCAGGGGTGGGCGGCACCTCCCATTGCGTGGCCTTAGAAAGGGCTGCGCAGGAAGTTGTTTGGGGGGGGCGCCCGCACGGCCGCACAGCTTAAAGAGTACAGTGTCCAAGGTACACATTGACTCTGCTGGCCCTACTCATGGGTAAACTTTCTTTGTAGTCATGGATGCTTACTTGAAGTGGTTAGAGGTAGCCTTCATGACCACCACTACAGCAGAAGCAGTCATCAAGGTGCTACAGAGACTTTTCTCCATGCATGGCCTTCCCTATGTCCTGGTTTCAGACAATGGGCCCCAATTCATAGCCTTACTATTTGAAACCTATTTAACAGAATAGGAGATCAAACACACCCTTTGCTCATCATTCCATCCCTCCAGAAATAATCAAGTAGAGAGAAAGGTGAGATCAACAAAAGAAGCCCTTTCACGCATGGGCCCAGGCAATTGGCAAACCCAAATTGATAAATTTTTATTAGTGCAGCATATCATTCCTAGCGGTAGAAGTCCTTCTGAACTTCTAATGGGTCACCAATTATGATCCCACCTAGATCAGTATACTCTAAATACTCTGCCATGACCCCAGTAGACTTCCATAATCCGCTCTGACAATTTAGCATAAGGGGTCAGGTATACACCCACAACTATGATGGGGGTCTTCTTGACCAAATCCGAGGCTGACTCAGCTGCTTCACTCTTAGGCTAGTGGGTGAGCTCTGAGCAAACCAGTCCTCAAAGCTCCAGCTATGCCCCAGGCTGAAATCCAAAAGCTTCCATTGGTTGAAGCCCAGAGCAACAGAAGCTTGTCCAACTTATTTATTTTATTTATTTATTTAATTGGATTTATATGCCGCCCTTCTCCGAGGACTCGACTGAACTCCGGAGGTCTGAAAGACCAACTAAATGTCCTGCCTAGCTCCGTGATTATGGCACACTTTGGGTTAGCCCAACACAGTGGGGAGGGGTGTTACATTCTCAGACTATAACACATAGGCTTCAGTCAGGTCCTCCATTCTGGAGGAAAAATACTCACTGCTGATTGGCTAATCAATCAGTATTGGGTTCTAGCTCTCTATAAAAGGGCTGCTGTCAGACAGAGTTTTTGCTGGATTGTAAATAGTTGCCAAATAAAGAGCTGTTGTTTAGAAGCCACTTCTTCTGCCTCTTCCATTCACTCTATTAAACAGTTTCGACAACACTTTGTCCCATTTTCTGCAATGCATCACAATAATGAGGGAGGCTTTCAGCAGAATGGAAGGAAAAAGGAAAAGCAATTCCCAAGCAGACCAAACATTTTACCACTGTGAAATGCATCGTAGTCACATGACACATAATTAAGCACTGCAGTTTCACCACTCAATAATGAAGTAATTTTCTAAGATGAATGCGGTGAACAAAGCCATCACCTATACCGCAATAAGTGGAGAGGGCTGCTTAAGTATTGAAAATTTATCTGGACAGATACAAGCATTTTCCCCGATGTTTCTCAAAGTTGCTGTTAATAAAGGAACATGCCTGATTTCCTTTGCAAAGAACAATAACAAGACACTCTATACCTAATGAGCTCTTGTGAAAATGTCTTTTAAAAGTAGACAGCAGGTGCTGGGTGTGGAGTGTCGTGTCTAACTTAATCCTGAGAGACAACCATTTTCACAGGTTTTTTTAGGTAATAGGCAATAAGCGCGTATGTGTAAATCCCTTGGAGATTTGGATCTAGTAACACTTCTGTAAATGTTATAACCGAACACTGAGATTGTCAAAAATCTTTGGAAAAAAAGAACCCAGCAATTTGAAAGCCATTATTTTAATATATGCCCAACTGTTCCTACCACCGAATCCTTTCACAAAAATGTTGGTATGTCCTACATTCAGCACATAATGTTTGCATTATAAAATAGGAGTCTAAAAAGGTAAACTTAGCTGCATTCAGATAAACTGCTAAAGATGGATTATTGAATGATGCACTTTCTCTGTGTTATGGCCCCTCAGAATATTCTCTTCGAAAGGAAGCAGGGGCAACAGTGTTCCCTCTAATTTTTGGGGGGGATGGGCGGAAAAGTATAGTGTCTGAGCGGCAGTCCCTTCGGGACTGGGCGGCACAGAAATAATAAATAAATAAATAAATAAATAAACAAACAAACAAACAAACAAATAAAAAACCCACCGTGTTTTGCCTCAGAGAATTTCAAAATAAAATACTGTACTGTGTGTCTATAATAGTGAGCTCATAATAGGGCAACTCTATCAATATCAAAATGCCACTTAAATAGTTGAGCTAGTTTCAAACTAGATTTTGATTTTCTTTCTCTCTTCCTTACTCCCATTCTTTTTCTCTCTCTTTTCCTTCCTCTCTTTCTTCTATCTGTTTCTCTCTCTTCCTCTCTTCCTCTCTCTCTCCTTCCCTCTCACTCTTTCCCTCTCGGCTTCTGGGCAGGTTTGGAAAACTCTGAGTTGATGATGATTTTTACGTGAGCGATTGCTCACTGCTCAGCTTAGAGGGAACTATGAGGGGCAAGGCAAGGATAAAAAGTGGGGAAGATCAATCCTGAAGATTCAATGTCTAGCTCTGATGTCCTGAAAGAATTATTGTCTACATTTCTTGATGTGCAATGCTGAATTTAGTGTCTGAGACTAGTAGGACCATATCTAGATAACAAAAATCCAAACTATCCCTAGATGGCAGCAAAGACACTAACACTCATAACATTTTGGTGCCATCAAGTCATCTAGATTTTTGTACTTGTCAGAACTCTGACACAATGCTTATTATTGAAATATCTAAACTTTAATATTTCTGAAACATTTTACCTTAATCCTGAATAAGACATTGCTTAGTCTCTTAGTCTCTTGTCTATCAAGAGATCTAAGTATTAGAACTAGTTTTTGTCCCAGGACTCTTTGCTCCTGCTGGCTCCTTCTCCCATTTCTAGATAATTTAGGGCTTGCTATGTTCTCTGCATGGTACTTTGAGGAGTAACAAATTGAAGATAAAACATGGGGTTCTCTCCTTTTACATGCTCCCTGGAACTCTAACAGAATGTCCAATAATACCGAAACAAGATGTACTGTTCCGGAGGGGGAAAAATGCAGTGATCTTAAGTAGACCTACTCAACTATATTTGTACAGCTTACTGTGTTGTGAAGACACATCAAATCTTGAATGTGAAAACACAAACTGGCAATATGGATATATTGGCATAGGAGCCGGGGTGGCGCAGCAGGTAGAGTGCTGTATACTTCAGGCCACTGAAGCCGATTGTAGACCTGCAGGTCAGCAGTTCAAATCTCATCACTGGCTCAAGGTTGACTCAGCCTTCCATCCTTCCAAGGTGGTTAAAATGAGGACGCGGATTGTGGAGGCAATATGCTGGCTCTGTTAAAAAGTGCTATTGCTAACATGTTGTAAGCCGCCCTGAGTCTAAGAAGAAGGGCAGCATAACAATTTAATGAATGAATGAATAAATAAATAAATAAATAAATGTAGACTTTCCTAAACATGGATTTTTTTCCTCTTTGCTTTATACATATTTACAAAGCAATTAGGTTTTAAAAGATCTTCCATTTATGAAATCTTTTTAGCTTATGTGCTGTAGTCACATAAAATTCCACACACACCATAAAGAAAGTCCCATAGAAGTGTTCCATTTGAACTTAACTGCCTCAGAAAAGAAAAAAAGATCTGTCTGTAAGACTGAATAGGCAAGTGTTGTCATATATTGTGTGTGATGTATGGATGGGCCCAAGTATAAGTGATGTATTTTTGAACAAATGAGAGAATGCGAGCTGATGGCCCTGATTCCGCATGGCAACATCAATTTTTTTCAATCACAGAAAGGAAAATGTCATCAGCCGGGCATTTGTTAAGGATTTTTAAAACAAAGAAATGACTGTCATGGACAAACGACAAAAAGGTACTGTGTATGCCCAATGCAGCTCATAAATAAGTACAATTCTCTGATATATGAGATGATCAAAATCTTTAAGTGGTAGCCATACATTTCCGCTACCCCTTCGCATGTTGGAACAAGTTAAATTTACATTCAAAATATATACTACTTTATTTAACGAATTTCACCAACTTGGTGCCCTCCAGATGTTATGGATTAAACTTCTACCCTGGCTGGGTTTTAATGGAGATGTAATCTACTATATCTGAAGGACCCAGACTAAGATGAGCCATTATTTTTCATTCCATCAGAAAATGTAGAAAGAATCATCATCATTAAAAGCTACATGATATCTTATCTCCATCACAAACAGCCCTGCATCATTGTTTCCTTTTCACAGGCCCTATTTAGAGTTTTCTTTTTACCACCAAGGCTTTCCTCACTATCCTTCTCTATTCAATTTTCTTGTTTATCTCAGGAAAGGAAATAGGGAGAAGGGAATATAAAAAATTTCTATTATACTCCAAACCAAGTCATAGGTTTCCGCTGCCATCGTTTGTCCGCTGCCAATGCAGATTTCGGTCTGTTTATATATAGGAGGAAGGGTAATGGAAGTCCACAACAAAACTCTCTTTGGCAAATCCATTGGCAAACTGTTGAGAGCTACTGGCTTAGATGATCCATAAGATTTCTTCAAAAATCTTGGCTGTATGAGGTGTTTCTGATGTTACCAGATGTTTGATCAGCCGGGGAAAAAAGTGATAGTCACTACTAAAGGATCTCCATGTTTGTGCAAGTGTGTATGTGTATGCACATCTGGCTTAGGTGGTACCTCCTTAGAATTCTAAGATTCTAAGACAGTTGGTCTCAACTGCTGTTTACTGTTCGTTAGGAAAGTAGCGCATAGGTTTCTCAACTTTGCCAAGAACCTGTATAAAATGAATGCTGACGCCTTAGCGAGGCTCAGAGACCTAAATTTCTTTAGGGGACTACTTCTGAACCATATCTCTAAGTTATAGGTGAAACCATGGGAAACGATAGCATCACAAAGGAAGTCAGAAGGTAGAAATAAATGATAGGTGGAATCAAGCTAGGATGAGGCCTACCTCCAGCCACGTTTCCACTTTTTGTGTGAATGAAATGGCGTCTGCTCCTTCCTGTCTTTCCTCACTCTTTATTTCTATGGTTTTGTTTGTTCTTCCCAGTTTTCCATGACATTTGGTGTTCACGTGGGCAGAAGCAAGCATTTTCCTGAAGGGCTGTGACCAGTTCTTGAGTACACAGATGGGACATGACCTCCTGCTGTCTTTCCCACAGGAGATGACTGTGTGGAATCTAGTGACCAAGGACTACTTACATTCTGAGGTCTTGCCAGTAAGCTGGCCAATTACAAGTCTCCTTGCTTCATCCTTTAATTTTATTACCATCGTTTATTTCTAACCTATGGATTATCTTTTGACAACTAATTTACCTCTCACTTAAGGCCTTCTCTTAGAATTGATACTACATTAATAAATGTAGAATAAATGAAATTACTAATTCTCCATAATCATAGTCACTAAGCACAGACATTCCTTAGATTAACAAATAAATACAAATTACTTTTGAAACAAAAATTAAGCCTTAAAAATGTTCTGGGAGTTAACATTAGGCTTCACACTAATCGATCAACATTTTCCAGATGCTCAATCCCTTACTCAGGATTAGGCTTCTTCTTGCAGAATTAGATTAAAAACTTTATTGCAGATAAGAATGAGGCCTCTAAACCAGTGGTTCCCAACCTTTCTTTGCCCATGTCCCATCTAAGCATCTCTAAAATACTCATGCCCAACCCCCACCCACCCCGGACATATAAGTCTTACTATTCAAAAAGTGAACTCCTAATCATGTGGAAAGAGCCTAAATAGGCCACTGGTTGCCGATCAATTTCCGGTCACAATTCAAAGTGTTGGTTATGACCTTTAAAGCCCTTCATGGCATTGGACCAGAATATCTCCAAGACCGCCTTCTGCCACACGAATCCCAGCGACCGATTAGGTCCCACAGAGTGGGCCTTCTCCAGGTCCTGTCAACTAAACAATGTTGGTTGGCAGGCCCCAGGGGAAGAGCCTTCTCTGTGGTGGCCCTGACTCTCTGGAACCAACTCCCCCCAGAGATTAGAACTGCCCCTACTCTCCTTGCCTTTCGTAAGCTCCTTAAAACCCACCTTTGTCTTCAGGCATGGGGGAATTGAGACATCTCCCCCGGGCATATACAATTTATGCATGGTATGTTTGTGTGTATGTTTGCTTAGTAAATGGGTTTTTTAAAATATTTTAAACTATAATTTAGATTTGTCATGAATTGTTTTATTCTGTTGTGAGCCGCCCCGAGTCTGCGGAGAGGGGCGGCATACAAATCTAAATAATAAATAAATAATAAATAAATTGGTTTAAACAAGGTTCCAATTGCCCTATTAAAAATCAAATTGCCCCTCTGTGGGGCGTGGCCCCCATGTTGGGAACCAGGGATCTAAACCAATAGTTGATTACCCAGAAAAAGGAATTCAAAGCTTGAAATATCTATGCTACAATGTTTAAAAGCTCAGCTTCATCACCATCTTTCTAAGCTAATGGGCTCTTGGTTAATAATCTTGATAGCCTTGGCACCCAGGGTAGATTTTCATAACGGTTCTCTCTAGCATCAGAATTGCTAGTTCCTGCCTTGCTAGTTTCATCACTTATTATTAGGACAATTCTTCTGCTCTAATGTATTCTATTGATCATTACTAACCCACAATAATTGTCAAATAAGTTAAAATGAATAATTATACTGGTAGTTACTAATCAGTGGCATAGATCTTCAGCTAATTTTGAAGACATTTACACCCGTAGACATTCTCAGAAATCCTGAATATATATGAATATTACTTTTGTGAAGAGTAGCCATAATATAACCATACTTCCATATCAAGAGCTTTGTGGAAAATAGCCTGAGCCAAGCATTCCCGTATATACTTCTGATGATCTTTCTTCATGGCATTTAACCGGTATTCCTTGTCTGATATTATTTTTCCACTTCTTGAGACCTGTCATGAAGAAAACAAAATAGTGTGTTAGGGAAAAAGGATGTAAGACTTTCACAGCTTCCCACCATAAACTAAAATATTTTCATCATAATCTTAATCTTCTTTTCAGGGCATGGAGATTAAGATAAGCAAAGATTGATCTATTTCTCTTCAGCAAAAATGTGGTGTTCTACATATTATTATTATTATTATTATTATTATTATTATTATTATTATTATTATTATGTCAATACAACACAGCAAACGAGATCACTATGCTGGATTTCGTATTTCATCACCAGTCGGGCGCTTCCCAAGCACCTAGGACTGTGTGATGTAGTGGCGAATTATGTTTGCAGATCCCAGTAAAGCGGCCTTTTGCAATTGACAGATGGAGATTTTGTCAATTCCGATGGATTTCAAATGTCCGCTGAGATCCACTGGGACCACTTTTACTGGCTTATGCCAGAGTCGTTGCAGCTCGATTTTTAGGTCTTTGTATTTCACTAATTTCTCTAGCTGCTTCTCCTCAATTCTGCTGTCTCCTGGGATTGCGATGTCGATGATCCATATTTTCTTTTTCTCCACGATCACAATGTCTGGTGTGTTATGCTTCAGAATTTGGTCAGTCTGAAGTCGGAAATCCCACAGTAGTTTTGCTTGCTCATTTTCGACCACTTTTTCAGGCTTCTGATCCCACCAGTTCTTTGCCACTGATAAATGGTAGTTCCGACACAAGTTCCAGTGGATCATCTGTGCCACAGCATCATGTCTATGCTTGTAGCCAGTCTGTGCGATCTTTTTGCAGCAGCTGAGTATGTGATCGATTGTTTCATCTGTTTCTTTACAGAGTCTGCACTTTGGATCGTCTGTTGATTTTTCAATTCTGGCTTTGACAGCATTTGTTCTAACGGCCTGTTCTTGTGCCGCCAGTATTAGTCCTTCTGTCTCCTTTTTGAGTGTTCCACTTGTAAGCCATATTATTACTATTACTATTACTATTACTATTACTATTACTATTACTATTACTATTACTATTACTATTATAAAAGGGGTTGGATGCGCCAGCTATTGCATATGCATGTGCCCATACCCATTCCCACCCCCTATGCAAGTGCACACACACACCCATGCTGCCCCTGCACATGTGCACCTCACCCCACCCCTGCACATGCACATAGGCCTTACTGAAGCCTAAGACAGTGGAAAAAATGAGAAGTTTGGAAAAATGGACTTTCAGTCTGCTTATTGTGCTATTTCTTGCATTCTGAAGGCTTCATGGAAGCTTCCTGAAGCCCTGGAGTATGAAAAACATCACAACAGGCAAACCGGAAGTCCATTTTTCCAAATTTCTGGTTTGCCCATTGGACCATTTTTCATACTCTGGGGCTTCAGGAAACTTTCCTTAAAACTCCCGAGGGCAAAAAAAAAAAAAAAAAAGGCTTTCCCCAAGGCCGAAAACCAGCTGTGATTTTGTCAGTGGAGCTGACATAGAGCAATGCCTCATGTGCCTTCCTATATGGCTCCGTGTGCCACCTATGGAATGCATGCCATAGGTTTGCTATCACTGTAATAGACTGTAGTAGTTTAGTGGGCAATACCTAAGCATGTAGTGGATGGGAATATCCTTTATCTTCCCAATACTCTCCTTTTTCTTTCTCAAGTCTATGATATAGAGAATTGAACTTGTTTTCTGGATTTAATAGTATTAGCAACAGAACTGAGACTTATGTACAGCTTCAAAATGCTCTATAGCCCTCTTTAAGCAGCTTGTAAAGTTGGCATATTATCCCCAGAATCTGGATCCTCATTTTACCAATCTCAGAAGGATGGAAGGCTAAGGCAACCTTGAGCCTGTCAGGATCGAACTGCTGACAGGCGGCAGAGTTAGCCTGCAATACTGCATTCTAACCACTGCACCACCGCAGCTCAGTGGTTAGCATGAGCCCAAGAAGCCTTTGTGACCCACACACTACTTATAACTATGTTAGCTATTTCGTTATGAAAGGAAGATTTCAAAATCCAAATACTGAATGGCTGGAGTTCAATTTTGTATCCTTTTCAAAACAAACATCCTTTCAAGCATTGAAGAGTTGCCTTCCAATTATCAACTGGAAACATGCCCTGACATACCAGATTTATGAAGCCACTCGAGAACAAATCATGCCTGAAAAAAGTATGGAACAGCAGCCTAGTAAGAAATAGCTTAATATTAAGCTTCCTAGTTGGTGCCATTCATGGGTAGAAATGATTTAATGTAACTATGCTAAAAGCCTGAGCTTTGTGCCAAGATAGCAAGTCTATGTAGAACCTAATCAATCCATGTCACCAAAAGGTCTCCCATAGCATTAAAATAGGTTGCTGCTGTATTATTGATAGTGAGCCAGGTTTATTAAGATGGAACAAAGCTTCAAATTCCATTAATACTTCTTCATCAGTCATTCTCAGTGTGTTAGACATCTTGAGCATAGAACAGGCTTATTTAGCTTCAAATGTCACTTGAAAATGCTAAGTGGCTCATTTGGTGGCAGGATTCTCCTCTAAATGGCTTCTGTTCAAATGCCTTTTGACCAAGAAGTTCCACTGTTCTATATGTCCAAAATTATCTATTGGATTCTCATTCTCAAACCAACACCCACAAAAAGTTCCATAGCAGTTACATTGCACTAAAAAAACTGCCCCTTTCCTTTGAAAGTTATGATTGCCTTTGTGTAAAGGCACTGCAGAACAAAACATAATCTAAGTAGAGTGGTACCTCTACTTAAGAACTTAATTCGTTCCGTGACCAGGTTCTTAAGTAGAAAAGTTTGTAAGTAGAAGCAATTTTTCCCATAGGAATCAACGTAAAAGCAAATAATGCATGCAAACCCATTAGGAAAGAAATAAAAGCTTGGAATTTGGGTGGGAGAAGGAGGAGGAAGAAGAGGAGGAGGACAGTCGCTGCTGAAAAAAGAAGGTAAGGTGAGGGGAATGAAAAAAATACAAAACTTTAAGGCTTAAAAAAAAGAGGGACTCTGAGGAGGAGCTCATGCCTTCCATACACCCAGCGCAAGGCTGCCTCCCATACACTGCGCCAGAGAGAGAAACCCAGGCGGGTGAGAGTGGGGAACCTCCAGCTCCTCTGATCAAAAGGCGGCTGCTGCTGCTGCTGCTGCTACCTGCTTCCTCTTCCTTCCCATGCTGAAGGGCTCCCCTCTCCTCTCGCTCACTCGCTTTGTAGCCGGTGCCTTTCCTTCACTGTGGTGACTCCTTGGTTTGGCTGAAGCTGAGTTGATCCGGCCGGGCGAAGCACCCCCTTTTGCCTTTCTGCGCCCAGACGCTCCGGAAAGTAACCTCACACCGGGTGTATGGGAGGCAGCACGAGAGAGTCACCACAATGAAGTGGTTTATTCCCTCTCCAAGCGCCCAGAGAAAGGAAAATGCTCTGTTCATTCTGGGCTGCCCAGAGCGAAGAGAGCGTTCCTTTTCTCTGGGCCTTGGCAGAGGTTTATTCCCTTTCCAAGTGCCCAGAGAAAGAAAAATGCTTTGTTCGCTCTGGACTGCCAAAGCCTCCTGAAGCGCCACCAAAAGGCTCCTCTGGCAGCCCAAAAAAGCCCAAGATGGCCGGGATTAAAGGGGGAATGGCAGGAAACTGGCCGGGCCTTCGTGCCGTTCTCAAATTTCCTGGGAAATTTTTCTGGGCTCTGGTTCTTAAGTAGAAAATAGTTCTTAAGAAGAGGCAAAAAAATCTTGAACACCCGGTTCTTATCTAAAAATGTTCTTAAGTAGAGGTGTTCTTATGTAGAGGTACCACTGTATCTGCATGGACATCCCACTAGATTAAATTACAACCCCAGGGATATATACTAATTAGCAACTACCATTCAACTCTTCAGGATATACTTCTAAGTAAATATCCATCTTGGATGTCTATCAATATGATGCTTGAGTTGGTAGGATACAGACAGCAGTATCTTGGTTTACAAAGTATCTCTAGGTTTTAGATCCTAGCTTGCACAGAACAGAATGAGCATACATTGAATAAACCTAGGTTTTGGTTACATTTCATATTAACCAATGCTGTTGAAGGCAGAGGGTCAACTAAAACTGGTAACTTATAAAGAAAATTACTAAAAGTGATAAGTAATATCTTCAATTGACCTAAACTATGATATGCAGTGGAAGTCAATTATTATGAGCCTACTAGAGTAGGCATAATGATGCCATAATGAAGTCTGAAAGTTAGAATTTAAGAGAGTAAATGTTAATGAGCATGAATGAATGAATAAAACTAGAGAACAATATGAATTCACATACTGATGGCAGTTGTATATTACATTCCACGGAGTGGCTGTGGGTTTTGCCTCCCAAGGACAATTCTATCTGTCTGTCCATCACTCGGGGGGGGGAATTATTGACCTCCTCAGAGAGGGTCCACAACTTGGGCGTCCTCCATCCACAGCTCACATTAGAAAACCATCTTTCAGCTGTGGCGAGGGGGCCATTTGCCCAGGTTCGCCTGGTACACCAGTTGTGGCCCTACTTGGACTGGGAGTCACTCATGCCCTCATCACCTCGAGGTTCGACTGCTGTAACTCTCTCTACATGGGGCTACCTTTGAAAAGTGTTTGGAAACTTCAGATCGTGCAGAATGCAGCTGCGAGAGCAATCATGGGCTTCCCCAGGTATGCCCATGTTACACCAACACTCCGCAGTCTGCATTGGTTGCCGATCAGTTCTTGGTCACAATTCAAAGTGTTGGTTATGACCTATAAAGCCCTTCATGGCACCAGACCAGAATATCTACGAGACCGCTTTCTGCCACATGAATCCCAGCGGCCGGTTAGGTCCCACAGAGTTGGCCTTCTCCGGGTCCTGTCGACTAAACAATGTCATCTTGTGGGACTCAGGGGAAGAGCCTTCTCTGTGGCGGCCCCGACCCTCTGGAATCCACTCCCCCCGGAGATTAGGATTGCCCCCACCCACCTTGCCTTTCGCAAACTACTTAAAACCCACCTCTACCATCAGGCATGGGGGAACTGAGACATCTCCCCTTGCCTATGTAGTTTTATGTATGGTATGTTTGTGTGTATGCTTTTTAAATAATGGGGTTTTTAGGCTTTTAATGTTAAATTGTTATTTTAGACTTTTAATATTAGATTTGTTATTGTATATTGTTTTATCACTGCTGTGAGCTGCCCCGAGTCTGCGGAGAGGGGCGGCATACAAATCTAATAAATAATAATAATAATAACAATAATAATAATAATAGTAATAATAGTAATAATAGTAATAATAATAATAATAATAATAATTCCAGATAGCTGCATCTACAGGGAAAACAAGGAGGGTCAGACCAATGAAAGTAGCATTGTGACACTTATAGTGAATGTCCTGGTCCTCTTCTATATTCACCAAAATATTTGATGACCAAAGGGGCCGCCTTTGCAGCACAAGCTAATCTAAATCATACAGACTCCATACTGACTCCAGTAAATGGACTTCATAGAAGAGCCAAATATGAGCTTTTGGGGAAACACTGTGCAACATTTTGAATGAATGCAATCCAGAAAGAAAGAAAAAATATTCTCTTAAGTGAACTGAATGGATAATGGTAACCAGATAAAAGATTACAGAAGTGTTTCAGTGACCAAGAATGAATGAGAACGAAAACTGTTTGATGAGCATCTGTATTGGAAATGATGCATTTCTTTCAAACAGCTGTTTGAAAGCAGACTCTATTCATGCATGTACATGGCAAAATAATTAATTTATTTAAAACATGACTGATTTGCCTATTTACTATGAAAGCCTGGGGTAATTATTGAAGACCAGAAGGTGCTAGGAGGTTCTAAATGTGGGACAGTTAGTTTTAAAAATAAAAGTAAAATGACTGCAGAAAGTGAACAGCATTATAAAATAGATTATCAATACGCCTTAAACAAGATCTAAGTATTGCCCACAAGATCATATGCTGCAACGTCCTGCCTGTCGGCAACTACTTCAGCTTCAACCACAACACAAGAGCACACAACAGATTTAAACTTAATATCAACCGCTCCAAACTTGACTGTAAAAAATATGACTTCAGTAACCGAGTTGTCGAAGCGTGGAACTCATTACCGGACTCCGTAGTGTCATCCTCAAACCCCCAACACTTTACCCTTAGATTATCCACGGTTGACCTATCCAGATTCCTAAGAGGTCAGTAAGGGGCGAGTACAAGTGCACTAGAGTGCCTTCCGTCCCCTGTCCTATTGCTCTCCTATATCTCCTATACCTTTCTTCTATTCCTATATCTCTTCTTCTATTCTTTCATTGATATGTTCTATTACTATATCTTCTTTTCTATTATTTCTTAGATATATTTTACTATGAGTATCTCCTCTATAACCTTCATCATGTATTTTACTATGTGTGTGTGTATATATATATACCCACTAAAACCCTCATTGTGTATTGGACAAAATAAATAAATAAATAAATAAATAAATAAATAAATAGAATAGAATAGAATAGAATAGAATAGAATTGAATTGAATTGAAATTGAAAGTGGCTATTTAAAAGAAATAGTACCAATGCATTAAATATATTATATCTGGAATGGTTTCAATAATGTTAGAATGATATTGTTTGCAGACATGAATGTACGTGGAAGACCAGAAAACAGGCAGTCCTCAATGGTCACTAAGTGGACACAAACAAACATACACACACACACACAAACAAACACACACATGGTACTTATAATCTGGTTACAAAATTCTGAGAGCTGGGCCTATCCTACAGCCATTTGAAGTGTGCCATAGTCACATGATCATAATTTACAATGTTTTTGCTGAAAATCTTCCAGTTTTAGGCAAAAATAAAAAATCCACAGCAAATAATGGGTTCACTTAATGATTGTGCCCTTTGCTTAACTACCATTGCAAAAAGGATCGTAACATCACATCATTCATGTGATTATTCACTTAATAACTTTCATAACTTATGACCATAATGGACAGACTCCATTATGGTCATATGTCAAAGACTACCTGTATTTATAATTGAGAGAGGACAACTTTTAGATAAATAACAAAAAAAAAATGGTGGAACTAATGATGGGGAAATATATGGACAAATTTGAATGGATCTTTAAATGAAGAAATGAAGTAATGTGATAAAATGAATAAGTTTGAGTGGAGTGAAATGAAATGCTTTACAAATAATAATATTAGACACTGAATTTGCTAAAAAGTAGATATAATGTAAGCAGAGAAAACTTGAAGAAAAATTAAATGTTTGTAGGTACTTCAACACTGAAAGAGTGAGAAAAGTCAATTTGAAATTTTTAAATATACTAATCAATAAATTAAAAAGAATACTAGTAGTGATGGTACAATTATGTTATTTCGAGATACAGTACCAAAATGTTAGCTCCCGAGGCACGCACACTCTTGACTAAATGTTGCATTACTGACAAGATGAGCAGAGCACAATTCTTCAACTAACATTTTAACTGATTGTGATTTGGGCTTGAGGTGTTTCCCCCTCCCCCCACCAGAGAAGGTTAAGATTACTTAACTTTATGAACAAGCAAAAATGGCAATATAAAGCAAAAAAAACCCCCCAATCCTTCTACTAAGTAGAGGATTATAACTTACACGCAAGACAGTACAAAGTAATGGATATTTCAGATGGATCTATTTCTGCACTTCTTCCTGCACTATTAGGCATGTAATGAAACACGGGCTTTTTAGGATGTGCAGCAACCCATTCATTAACTGTTTAAGGTCCACTGAGACTCATGGTCTAAAGGTATAGTACTGCGAAGCAATCCTAGTCCTTTCAGACAAGCAACTGAGTGGATTAACATGGTATGAAAGTGCCCTCTACTGGTAGGAAGTAGATTTAGCTGCTGGTGGAGGAATATCGTAAAAACAGATCAAACCAACCATCTAACTAATCCAGCATACTAATCTCGAAGTGGTTGACCAGATTTTTCTGGAAGCCACAAGCAGGACAGGTGTGCAAATAGCATCTTCTCATTTATGTTCCCCAACAACCAGTGTTCAAGCTTAATATTAACCACTCCAAACTTGACTGTAAAAAATACGACTTTAGTAATCGAGTTGTCGAAGCGTAGAATTCACTACCAGACTCTGTAGTATCATCCCGTAACCCCCAACACTTTACCCTTAGATTATCCACAGTTGACCTCACCAAGTTCCTAAGAGGTCAGTAAGGGGCGTACATAAGTGCACCAGAGTGCCTACCGTCCCCTGTCCTATAGTCTCTCCCATATCTCATATATCTTCTCTTCTATCCCTATATCTTTTTCTGCTATTCTCTCATAGTTATATTTTACTCCTTTATTTTCTCCTCTTACATTCTACCTGATTATATTCTCTATAACTCTCATTGTGTATTATTGTGTATTGGACAAAACAAATAAATAAAGAAATAAAAGTGTTGACAGGCATTTTGTCACTGGTATTGAAAGGGATATAAACAGCCTCATGATTGGATTATCTCCCATGACATTGTCCAATTTACCAATGTGGTAGTAACAGCTAGAATGGTTGAATTAGGACTCAAATACGTATGTTCAAGTCTCCACTCAATCTTGAAGCTCATTGTATGACACTGACCTTAACATGCTCTCTGACTAATCTACCTCCCGGCATAACTGTTTGGAATATAAAAATGAGAGTGAATTCCTTAAAGAAAAGTCAGGATATAAATGAAATAAATCAATAAAGTTACCCACATTTCTGGCTACCATTTCATCATGATGGAAAGGCAGACTTGTGCTATTGAAAGTTTAGATGATTAGATTTTGGATCTGCTGAATTGAAAGCATAAGTCATTTTCCCATTCTTCTCGGGCTGCTTTAGATATTTTTCCTCTCACAGTATTGAAGGAGAAAGACATTTGTAAAATAGCCCAATTGGTCGGAGACAAAAGGAAAAAAAGCCTATTTGGCTTTTATGTCTGTAGGCTGAACTCTGCGTGCACAAGAGATTGCAGCTGATTCTACTTTTCTGAGACATTCTCTAATTCATCTGTACTCTCCCCCCCCCCCATCTTCACCCAATATTAAATGCACAATCACTAATTCTACTCAATAAATTCAACATGTTTGTGGGTAAATTATCATGTTGTTAATGCAACTGGAATACTTCATAAAAGGACATGTTTTGCAGTGTCCTAATCTTACTCTGTTTTCGGAAGAAGCCATTTACAAGCATTAATTTATTTTTGAAATACAGTTTAATATTTTTTATGTACATGTTCTTTTGAACTACTTATTTGCAACATGGGAATTGAAAGCTGGACAGTAGAAATGGCTTCTCTATGTCATTAATGCCAAGGGTTTAGTTCTTTAACATTACAAAGATAAATTTATAGCTCCAATTATTCAGTGGATTGAAGCTGATGTTATTTTCATTATATGAATGAATTGCCTACAGTCATAGATTACCCATTGACACTTACAATAAATTGTAAAACAATTCCATTGAAATGCTTACATAAAGAATTTCATAAGTATGCATGAGAAACTCTTTTACTATATATACAATTTATCTTGCATTGCTTTTGTTTTATTGAATTTTTCCGCAGTCTTGGAGCTTAAGCAAAAGCAAATATACAATATTAAAGTAGTCATTATTTCTATTTGTTGTTCCTGTTTCATGGGACATGGCTACTACGATAGTTGAAATATTTGGATCTGACATCTCTGCTTTTAATGGTCCCATTTTTCCTCCATTTTGACACAAAAGACAACACCAGCCAATGACAGCGTGTGTGTTTTGAAGATGGGCAGAGGCAGGTTGGATCTGGTTTTGGTCAGATGAGATTTCCTGGTGATTGTTAAAAATAATAACAATAGAGTTGGAAGGGACCTTGGAGGTCTTCTATTCCAATCCCCTGCTTAGGCAGGAAACTCTACACTACTTCAAACAGATGTTAATCTAACATCTTCTTAAAAACTTCCAGTGTTGGAGCATTCACAACTTTTGGAGGCAAGCTGTTCCACTGATTAATTGTTTTAACAGTCAGGGAATTTCTCCTTATTCTAAGTTACTTCTCTCCTTGTTTAGTTTCCACCCATTGTTTCTTTTCTACACTTCCTTGTTACTTCCTTCCTTCACAGGAATAATGGAAGGGGCAGGGACACGACACATCATGTATATTTTGGTATAAATAATGTGACTTACATACTTGTATCACATTTCATGACATGATGAAACTGACAGAAATTATGAAAGTGTCATCAATGGTACAATGATACGATATACACATTGTCATTTGATGCCACTGTGGCTTATAATAGACATGCTGTATATGGACACAAGCTATTGTGTGAGAAACAGACTGTAACCCAAAATGAAATGTGACATCAGATACCAATGTGACATCAGACTGTTTTCTCAGAAGTGGGATTTATTCTTAGGAAAACTGAAATCATTGTAGTTGCAACATTCCAATAGAAATACTGTAATAGATAATAGCAATACCAGGAATAGAAAATTCTATATTGGCTTCTATTCTGCTTCCAAAGTTACTTATAATTTAAATTCTAATCAGTTGTACACAGCTACTTGCCTACCTCAACTCTTTCTCAGGCTTTTTCAGATTCCCACTATCTCAGATAACACCAGTGAATGGCTACCAAATTTTTTACTGTGGATGTGGCTTATGCAGGATGCCCTGCATTTTCTTTCAACATCTTTCAGTGCAAATTGGGTGCTCTGGTGTGGAGCTCCATTTTTGCTACCCTACTGTCCCCCCCCCAAATCTGGGCAGCAGCCCACTCCTGGATAACACTATGGGATAACTCAGGTATAGAGTATACCTACATATATACAACGGTACCAATTCTTACCTTTGTGAAAATATGTGTAAATTCCCATATAGCACGATTTTATGGATGCTTATTCAGAGGTTAGTCCCACAAAATTCAGTGGGACACTCCTTAAAAAATAAACTTAGGGGTACAGCCTTTATGTATGTTGGTTACTATATTATGCTGTCACCTTAATTGGTAACTTTGGGTGCTGTCACAATGATTTATGACAACTGTAATAAAAGTTGCAGGGGCATGCATTTTCAATACAGGCAAGGCCTCAGGTCTGTTTTGGCTAGATTTGATTAAAATAACAAGCCTATTTTGATAGGTTTAAGAGAAGAGGCATGAAACAAGGCAAACAGGAAAAAGTCATTGGCTAAATATAGTTTTGGATAAAAGATTTCAGTTCAAATTCTTATACAGCTAGCCCTTTGGATAATGCAGAGCCACTCATTTCGTCTTGGTGTAACCAACTTCACAAGGTGTAAGAGTGGAGGGAATCATGTGTGTCTTCTTAAACTCCTTAAGAGAAAACTGGCAAGAGAAAGCGAGAGAAACTAATATGTTTTCGCATACCTACCAGTCCTGACCTCCGTAGATGGCGTTTTATCCTGGTATTGCTGAAATAGCCTGCAAGATGTTTGTCCATTAAGCTGTTGTAATTTGCAAGATATCTGAAATGAACGTACCAACAGAATATGAGAATATAACATAGAAACATAGAAACGGCAGAAAAAGACCTCATGGGCCATCTAGTCTGCCCTTATACTATTTCCTGCATTTTATCTTACAATGGATATATGTTTATCCCAGGCATGTTTAAATTCAGTTACTGTGGATTTACCAACCACGTCTGCTGGAAGTTTGTTCCAAGGATCTACTACTCTTTCAGTAAAATAATATTTTCTCATGTTGTTTTTGATCATTCCCCCAACTAACTTCAGATTGTGTCCCCTTGTTCTTGTGTTCACTTTCCTATTAAAAACACTTCCCTCCTGAACCTTATTTAACCCTTTAACATATTTAAATGTTTCGATCATGTCCCCCCTTTTCCTTCTGTCCTCCAGACTATACAGATTGAGTTCATTAAGTCTTTCCTGATACGTTTTATGCTTAAGACCTTCCACCATTCTTGTAGCCCGTCTTTGGACCCGTTCAATTTTGTCAATATCTTTTTGTAGGTGAGGTCTCCAGAACTGAACACAGTACTCCAAATGTGGTCTCACCAGCGCTCTATATAAGGGGATCACAATCTCCCTCTTCCTGCTTGTTATACCTCTAGCTATGCAGCCAAGCATCCTACTTGCTTTTCCTATCGCCCGTCCATAGTTTTTAAATATCTATCTATCTATCTATCTATCTATCTATCTATCTATCTATCTATCTATCTATCTATCTATCCATCCATCCATCCATCCATCCATCCATCCATGTATATGTATATGTATATGTATATGTATATGTATATGTATATGTATATGTATATGTATATGTATATGTATATGTATATGTATATGTATATGTATATGTATATGTATATGTATATGTATATGTATGTACAGTATCTAAAATTAAAGGGATCTACAATAGCATAGATGATAAAACCACCCCCCACCCCCGAATTGTGAGCAGCTCTGCCCAAGCCTAGAACCCATCTAAACTGAAGTATACTTTCAGTCATTTACAATTTATCAGTGTGCTGGGTAGAAAATCTGAGAGTCAAAGTCTCTTCCGTCTAATAGGGGTTAGGCTAGGAAAGGTCCTCTATAATTTTATGAGGCTATTGTGTTTAATATAATTACTCCTGCATTGGCTATTAGCTATTCCCAGCTTAGTTTGTTAGCTGTAAATTGTGAAAAAATAATATACTAACAAGAGTAGCAATAATTTATAACTAACCTTTAAAAAGCAACAATGACTGAGTGTAAGCTCTCTGCTGTCCATAAGTAGCACATTTAAAATAAAATAAAAACTATGTATCCATATTGCTATCTTCTGTGCTCCACAAAAAGAGAGGGAGGGAGGAAGAGACAGGGAGGAGGGAGAGAGGTTAAAATAGTACCTCTTTTAGATATCAAGCCAACCAGGGAGGCACTAGCACATTATAATAATATGATAAACATCCCAATGGGCTGAGTCATCGTTTTTTTCTGCTCTTTTATTCTGCATTAATCCTAGGCCTTTAAAACTAGATTACTTCCCGTCAGGATATTTAGTTTTAATAAACAAAAATCACTGATGGTGAGAAGCAAAAAAGAAAGAAAAAGAATAAACTATTTTCTTTGACAAAGGCAAAAGAATTACAGGAAGTTTATTTTTGGTTTCACAATAATCCCGCAGGTAGCCTACACGAGATAAATTAAACTTTAAACACATAATTTAGTTTGCTGTGTTATGCCTGGTGATTAAACACGGGTGCTATAGCAACTGTTTTATGTTACTTTCTTTATCCTGTTGTTTGCATTTGCATCTGAAACTGCCAGATTACAGTAATTATACCAAATATTGATTTAGTGTGCTTTGCTGGCTCTGGTGTTCTGCATGAATTTGGCAGGAGGGAGGGGGTGGAAATGCTTCACCCAATATCCTTTTACTTACTTCCTTCTCAGTATTTCATCGCCTACCTAACAAGTTAAAATACAGGAGATTTATCCACTGTGATTCCACATTAGCTACTCTAAATAAGGAAAGAATAAGACAAATAAGCACTCAAGGTTTCATTCTTTACATTGAAAAGACTCCTTACAAAGGACAAAAATTGCTTCTTCAGTGTACTAATGCCTGTAGTCTTAATCGTCCTAATTCAGAGTTTTAGAGAAAGAAGAAAATGGCGACATTAGTGTTTGTCAAAGAAAGAGCGGAAGGAAGCGTTGCTGAAATAAAAGCTGTTTTTTGAGGGGGGAGAACGGCAGGGGGTTTAAAGATACTTATCTTCTAAAAAGTTACTGTGAAAATGGTTCTTATAATCCCCTAAATTTTCTTTGACTGTTATCATTGAGCAGCAGTTCACATGGAGGTGAACAACCTGTATGGAGTTAAAACAGTGTTGGCGAACCTATGGCACGTGTGCCACAGGTAGCACGCGGAGCCATATTTGCTGGCACGCAAGCTGTTGCCCTAGCTCAGCTCCAACGTGCTGGTCAGCAGATTTTTGGCTCACACAGATGCTCTGGGAGGGCATTTTTGGCTTCCAGAGAGCCTCAGAATATGGGGGATACTTTGTATGTATGTGTGTGTTTGTTTGTTTGTTTGTTTATTTTTTGTTAGAGTTGAAAGGGAACATGAAGGCCATCGAGTTCAACCCCCTGCCCAAGCAGGAACCCTATAGTACACCAGTCAAGTGGCAGTTCAATCTTCTCTTAAAAATGTCCAGAGTGTTGGAGTTCACAACGTCCGCTGGTAGGTTGTTCCATTGGTTGACTGCTCTGACCGTCAGGAAGTTCCTCCTTATCTCCATGTTGAATCTCTCCTTGGTCAGCTTCCAGCCGTTGTTCCTCGTCTTTGGAGCCTGGGGAGGGCAAAACACGAACCTACCGGGCCCACCAGAAGTTGTGGAATAGTCCATTTCCGGCTCCAGGGGGCCTCCAGGGGGTGTGGGAAGCTGTTTTCACCTTCCCAAGGCATTGAATTATGGATGTGGGCACTCACGCTTGTGCGATAGTGCACACCCACGCTTTTTTGGCACCCAAGGAAATAATGGTTCGCCATCACTGAGTTAAAAGGAGGAAAATTAGACCACCAAAGGATATGTTATATGATAGATTTGTGGAAACAGATTTTGGTAAAGGCTGCTTTGTCAAACTACATTGGGAATTCTGGGAGTTTAAACTAGGCATTACAGCAGAGCAGTAATGCTGTTCTGAAAGCATAATGAACAGTAGTGTGTTCTAAATACCTTCACTATCGGTTTGCGCACGGAAGCATCCCGGGTGGGTGGGTGGAGCCTCCTGCTGCCACCACTAACAGTTCGCCGAACCCAGCTGAACCAGGAGCAACCCACCGTTGAAATGAGGAACAGTCTTGGAAATGAAGAGAAAGTCTGATCTTGTTGCTGTCTGACCACAAGCTTGTTCGTGTTTGATTCTTGAAAAGAGGCAAGGTCGCGCACTGGGTATTTATACTGAAAAGTAATAATGCACTTCAGAAAAATGAGGGCACAGGAGTCAGTGGCCTTATGGTTGGTGAAGTTATCTTTGAACATGAAAGAAAGTGACAATAATCCTCGCTGTCGATATACTGCAAGTACAAACTGAATGGAGATATGGAAAATAAAAACAAAAAGATTGCGAAGATGATCTCAAACTAATCTGAGGCTGCAGATTTTTCAGGATTCTGAAAAACCAACTAGCCATTTACAGTACTCCTCTGAGCCAGTTGATCAACATTGTCAGTACAACTGTACAAACAGTTGGGTTGGCAATATATAGTGGTGGGGCTGCATTCACGTAAGCAAAAAACCTTGCCGGAAGATGGGCGCACCTGCATCTCCATGCACGATTTTGCTACCTGCATGAGCGCAGAAGCATAATTTTGCTCAAACTCACAGTACCTCCAGAGCCGCGGAAGCAATCCCAATTAGGAGTTCCAGCTAGCAGCCCACCCCTGGCAATATATAAACAAGCTAACAATGAATGGCATGGATGAAATAAATGGAAATGGTATGAATGACTTGATTAGCCTACCTGACACAGGAGAGGCAGGAGGGGAGGGGGCACCGATTCTGAGGTGGTAGAGGGTCGGAATATTCCGGTCCTGCTGGGGAGAGGCAGATATGGCGGGGGCCACAGAGCTAGCCGTTCCAGGGGAACGAGAGATCGTTGCGTAATAATGATCCCTTGTTCCGGCTCTGTGAACCCAATCCTGGGTGCTGGTGATGAGTGTAATTCTGGCCCTGGGCTCAAGCTGCTGCTACTCAATGCCAGGTCGGTGGTAAATAAAGCTCTCCTCATCCGGGATCTGATCCTGGATGAGGAGGCCGACCTGGCATGTGTCACTGAAACCTGGCTGGGCCCAGAGGGAGGAGTCCCTCTCTCTGAAATTTGCCCAGACGGGTTTCAGGTATGGCATCAGCCTCGACCCCAGGGAAGGGGGGAAGGAGTGGCTATTATAGCCAGGGAGAGCCTTGGCTTGCGTAGACTCGTTGCTCCAGAGATTGCGGGCTGCGAGTCCCTCCTGGTGAAGTTGGACTTAGGGGTCCAGGTGGGCTTGTTTCTCACGTACCTGCCTCCCAGCTGTGTGTCACAAGCCCTGCCTGTGCTACTCGAGGAGGTAGCCGGGTTGGCGGTGGGGTTCCCCAGACTTATTGTCTTGGGGGACTTTAACCTGCCGTCGCTCGGTGAAACCTCTGGACTGGCACAGGAGTTCATGGCCACCATGACAGCCATGGACCTGACCCAAGTAGTACAGGGTCCGACTCATGAGGGGGGGCATGCACCCGACATGGTATTCCTCTCTGAGCAACTGAGTAATGGTCTGAGACTAAGGGGCTTAGAAGTGTTGCCTGTGTCATGGTCAGACCATTTTCTACTGCGGCTTGACTTCCTGGCTCCAATCCTTCCCCGCAGGGAGGCAGAACCAATTAAGCTGTTCCGCCCCAGATGCCTGATGGATCCAGAGAACTTTCAGAAGGCGCTTGGGGTTATTCCAGATACACTCGTACACAGTTCGGCAGAGTCTCTGGCTGAGGCTTGGAACAAGGCTGCAGCGGAGGCTCTTGACCGAATTGCGCCGTTGCGACCTCTCCGCGGCACTAGACCCCGTAGAGCTCCATGGTTCAACGAGGAGCTCCGGGAGTTGAAACGCCAGAAGAGACGTCTAGAGAAGCGATGGAGGAAGAGTAAGTCCGAATCCGATCGAACACTTGTAAGAGCACATGTTAAGACTTACAAAGTGGCGCTCAAGGCGGCAAGATGCGCGTATCATTCCGCCTTGATTGCATCAGCGGAATCCTGCCCGGCCGCTCTGTTTAGGGTGACCCGCTCCCTTCTTAATCAGGGGGGAGTTGGGGAGCCCTTGCAGAGTAGTGCCGAGGATTTTAACACGTTTTTCGCTGATAAAATCGCTCGGATCCGAGCGGACCTCGACTCCAATTGGAATACAGAGTCGACTGACAACGAGTCAGTTGAGGTGACTGGGGCACGTACTTGTCCACCTGTCTGGGAAGAGTTTGATCTGGTGACACCTGATGAAGTGGACAAGGCCATTGGAGCTGTGAGTTCCGCCACCTGTTTACTGGATCCGTGTCCCTCCTGGCTGGTTTCGGCCAGCGGGGAGGTGACACGGAGCTGGGTCCAGGAGATTGTCAACGCTTCTTTGGGGAGGGGGTCCTTCCCGGATCCCTACAAGGAGGCACTTGTGCGCCCCCTCCTCAAGAAGCCTTCCCTGGACCCAGCCATTCTCAACAACTATCGACCAGTCTCCAACCTTCCCTTTATGGGGAAGGTTGTTGAGAAGGTGGTGGCGCTCCAACTCCAGCGGTCCTTGGAAGAAGCCGATTATCTAGGTCCTCAGCAGTCAGGATTCAGGCCCGGCTACAGCACGGAAACTGCTTTGGTCGCGCTGATGGATGATCTCTGGCGGGCCCGGGACAGGGGTTTATCCTCTGTCCTGGTGCTTCTTGACCTCTCAGCGGCTTTCGATACCATCGACCATGGTATCCTTCTGCACCGACTGGAGGGGTTGGGAGTGGGAGGCACTGTCCTTCAGTGGTTCTCTTCCTACCTCTCTGGTCGGTCGCAGTCGGTGTTAGTGGGGGGTCAGAGGTCGACCTCTAGGTTACTCCCTTGTGGGGTGCCTCAGGGGTCGGTCCTCTCCCCCCTACTATTTAATATCTACATGAAACCGCTGGGTGAGATCATCCAAGGGCATGGGGTGAGGTATCATCAATATGCAGATGATACCCAGCTTTACATCTCCACCCCGTGTCCAGTCGGCGAAGCAGTGGAAGTGATGTGCCGGTGCCTGGAGGCTGTTGGGGTCTGGATGGGTGTCAACAGACTCAAACTCAACCCGGATAAGACGGAGTGGCTGTGGGTTTTGCCTCCCAAGGACAATTCCATCTGTCCGTCCATCACCCTGGGGGGGGGAGTCACTAACCCCCTCAGAGAGGGTTCGCAACTTGGGCATCCTCCTCAATCCACAGCTCACATTAGAGAAACATCTTTCAGCTGTGGCGAGGGGGGCGTTTGCCCAGGTTTGCCTGGTACACCAGTTGCGGCCATATTTGGACCGGGAGTCACTGCTCACAGTCACTCATGCCCTCATCACCTCGAGGCTCGACTACTGTAATGCTCTCTACATGGGGCTACCTTTGAAAAGTGTTCGGAAACTTCAGATCGTGCAGAATGCAGCTGCGAGAGCAATCATGGGCTTTCCTAAATATGCCCATGTCACACCAACACTCCGCAGTCTGCATTGGTTGCCGATCAGTTTCCGGTCACAATTCAAAGTGTTGGTTATGACCTATAAAGCCCTTCATGGCACCGGACCAGAATATCTCCGGGACCGCCTTCTGCCGCACGAATCCCAGCGACCAGTTAGGTCCCACAGAGTTGGCCTTCTCCGGGTCCCGTCAACTAAACAATGTCGTTTGGCGGGACCCAGGGGAAGAGCCTTCTCTGTGGCGGCCCTGACCCTTTGGAATCAACTCCCCCCAGATATTAGAGTTGCCCCCACCCTCCTAGCCTTTCGTAAGCTCCTTAAAACCCACCTCTGTCGTCAGGCATGGGGGAATTGACATGTTCCTTCCCCCCTAGGCTTATAAAATTTATGTATGGTATGCTAGTGTGTATGATTGGTTTTAACTTGTGGTGTTTTAAAATTAATTTAAATATTGGATTTGTTTACATTGTATGGCGATTGCTGTGAGCCGCCCCGAGTCTGCGGAGAGGGGCGGCATACAAATCTGATTAATAAATAAATAAATAAATAAGAATGTTTGTATGTATTGAAGTACTATAGCCTTAAGAGATAATGTTGCAAATTGCCATAAGAGGGAGCCAAAAACATGATGCTCTCTCTGCTCTCTCTGATCTTTCTGCTGATTCACTGTGACTGATGTTGTAAGTTCTGTGTTATTTGTTGATAGTTTAATATATTTGTACGCTGTAATGTATATCTGATATATAAGACAAAGGCAGGCTTGTAATATTATTATTGTATTGAGAGATATTGACTGATTTGAATGTGAATGACGGGACTATTTAACTTGACTGTACTACTTCTAAAGTAAACACTATTTTACACACTTTAATGTATCTGTTTGTATGATTGAATAATTACTCATATCTCCTGGATATCTGCTGGGATCCCATGTTTTCCTATGTGCATGTCCTTGAAAACTCAAGGGTCCTGCACACTCATTAAAAAACATATTTGCACTTCTCTCCACCTCTCCACAGAAGTGCTTCATTTTTAAATTAATCATGGAAAAATGGGCACTAACAATTTGGTTTTGGTTCTTTGAAGTCACCTGAATATTTTTTTCCTAGAAGCCATCAGAGTTAATACTTTGCTCTCTTTTTGAGATCAACAAAATGTCAATAAAATTCAAGAGAAAAACTGGACACATACAAAAATCTACTGACCTAATTCAACTGTCACACGAGTCTTTTAGCTTTGGTGGAAAAATTCTAATCAGACCGGGCATTCAGCCCCTTTACTTAAAAATATAGTAGTGAGCTAGTTCATAGGAGAGCTTAACTGCTCAAACCAAATTAGCTTTTCTGCCACTCAGGAATTCCAATACAAAGGCAGATAATATGACATCACTTGCTGCCTGCCTAGATATAGTTTCCACCAACTTAATGAATTGTATATCATTCACTCAAACATGTACAAATTATTGAAAACCTAGGCTGGGCTTTCTTTTATAAATGCTAATAGCAAACTAGTGTACAGGTATAATGTTTACACTCCAGTAAAGAACAGAAGGGAGCAACCTTCTTCCTAGTTACCTGTTCCTGACCATGAATGGAACACTACTTGTTTACCACCTTACTGATCATATCTGAGGATAAAAGTGAATAAAAACATCTTTACGTCATGGGAGGGAACATTTACTAAGAAAGAACATGCTAGTCAAGGTCAAAAGCCCATTTCAATTCAATCTGCCTACCAAAGGGAAATAGCTCTCTTTAATGGCAGCCTTAATCATTATGGTTCAAGGGCAGGCTGTTTGACTCTGAAGGCAGTGTGAGATCAATATGATTAGGAGCCATAGCTTCATCCTTCGATCAATCTGTCTACACAATTAAATCTGTAAGAAGTTATGCCCACCACTACATCATGTAAAAGTGAATTCCAGAATTTATCTATCTTCTATGGGCAGAAATCCTGCCATTTTCCAGCTATGAGCTTTCTACTATTGGTTAGAAACATAGAAACATAGAAGTCTGACGGCAGAAAAAGACCTCATGGTCCATCTAGTCTGCCCTTATACTATTTTCTGTATTTTATCTTAGGATGGATATATGTTTATCCCAGGCATGTTTAAATTCAGTTACTGTGGATTTATCTACCACATCTGCTGGAAGTTTGTTCCAAGGATCTACTACTCTTTCAGTAAAATAATATTTTCTCATGTTGCTTTTGATCTTTCCCCCAACTAACTTCAGATTGTGTCCCCTTGTTCTTGTGTTCACTTTCCTATTAAAAACACTTCCCTCCTGGACCTTATTTAACCCTTTAATATATTTAAATGTTTCGATCATGTCCCCCCTTTTCCTTCTGTCCTCCAGACTATACAGATTGAGTTCATTAAGTCTTTCCTGATACGTTTTATGCTTAAGACCTTCCACCATTCTTGTAGCCCGTCTTTGGACCCGTTCAATTTTGTCAATATCTTTTTGTAGGTGAGGTCTCCAGAACTGAACACAGTATTCCAAATGTGGTCTCACCAGCATTCTATATAGTGGGATCATAATCTCCCTCTTCCTGCTTGTTATACCTCTAGCTATGCAGCCAAGCATCCTACTTGCTTTCCCTACCGCCTGACTGCACTGTTCACCCATTTTGAGACTGTCAGAAATCACTACCCCTAAATCCTTTTCTTTTGAAGTATTTGCCAACACTGAACTGCCAATACAATACTCAGATTGAGGATTCCTTTTCCCCAAGTGCATTATTTTACATTTGGAAACATTAAACTGCAGTTTCCATTGCTTAGACCATTTATCTAGTAAAGCTAAATCATTTACCATATTACAGACGCCTCCAGGAATATCAACCCTATTGCACACTTTAGAGTCATCGGCAAATAGGCAAACCTTCCCTACCAAACCTTCCCCTATGTCACTTACAAATATATTAAAAAGAATAGGACCCAGAACAGATCCTTGTGGCACACCGCTTGTAACCTGACTCTGCTCAGAATACTCGCCATTAACAATAACTCTCTGATGTCTACGCTTCAGCCAGCTGCAAATCCATTGAACTATCCAGGGATTAAGTCCAATCTTCACTAATTTATCTATCAGCTCTTTATGTGGAACCGTATCAAAGGCTTTGCTGAAGTCCAGGTAGGCAATATCCACGGCACCACCTTCATCCAACACCTTTGTGACATAGTCAAAGAAATCAATGAGATTAGTCTGACATGATTTACCTTCAGTAAAGCCATGCTGATTTGGGTCCAATAAGTTATTGTTTTTTAGGTGCTGATTTATCCTCTTTTTGAGTAGAGTCTGGGATAGACAGATCTGGGATAGACAAAGTTGGCTCTTGTGGACCAACTCCCAGAATTCCTGAATCAATCACGCTGCCTCAGGAATTCTGGGAGTTGAAATCCACATGTCATAGAAGAGCCAACTTTGCCTACCCCTAGGTTGGAAACATAGAAGACTGACTGAAGAAAAAGACCTCATGGTCCATCTAGTCTGCCCTTTTACTATTTCCTGTATTTTATCTTATGATGGATATATGTTTATCCGAGGCATGTTTAAATTCAGTTACTGTGGATTTACCAACCACATCTGCTGGAAGTTTGTTCCAAGGATCTACTACTCTTTCAGTAAAATAATATTTTCTCATGTTGCTTTTGATCTTTACCCCAAATAACTTCAGATTGTGCCCCCTTGTTCTTGTTTTCACTTCCCTCCTGAACCTTATTTAACCCTTTAACATATTTAAATGTTTCAATCATGTCTCCCCTTTTCCTTCTGTCCTCCAGACTATACAGATTGAGTTCATTAAGTCTTTCCTGATATGTTTTATGCTTAAGACCTTCCACCATTCTTGTAGCCCATCTTTGGGCCCATTCAATTTTGTCAATATCTTTTTGTAGGTGAGGTCTCCAGAACTGAACACAGTATTCCAAATGTGGTCTCACCAGCGCTCTATATAGCAGGATCACAATCTCCCTCTTCCTGCTTGTTATACCTCTAGCTATGCAGCCAAGCATCCTACTTGCTTTTCCTACCACCCAACCACACTACCCCTAAATCCTTTTCTTCTGAAGTTTTTGCTAACACAGAACTGCCAATACAATACTCAGATTGAAGATTCCTTTTCCCCAAGTGCATTGTTTTACATTTGGAAAATTAAACTGCAGTTTCCATTGCTTTGACCATTTATCTAGTAAAGCTAAATCATTTACCATATTACATACGCTTCCAGGAATATCAACCCTACTGCACACTTTAGAGTCATTGGCAAATAGGCAAACCTTCCCTAACAAACCTCCCCCTATGTTACTCACAAACATATTAAAAAGAATATGACCCAGAACAGACCCTTGTGGCACACTGCTTGTAACTTGTCTTTGCTCAGAATACTCGCCATTTACAACAACTCTCTGATGTCTACGCTTCAGCCAGCTGCAAATCCACTGAACGATCCAGGGATTAAGTCCAATCTTCACTAATTTATCTATCAGCTCTTTATGTGGAACGGCTTTGCTGAAGTCCAGATAGGCAATATCCACGGCACCACCTTCATCCAACACCTTTGTGACATAGTCAAAGAAATCAATGAGATTAGTCTGACATGATTTGCCTTCAGTAAAGCCATGCTGATTTGGGTCCAATAAGTTATTTGGGTCCAATAAGTTTTTAGGTGCTGATCTATCTTCTTTTTGAGTAGAGTCTCCATCATTTTAACTACAACTGATGTCAAGCTAACTGGCCTGCAGTTACCAGCTTCTTCTCTACTGCCCTTCTTGTGGATAGGCACAACACTGGCCATTCTCCAATCCTCAGGAACATCTCCTGTTAACAGGGATTGGTTAAACAAATCAGTCAGGGGGGTAGCAATGACAAATCTGAGTTCTGTAAGAACTCTGGGGTGGATGCCATCTGGACCATCTGGTTAGATGATTCTCATATGTGCATTATAATGAAAAAGTGTGGCCTTATACTTTGGGGCAATTAACAAGAGCAGGTTTTAAAACATTTATTCTAAAAATATAATTTTTGTATTTTTTATTAAATTTATTAAATTTGTAATTACATTTAATTAAATTTATTTTTGTGTTAAATTTATGTTCTATACGTTTTATAAATTTAAAGTGGAAGCAATATGCTCCGTCCAATAATTGGGTAGAACCAGGTTGCCCTGATTTTAAAAAAACACACACATAAACTCAACATTGTCTAGGTGTAGTTAGAAGACACTCTCTTCTGTACAATATGTGGAGGCAAGAGAAATATTAATTACTGTATTTTTTGAAGTATAAAACACACCGGAATATAAGATGCACCTTAATTTTGGGGGAGGAAAATAGGGAAAAGAATCTGCTTACCAGGTATTCATCTAGCTTAGTCTATTCAGCTTCAACACATTATTTTATCCCCTAGTTAAGGGCTTAAAAAAATTATTCTGAGAGAGTAACAATGAAAGACTTTGTAAGCCAGTAAGAGCTGGGAACATCCTTAGCACCTGGTTAGGGCTGAAAAGAAATATTTGGAGAAAGTTAGACCAATGGGGAAAAAACCCTGCAAAGACTTAGGGCTTGTAAAACATTCTTCGCAGAGAGTAACAGTGAAAGAGCTTGAGTACATTCATAGCACCGGTTAGGGCTGGAAAGAAATATCTGGAGCAAGTAAAGCAATGAAAAAAAAACCCTACAAAGACAAGGTTTGAAATACTTTCTTGGGAGAGTAACAATGAAAGTGCTTGAAAGCCGTTAAGAGCTGGGAACGCTGTTAGCACCTGGCTAGGGCTGAAAAGAAACTTATTCAGAGCAAGTTAAAGTAACTTGCTGCACATGTGCGGAAGCAAAAAAAAAATCACCAAAATCTCACTGGGACGTGTCCATGCACCCACAGGACACCTGGAGCTGTGCACTCAGTGCACCAGTAGCAGCAGCAGTGGCAACCCCCACCTGCTACCCATGTACTTATGTAGTGTACTGATTAAACTACACTGTATTGACTTGTCATCTGCTGTACGAGTTCCAAATTCCAACACTCCCATATTTATTATTTCAAAAAGTTGATTATGGAGGAATCCTACACAGTGGTACCTCTACCTACAAACGCCTCTACTTACAAACTTTTCTAGATAAGACCCGGGTGTTCAAGATTTTTTTCCACTGAAATTGTAAAAGACAGGGAGAAGCCTCCATGGAGCCTCTCTAGGAATCTCCTGGGAGGAAACAGGACCGGAAAAGGTGGGAAGAAGCCTCCGTGGGGCCTTTGTAGGAATCTCCTGGGAGGAAACTGGGCCTCCACCCTACCTGTGGTTTCCCCAATTGCACGCATTATTTACTTTTACATTTTGCTTCTTCTTTTCTACTTAAGAACCTGGTCATGGAACAAATTAAGTTCATAAGTAGAGGTACCAGTGTATTATTTATTTATTTATTTATTTATTTATTTATTTATTTATTTATTTATTTATTTATTTATTTATTTATTTATTTATTTATTTATTTATTTATTTATTTATTTATTTATTTATTGATTGATTGATTGATTTATTTATTTATTTATTTATTGATTGATTGATTGATTGATTGATTGGATTTGTATGCCGCCCCTCTCCGCAGACTCAGGGCACCTAACAACAATGGTAAAAACAACATGTAACAATCCAATTTAATAAAACAACTAAAAACCCTAATTATAAAAACCAAACATACACACAAACATACCATGCATAACTTGTAATGGCCTAGGGGAAGAAATATCTTAACTCCCCCATGCCTGGCGACAAAGGTGGGTCTTGAGTAGTTTGCGAAAGACAAGGAGGGTGGGGGCCGTTCTAATCTCTGGGGGGAGTTGATTCCAGAGGGCCGGGGCCGCCACAGAGAAGGCTCTTCCCCTGGGGCCCGCCAAACAACATTGTTTGGTCAACGGGACCCGGAGAAGGCCAACTCTGTGGGACCTTATTGGCCGCTGGGATTCATGTGGTAGAAGGCGGTTCCGGATGTATTCTGGCCCAATGCCATGTAGGGCTTTAAAGGTCATTACCAACACTTTGAATTGTGACCGGAAACCGATCGGCAGCCAGTGTAGGCTGCGGAGTGTTACAGAAACGTGGGCGAATCTAGGAAGCCCCACGATGGCTCTCGCGGCCGCATTCTGCACGATCTGAAGTTTCCGAACACTTTTCAAAGGTAGCCCCATGTAGAGAGCATTGCAGTAATCGAACCTCGAGGTGATGAGGGCATGAGCGACTATGAGCAATGACTCCCTGTCCAGATAGGGCCGCAACTGGTTAATTACAAGTGGCTTTTTTCTACTAATCTTCTCACTTACAAAATTAAACACCTAAACATATCTTTCAAGGATATTTAGTAGGGATGCATCTGACCCTGAGTCTTTCACATTTTAAGCAACCAAATATACTTACAT
This sequence comes from Erythrolamprus reginae, assembly GCF_031021105.1. Taxonomy (NCBI): domain Eukaryota; kingdom Metazoa; phylum Chordata; class Lepidosauria; order Squamata; family Dipsadidae; genus Erythrolamprus; species Erythrolamprus reginae. Next base: position 89,977,329 of record NC_091952.1, read on the forward strand.
ATATTAGGATTAAAATAGAAAAATCAAAAGTCACTATTGAAATAGGCATTTTGTAAAACCCCATGCAAATGGCTGATCTTGGGTGATAATACACTTTTATCTATTGATTTTTCTTTTTTATAAAAAAATATTTTTACCAGCAGCTGGTTGGTATTAAAAAAGAAAAAAGGAACCAATGGCTTACAAAACTATGCTATTAGGTTAAGCCAGGAATGTCAAACTCGATTTCATTGAGGGCCACATCAGAGTTGTGTTTGACTTCGGGATAGGCATGGCCAGCTTGACATCACTCGTGTTGGAGGCATCTTGGTGGCCCAAGTGCTCTGCAAGAGAAAACAGTCTCTAGATCTCCATTTTCAACTGCAATGGTGTCCTGCTGCCCACAGCAGGAAGCAGTCACAGCCAAAAACAGAGTCTGGGAGGGCTGCATGCTGCCCTCCCAAGCTCCATTTCACTGACAGAGGGATTGCAGGCTGGTTCTTTGCTGTTTCTACAGTGGCCCCACAGGCCAGATCTAAGCACCCCGCACTCCCGATCTAGACCCCGGGCCCTGTGGTTTGATACCCCTGGATTAGGCTACTCTCAAAAAGCTTCCATTAATACCTCCCTTTTTAGATACTATCTTTCTTCTTGAAAAACGCAGGTCATGAATCATTTTTTTCTTCTGTTACGCATTTTAAATGGAATCTATAGTTCCTGGCCTAAAATTATGAGTAGA